>NC_046680.1:14168712-14471742 GCF_009870125.1 Drosophila pseudoobscura | reverse complement strand
GCGACGGGGCATCTTGGCCGCCGCAGGGCCTCATCCGTCACTTCCGTCCGCTCATCGAGGAGCGCATCAAGGAGCGCGCGGCCTGCGATGCAGCAGCAGCCGCTTCCTAAATGTCACGGTTTCCGTTTTTTGTTTGTTTTGTTTCATAATAATCCAATAAAGAAGAGATGACGCACGGCACACGGCACACGCTTTATGCAAGACTGCCTTCCCGCCTGCCTGCCTCGTCTGCCCCCTCAGCAGCGAGTGAAAGTGCAGCCAGTCGTGCAACTTCCTCTTCAATGGGGCTCTGAGGGAACGGGCACTGTGCCACGTAGCGTAAAGCCAAATAGGGTTGAAAATTGGACGAGACATGTGGCTGACGCCAGTCGAAAGCTTCGCCACTTCTTACTTTTCGCGCTCTTCAACCATGAAGTGAGTGTCGCTTCGGGTTGCTTAACTTTGGCAGGCATTCCAGATACCAGATGTCCCTGCAGAAGCCTGGTCAACGGGATAGATATCACAAGATACTTTGGATCAGAATCGAAGCCTGAAAGGGTATCCAAAAGTCACACGATCTTCGATTGTGTCTGCCTTGGCTCGTTTTGTGTGTGTTCTCTGTGGCATGAAATCAATCGAACAGCTGTGTGGCGACAACAGCAATGGACATCAACGAGGGGTCTCCGTCTCAAATTACACGAGACACAAAGGCTTGGGCATACTGAGCAGGATTCGTGTATCCTGGAGCCTGGAGCAAGGCAAGCGATGGTTGGGGATACTCAAACGAGGCCTCCTATGGCTGTGTTCTCATTTACCTGCGAACTGAGTCAGCGGAGACGATATACATACGTACACAGTGAGAGCCGTGCAAGTAGTTCCCTCCCAATTGTTTAATTCCCTTGGAATGCCCGTGCGCTTAATTTGTCAAGTTTCCCCGTGCGGGGCACACTATGGGGCTGTGGGACGATAAGCAGCGTTGGGGGCAGCGGCAGCCACAGCGGGTGGGAAGTTGGCTGATTTGATAGCAGAGATTGGCAGATAGGAACACCCAACCCCCAATCCCCTACCCAACCGCTAGTCCCCCCTTCTGTCCCTCTTAATAAATGACACACTTGGCCCCAATCACTGCCCCGATCTGTGCGGAAGATATACAGATATTTAGGTTTGAAGCATTCTTCAGATTCAGATTTATTTAATCGTTGGTTTGCCTCATCCGTAGGGATTGAATGGCGGTGTGGTGGGTATCGGTGGCATGGATCCTTGTCGTGGCTGGGTGCGTGCTCGGAAGCGGTTCTCATTGAACGGTGAGGCTTCTCCTCCTGTGGCCAGGGCTAGGAACAGGGCGACCAGAAGGCCCAGCAGGTTCAGCCAAGTGGAAGACATTTTGCGGACTGTAGAATGATGCTGCGAAGTGATGAATGCTTCTGCTTTTATATACGATTCCGACCAACGGGGGGGATGGCCCCTATTCGAGAGAGATAACCCATGGCCTGGCACCGCGGGGAACCTCACAATCACAAGGGGAACTTTTACTGCTTCTGCTGCTTCCCCCCACGCGATTAATCTGCCTCTGTGGTGTCCTCCTCCAAGGGGGAGAAGATTATTTCTGCTGCTCCTGATGCTGGCGTTGTCCTCTGCTGGAGTTCCAGGCAGAGTGGATTGATCTGCAGACGCTGTGTGAAGCCAGGATGTCTATGGGAGTACATGTATCCCTGCAGCAGTAGCTGCAGCAGGAGAAACCCCACAAACTGGAAGCGATGCATGTTGATAACTAACTAAAAAGATCAGATATATTACTCAGATATGAATCCAAATATAAGCCATTTATGGGGTGATATGTGGTTAATAGTGCTAAATGGATTACCATTCCCATTCAGATCTTAGGCACGCAATCGTATCATCATTGTTGACAATACAGAATGGCAGAATCGTTGGGTAATCGTTTCCATTTCCCCTTTCAATTGTTTGGTGTTTGCAGGCCTCCCCGATCCCTTCGCCAAAGTCCAGGTGGATGGCACTGGTCAGGTGTACTCGACGGAGATAAGCAAATCCTCGCTGGACCCCAAATGGAATGCGCACTACGATCTGTTCCTGGGCCTGGCCGATGCAATCACCATAACCGTGTGGAATCAGCGAAAGATACACAAAGGCAGCGGCTTCCTGGGCTGCGTGAGGATACCCGCCTTCACCATTCAAAGCCTCAAAGGGGCAGGATGTAAGTATCCCCCTCCGTCACTCTCTCTTCGTTCGTGCTGACGATAATTCATTGCACTTTCAGTTCAACGCTTGGATTTGGGCAAACTATCGCCGGACGACGATGAGCTGGTGCGTGGACAGATCATTATATCGCTGCTGTCGAAGGATGGCCCTAGCAGCGGCAATCCCCTGGCCATTGTCGGCCCCAGCGGCGATGTGCGGGGACCCTCCGAGGATGATTCTTCGGAGGACAGTCTGCCCGAAGGCTGGGAGGAGCGGCGCACGGACAACGGACGGATCTACTATGTGAACCACGCCACCAAATCCACCCAATGGGACCGACCCAGGCTGCCGGGTGGCGGCGGCACATCACCGCAACAGCGCCACCACAATGGCAACAACAGCCACGGCCACGGGGATAGGCAGGCGCCGGCGGGTCCCACACGCTCCACGACCTGCACCAATCTGCTGAATGGCGGCAATCGCAATCGAGAGGCGGCTGGGACGGGGTCGGACGAGCGACGCCACTCCACGGAGATCCTGTCCAGTGTGGGCAAGGAAAACACCAGCCCCACGACGCCAATGGCCTCAATGGCCGTGACCACACCTGGCAAAAAGTCCTCCTCCACGACCCCGTCCGGCGGTCGCACCTTGGAGACGCGCTGCGGCAACGAACCGACCACGCCCACCAGCAGCACGACGACGACAACGACGGCGACGGGTCGCCTCCACAGCAACAACGACAATCACGTGAATCATGTGAAAACGCCAAAGCATCAAACGAATGGCCACGGCCATGGATCCCATGCTCCCGGCGAGGGCACGTCCACATCGCCAACGGGTCAGCAGAACTATGTGAATGGGAATGCTCAAAGTGGGACAGGGAGTGGGAATGGCAGCTTCCAAGCGGCCCAGCCACAAAGTGCCAGCAATGGCTGGACCCAGGAGGAGTCATCAGCAACGACAGCGACAGCGAACTCAACGACAAGGACAACGACGCCACCCAGGCACAATCAGAGCCAGAGTCAGAGTCCGCCCGCAACGAATGCTGCCACATCCCCAGCAGCAGCTACGCCCGCTGCCAATGGAAACACTGTACACAGTCCGAATGCAAACAGCCAGCCAGGAGGCGGCAGATCCTACACTGCGGCGACTCCGGGCCAGCGTTCACAGCGTCGCAGCTCTCGGCAGCAGGGGGGCGATGAGCCCTCCACGCGGCGTCGCTCCTCACGCGGTACCCGCCACGGAGGCAGTGCAGGAGGGGGAGGGGGAGGATCTGGACAGAGATTAGCATCGGCCGCTATTGCAGCGGCCAATCAGGCGGCGCGTCCCTTTCTGGACCTGCCCTCCGGCTACGAGATGCGGACCACGCAACAGGGCCAGGTGTACTTCTATCACATACCCACGGGTGTGTCCACGTGGCACGATCCGCGGATACCGCGGGACTTTGACACCCAGCATCTGCCGCTGGACTCTATCGGTCCTTTGCCCAGTGGCTGGGAGCAGAGGAAAACGGCCTCCGGACGCGTCTATTTTGTGGACCACAACAACCGCACGACACAGTTCACGGATCCGCGTCTCAGTGGGAGTCTGCTGCAGCTGATTCGCCGGGGACCTGTGCCGCCGACTGGAGCAGCAGCTCCTGGCGCTGCCACACCACCCACGACAGCAGCAGCGGCGTCGGCGGCTTCCGCGTCCGCGCCCAATCCCACTTCTACATCCAATCAGCCAGCTGCACCTGGCCCTGCACCTGCCCCACCACCAACAGCAGCAGCAGCAGGCTCCACGGCAGCAAACACGACAGCGACAACTATAACGAACACCCCGCATCGCATTTGTCCGGAAGGCCTGCCGCAGGGCCTGCTCGAGGGGGCCGACTTGCTGCCAAAGTACCGCCGGGATCTGGTCGGAAAACTACGCGCCCTGCGCACCGAGCTGCAAACGATGCAGCCGCAGTCCGGCCACTGCCGGCTAGAGGTGTCGCGCAACGAGATTTTCGAGGAGAGCTATAGACTGATAATGAAGATGCGGGCCAAGGACATGCGCAAGCGTTTGATGGTCAAGTTCAAGGGTGAGGAGGGTTTGGACTATGGCGGTGTGGCCCGCGAGTGGCTGCATCTGCTCTCCCGCGAGATGCTCAATCCGCAGTACGGCCTGTTTCAGTACAGTCGCGACGACCACTACACGCTGCAGATCAATCCCGATTCGGGCGTGAATCCGGACCATCTCTCCTACTTTCACTTTGTGGGCCGCACCCTGGGCATAGCCGTGTTCCACGGCCACTGCCTCGACGGGGGCTTCACCACGCCCTTCTACAAGCAGCTGCTGAACAAACCCATCACGCTGGGCGACATCGAGGGCGTCGATCCTGAGCTGCACCGCAGCCTCACCTGGATGCTGTAAGTGGATCAGTGCTCACTCTACCTCGGCACATTTTAAGCCTGTGTATCTTTATTTGTTTTGCAGGGAGAGCAACATTAGCGGCATCATCGAGTCGACATTCAGCGTGGAGAACAATAGCTTTGGGGCTCTGGTGGTGCACGAACTGAAGCCTGGCGGCGCCGCCATACCCGTCACGGAGGAGAACAAGCGCGAGTACGTTAAGCTCTATGTAAACTATCGCTTCATGCGCGGTATCGAACAGCAGTTTCTGGCTCTGCAGAAAGGTCTGTACATCATCTGATTGTAAATCTCAGATTGATATCAATACCCAAATGAATCCTCTTCTTGCAGGCTTCTGTGAGCTGATACCCAACCATCTGCTGCGACCGTTTGATGAGCGGGAACTGGAATTGGTCATTGGCGGCATCTCGAGCATCGATGTCAACGATTGGCGCAACAATACGAGACTGAAGCACTGTACGAACGAGACGACGCAAGTGCTGTGGTTCTGGCAGGTGCGAAAGGACACCGTCCTTACCTTATATTTATAGATTGGTAAATAATAATTTTTTTTATGCAGGTGGTCGAGTCGTACAGCTCTGAGATGCGAGCACGTCTGCTGCAGTTTGTGACGGGGTCGTCGCGGGTGCCGTTGCAGGGATTCCGTGCACTGCAAGGATCCACGGGTGCGGTGGGGCCACGTCTGTTCACCATCCACCTCACCGTCGATGTTCCCACACAGAACCTCCCCAAGGCGCACACCTGCTTCAATCGGATCGATCTACCGCCTTACGAGAACTATCAGCTGCTCTGCGATAAGCTGACCCAAGCGGTGGAGGAGACCTGTGGCTTTGCCGTGGAGTAGGGACCAAGCGATCGATAGAATCCAGAGATAAAATCCCCCACACACCCACACCCACGCATATGCAAATACATAGGCACCTATAAATAAATATACACCAACATATACATATACAAAAAGGCGCATGCGAGGAGAACGCGACGCTTATATCAAAATTCTAGGGACCCTGATCCCTGCCGATTCCACATACCTTTTGTTTCTATATAATTTGTTTGTTGCTGTTCAATCGTGTGTGCGCTGCGCTTTTTGCAGTTGAAAATCAATTATTTAGCGAGTATGTACGGACTCTCATCTTATACATAGTTACCAAGTGCATATACACATATACATTTATATATATAAATATATACATAATATATATACACCCACACACACACCTCCCTCCCATAAAGCGTTTATATATTATATATACATCTGTATTTCTATCGTCTGTCCATTATTGGCATCCATCTTCCCCCAACCCAGGGCCTTTGTTCGTTTACGTCGTGGCGCATGTTATAAATTGTAGTTTAAAATATTACGAAACCAATTATACATACATACAAATATACATTGATTATACATATATCATAGTTGATAATTAGGCATTAAAAACAAATTTTAATTAATTGTAGGCATTGGACCGGCAATTCTCTGTGCTTTTGTTTAGTTTAAAATATATAGTTTTTGATGTTTATTAATTACATTTTGTACATTTATAAAAACCAATCGAGAATTCACTGCTAAGTTTTTAATTATTGTTTAAATTGTCCTTAAATATACACACCACACCACACTCCACCCCACACCACACATACACTCATCGACTCACACGCATTATTATTTAATAAGAATTCACAACACAATACGATGGCAAATCAAAAAACTTGAAAAATTACTCAACTCGTAAATTAATTATTTTTTAAATAAATGCAAATTATTTAAATTAAATTATATTTTGTATTGCTTTTGATTTCCATTACCATTTCGTTGACCTTTTGTTTCGCCCGGTTCGGTTCGCCATTCATGCCAAAATCAAAACAATTACGGATCAAATCGCATACATAATATGTATTACATATACACACATATTTACATCAATTTTTAATCGCAACGAATTGGACAAATTTCTAGAAGGTGATATTAGTGAAAATTTTTAACTGTCTTTAATCTTTAATTGAAGCGAAACAACAATTGGTAGTTATTTAAGAGCCCCCGCCCCATAGCCTCCCCACCCCCATTCCCGAGCCCACCATACAGCCCGAAATGTGTATTGCATATGTGAAAACTCTATTGATTTATATAGAACTTAGCCCTAAACAAGATACAACACAAATCGATCGTTAACTTTTAGCTTTAGCGAGCTCTAGGATGTGAACCACTAAGAATTCTGAAGCAGAAACCGAAACCCTGCAAACATTGACAAGGACTTTGATCCGATAACCAAAAGGGATTAAGTTAATAAATAAATGAGCCTTATAAACCATGTATTTTCATTCAAACGAAGCGTGACTGAATATTCAAGCACTCGACGGGAAAAGATCTGTAAGGCGCTTGATGCGTGGGTTGACAAAAGCCAACTTTAGTCGCACATTGAGCAGATGCCGAAATAGCTCAGTTGGGAGAGCGTTAGACTGAAGATCTAAAGGTCCCCGGTTCAATCCCGGGTTTCGGCAATGAAATCTTTTTTCTGTATTTTGTGTTCATTAATGCATATTTATATTTATAAGTATTTTTGAAACCCTTGCAGAATTGGCCAATGAGAAATTGGTCATTTGGCAAAGCTCTAGCATATGCCGAAATAGCTCAGTTGGGAGAGCGTTAGACTGAAGATCTAAAGGTCCCCGGTTCAATCCCGGGTTTCGGCAAATACTTATTTTTTTTCTTTTAAGAAAAAATAAATTTAATTCTTTTCTTTTACTATTTTCCATATTTGTATTAAGTTTTGGCAAATTAAATGCTAGCAAAACATATATTTCTCAGTCAAACAAAAACCATTTTGGTAGTATTTTTTTGACCCAGGGGAAATTAAGCTTGTTCTAAAGCAGTGCTGCAAAACTGCTTAAACTAGAAACCAATCTGCTTATTTTCACAAGAACATTGGTCTTTCCATGAACATCCGCCGAAATAGCTCAGTTGGGAGAGCGTTAGACTGAAGATCTAAAGGTCCCCGGTTCAATCCCGGGTTTCGGCAATTCTATTTTTTATTTGTTTTTCTGCCAATTGTATTTTCCGCCATTGTCTAGGGCTCATTGAATACTCTTTAAGATTTATTTAATTGTCTAAATTTAGACATTATTAGTAGCAAGCCGCCGTAGTATATTAAATAATACAATCTATAGAAAATATATTTAGTTTATGTACTAGATACATACATCTACTATTCAGTTACGAGCTAGGATTAACTAAGAGTGCATGACTATTTATTTTCCGGGGATACGACCCCAAGTTCTATTCTGTATCATCTAAAATAGCTTTGAAGCAGTACATCGCATCCAGATATAGCAGCTCCATTTAGAATACCGTACCTCTGGCTGTGGGTACAGAAAAGCGGGACGACTTTTGAGCCAAGCCAGCAGACTGTACTGCAGTACTGTACGATAAATACGAGTATGTAGTAGCAGCATTATATGTAAGTACTATGATACTTTAGGCTATTAAGTTACAACACAACACAACACAAAATCGTTCGCAAGTTACTAAAGCTAGTGCGTGGATGGGCAGTGTAGTGTAGTGTAGTCGGTGGCTTAACTAGAAATCGGGATCGTAGTCGCGCGAATAGCGCGTCCGACTCGCATGATTGTTATAGCTGTACATCTGGTGGGCATCGGCAAAGGCATCCGGATATTGGTGGCCATATGCCTGCTGATGCTGTTGCGGATGCTGCTGGTGCTGTTGCTGCTGATGGGCGGGATACTGGTGGCCATGATGCGGCCGCTTCAGGGAGTCACCCTTCTGCGAGTACGTCGGCTGCTGGTCATAGAAATAGTCGGCATTGCTGTGCGGATGACGGGTGGAGCGCCAGCTGTCGTAAATGTTGGAGCTATTACTGCCATGCATCGAATTGGTAAAGCGCTGCAAAGGAACAATTGAAAGTATAAGAATGGGTGGTAGAAATAGAGCACGGCACTCGACTTACTTTCGGCTTTATTGGCTGCTTGGTATCGTTCCAGGGATCATCAATGTTGTAGAAGTCATCCACGCCGTAGTTGTCCGCACCACCCATGTGGTTGACCTTCAGTTCGTTCAGCATGTCATTGGTCAAGGGAATGGGCGTCTTCTTGGCCCTCTTCTGACGATTGAGCAGCTGAAAATGGGCATGGGTTTAGTGGAGCCCAGAACAATCAACGTGCGACTTACCACTGTGACGCCAAAGATGATGACAAAGACCAGGGAACCAACTCCAATCACAATCACGACTATGGCCCATTGGGGAATGAGCAGATCCTCCTCTGCAAACTCCACATTTGTGTTCAAGTTCTTGGCTATGACTGCAGGGAAACGGAAAGGATTGGCTTGCGTTCAGAGAGCTGCGATGTCCAACTACTCACCACTAAAATCGGTGGCCACCGGATCAATGATGTATTTGCCCATCTGATAGCTGGCCGTGACTAGTTGCTCCTCCTGCGGCCCGGACACGCTGTCCGTCTCATTCTCCTCGGCATCTTTGTCGGGCAGCGCAGGTGCCACAGGTTTGGTTAGCGCATCGTGGAACAGCTGCCGGATCTCCTGTGTGTCCACGTCCTCCGTTATGTTGGCCAGCTCCACGTAGTAGTCGACCAGCACACTGCCCTTGCTGAAGCTATCGATGCGCACCTTCTTGTACCACTTGTTCAGCTGATCGGCGCTGGAGTACACTTCATTTAGCTGAAAGGAGAGGAACGAGCAGTGAGCATTCAACAGATGAAGGCAAAGAACGGAGGGCGACGCCTACCTGCGCCTCCAGCTCGTGGGCCAGATTCTTCCACTCGAGCGTGTTGTGATCCAGGAGCTCGGGTTTCCAGGCCACGCCGTCGATGATCTTGATGGTGGCCGCCAGATCACAGTCGGCCGTGCAGTGTCCCGGCTTTGTCGGCCGCGGCGTTGTCGTTGTCGTGGTGCTCGTTGTCGATGTGCTGGTGCTGGTGGTGCTGCTGCTCGCGCTGGGCGTCAGCAGATCCTCAAAGTTGATTGTCTGGGCATTTAGCTTCTCGATGGACAGCGGGGTGGTGGGCGGTGTGGGCCAGCCGGTGAACTCCGTGGTGGCTCGCGTGGGTGGACCCTTTTTGATGACCACCGGCGGGGTTCCGTCCGATGAGGGTGTGACTGCATCAGCCTGGCCATCATTTCCGGGGTGCGGCGTGGTCAGGCGATGGGATCCGAGACGCTTATGAAAGCCTTTTGGGAAGACTACCTTTAGGCCGCTTCCTTCGCTTGCTGGCGCTTCAGTGGTGCTTGACGCCACCGGCTTGGGCTTATTTGTAGTAGTGGAGGTGGAGGCTGGATGTACCTTCGGTGACTTGAATCCCGGGGGCAGCAGAGAGGCCAGCAGATCCTCGTCGCTCGAAGTGTCCGCCTTGGCGGTCTCGTTCAGCTTGAATCCAGGCGGTAGGAGAGCGCTCAGATCCTCTATTTTGATGGGTTTCACACCTTCGGGCAGCTTGGGGACGGCGTCGGCCTTCTCCTTGGCGGGCGCTTTGTAGCCAGGAGGCAAGAACTTGCTCAGATCATCGAAAGGCACGGCCACGGGATGGGATCGAGGCGTGGTCGTCGCAACGGTGGTGCTGTTCAGCTTGAAGCCGGGTGGCAGGAACTTGGAGATGTCGTCCACAGTCGTGAAGGCGGGTCGAGGGGTGCCGCTTACTTTATAGTCCTTGGGCAGGAGGGCGGCCAGGCTGTCCTCGAACTTGACGCCACTGAAGAGACTCTCCAGACTGGAGCTGCTGCTGCCCTCGTCCGGACTGGTCGTCGTCGTTGTCGTGCTGGTGGTTTTAGCTGTTGTCCTGGGTGGCTTGTAGCCCTTGGGCAGCAGACCCGCCAACGCCACATCCTGTACTGTGACCTGACCGTTCTTGAAGGACCGACTGATGGTGCTGTTGCGTCCTGGCTTCCTAGGTGGCTCCACGGCGGGCGCTTCTGTCGTGGAGGTGGTGGTTGTGATCTTCCGGTTCTTGTAGCTCGACTTCGGCTTGAATCCGACGGGCAGGAGGCCGGCCAGCTCATCCATTTCGCTCTCGTCAAAGTGCTGGACCTTGACCCGACTGCTGCCACTGCTCGTGGTGCTCGGAGCCGGCGTGGTCTTTGGCTGGAACTTCCTGATGTGCGGCGCAAATCGACCTGATCCGGATCCGGATCCCAGCGTGGTGCTCGTGGCCGGTGTGGAGGAATCCATTTGGCTGATAATCGGATACTTCCCGGACAGCAGGCCACTGGACAGCTCCGACTGGACGCGGTCCAGTTTATCGATGATGCTCTCTGTGGAGGCGGCCAGTGGCGGGGCTGTGGATGTGGACGAGCTGGAAGTGCTAGGCTCCTCGCTGCTCTCGGGCTGCTTCTGTGGGGGCTGCTGCTGCTGCTGCTTGGAGTGCACCTTGCGCTCCAGCTCGGAGAGCGTCTGCTTGGTCTCCTCCTGCTCGATGGCCGGGAAGGGCAGAAAGCGGGCTCCGTTGATGCTCCGGCTTGGCTGTATCGATGCCACTACGACATAGTTCTCGGTGGCATTGGCAGTGTCCCCGCTCGCGGGCAGGTTTTCCTTTTGAAGATCTGGATCTGTGACCTCCTCCCCTGTCTGGACCTCTTCTGGCTTGCCCTCATCCGTGGGTATACTCGGCGTTACCGGGGCCGGAAGCACTGTTGAGCCATTGACCACGCTCTTGGTGGTCACCACGGAGATGACCTCGCGCTCTTCCTCGTGCTCGCTGCTGGTCGTTGGCCTAGAGCTGGAGCTGGAGTGCTGCGTTTCTGTCTCACTGGTGGAATCCTCGGGTTCTGCCTCGCCAGTTTCCTCATCCTCGTACTCGTACTCCTCGCCCTCGCCGAGACCCTCTTCGTCATCGTAATCGGATGACTCGGATTCTTCCTCCTGCTTGGATGACGTCTCCTTGGCCTTATCATTGGGGGTGGGAGAATAAGGATCCTCCTGCTTAGGAGTGGCTGCTTCTGCCTGACTCGGAATGACAGGATCCTGCTCCTGCTTGGGAATGCTCTCTGGCACTGGCAGTTCCGTGGTGCCCTCCACCAAAATCTCTTCGGTGGATTCACTCTCCAGGGGCATTGGTGTGGTAGCCTTCTCCTTTTCCTTTTCCTCATCCTCTGCGTACTCATAGTCATTGCTGGCGGGCAGGGTGGTGGTGCCCTCACCGGAGCTTGTGGTCTCCGATGAATCGGTCTGGGACTCTTCGGTGCTGCTGGTGCTGGACGGGTCCGCATCCTCCTCATTTTGGGTTACCGTCTCGGGGATGGCAGCTTCGTTCTGGGCGACTATCACTGGGGTTACCTCTCCCTCCTCCTGCAGCGGCAGCTTCTCCAAACTGGACGACTCCGAGTGATCTTCTGGCCGTTCCCCAGACTCCTGCTCGTACTGCTCTCCGCTGTCTACCTCTTCTTCCAGCTCCTGCTCCTGCTGGGCCTCATCCTCATCCTCTTCCTCCTGCTCTGCGCTCTCAGTGGTGCTGGTCGTGCGGGCCGTGGGGCGTGTCAGCTTCAGCCTGCTGGCGCTGTTGTAGTTGAAGGGGCGCTTGCTGGTCGCGGCCAGCGGCTCGTTGACCTCTCGACTGATGAACACAGGCCGCCGGGGATTGGGCGACTTGCGTCCGAAGCTGGGCCGATCCGCGGGTGTGTTCTGCGTGGTTGTGGTCGTAGACGTCGCCTTGGAGCGGTTGCTGCCAAAGCGATTGTACCGCTTGCTGCTCACCTCCGCACTGCCGTCCGTCGTGGATGTGGTTGGGGCTGTGGAGCTGCCGGGCTGGTAGCGATTGCGTGGCCTGTACGGACTTGGCGCTGGGGTGGCCGGAGCCTCGGAAACGGACGAGACTGTTGCCTGAGACTGGGTGCGCGTGCGTGTGGGCGAGAACCCACCGCCGTTGCCAAAGGGACGACTGACTGCATTGCTGGACGTCGGACGCTTGTCGTTCTGTAAAGAGAGAGATGGAGAAGCAGAGATGAGCGGAGGTTAGCTACGGATTGCAGATTCGCGGAGGTAACTCCAGTGCATTGTTACGGATTACGGAGCAGCCCACACCAGGCCAGACCGTTCACAGCCTCGACTCTTGCGGTTGTCGTCATGGGAAACTGTTACAGTTTCGACATGGACACGAAACATCACAATCTCTGCGCAGCACTGCGGTTCGTCTGTCAATTGTTTTGCGTGCGAACTCTTCTCAGGTGCAGCCCCCTGCCCCCTGCCGCTTGCCGCTTGCCACTGCCCCTAGCCCTCATCCGAGCCATTCAACTGATTCTCCAAAATTTGTCTAAAGTGTTTTGTGCAAATTTGCCCCTCCATCCCCTGGAGCTGTCCATAATTTATGCGCTCGTATTTATTTAATTTTTATGTGAAGGCAACCTCCACCTCCAACTGTCTGCAGCTCTGGGGTTCCGACTGGGGACTTTTCCGACGGTTTCCTCTCCGCAGGTTGCCCAATATACTATTGCCTCGCAGATGATTGAATCCAAAACTGGGTTCCCCGGATGGAGAATGGCCCGATGTGGGTCCCATGAAGAATGAGAATGCAGAGGATGAACAGTATGTTCACATTCACAGATTAATCATGATTGAGTCTTCAGCCAATTCATTTCCACTAATGACAGATCGGGCGCCCACTGGCAGTGCCATTATTGTCTCTTAATCGTGAGCTGATTTGATATTTGAGCCAGCATTAATCACGGCAACACTTTCGCTCGAATGGCCCCAAACAAATTGCGGCAATTAAGCTGAGAAATTTATGTGGGGGCAAAGAAAAGACACGAAGAGAAAGAGAGCGGCGGAACAATGATGGGGGCAGGCAGAGATCTTTTCCCCCGCTTCGACATTTCAATTACAAAATGTTTGAAGATTTTTAAAGTAAATGAAAAAATTACGAAATGAGATGGGATGGAAAGACAGCTCTATAGATTACCCTTAAAGACTGAATTGTATGAATACTAGTAATGGAGAAAGGCTGGGCTTTATCTGAAGAATGAAAGGACTTGTTTCGTTCTATATCCTACAGATCCTGTACTTGCGGCTGTGACAGCAGCTCAGCCTCTGTTTGCAGAGATCACATGCACTCTTGAAAGCTACGAAACTGGTTATCTCTGGTCCACAACAGGTGGACGGATGTGGTATAAGTAGTCGTATACTGCAATAGTACGGGTATACCCTCTAAAAAGTGTAAATATTTATTGAGTAAACAGAAACATCTTGAAAACATATAAACAAACAAAACAAAACTGCCGAAGAGCCCCCTTAACAAACATTTCTGTGGTTTGCTTTTGCCAAAAACATTAGTGGGGGATCGTGGAATGTAATGTTATTCGGGTAGGTGAAAGGTAAAATATATTTTTGCTATAATTCGATTGAACTTTTTTGTGGTTTTTAGCCGTATACAATATTGTTGAAATCTAGGCAAAAAGAGACCCGACCCGTGCCGAAACGAACTGGTTCTGAAGTCTCTTTTTTTCGGCCTGCCCCAAAACATTTAGCGGTTGGAAGTCACGTAAGAGCAGAAATGGCTTCCAGCCATTCCAACTACAGCTCCGACACCGAGCCGAGCCGAAGCCTGATATTGGCCAAAATCAGAGCAGAGCCAATTGTTTTGTTAGCTCTTATGCAATGCCAAAAACGAAATTGTTTCTGTTTTCTGTTTCTGTTTGGGTTTCTGTGTTTCTTGTTATTCCAATTGAAATTGCTTTTACTTTCCCGATGCGATCCACTTCTCTATTCGCTTTCCCTTCTCCTCCGGTCTCCTTACCTCACTGAAGTGGGCCAGAAACTGCGTCTGCTGGTGGGGCACATTGATGCGCTGCGTCTGGGGCTGGAAGCCGCCGCTCAGGCTGTTCCCTGAGCCGCCGCTGCCGTTGCGTATCGCCTTGGAGCGTGTGAAGCCGTTGGTCAGTCCCGTGGACGACGACGCGGACGTTGCACCAACGCCGCCTGCCACTGCTGCCGCCCCGGCGGGCACTCCGAAGGGGCGTGGCGAGATATCGTAATAGTCCGACTGGCGATTCGCTGGCGATTTCTGTGGAAAAACATTGTGTTGGGTTAATGCTGAGGCAAAGCTGGTCAGTAAATTAGTTAGTTGGCATTTTGTGTGGGGTTTATCGAATGATACAAATAGTTGATAAAAACTGCAAGGAGAATGAGTTCCTCTCTCTCCCTCCTTGCTCGAGAGAGCTTTCATTTCTTTATTTAGAGGAACCCCCCCGCAATCTTTAAATTAATTCGAATAACTGGATACTGAGGACTTCTTTTTTGTAGGTATTCTTCCCTCTTTTATCTGATTTGCAGTCTTGTCTGGAATTTACAATGACCCATTCATTTATGAATCAGCATCGTTTTTAGAAAGATTCAAATGTGTGTCTAACATTTAAACCGATCTATAATCAATGTACTCTTACAAAATTGATCCGAAGAGTAACGTAAGCTGACACAGGTTGGACTTTGATAGAGGTGAGGTCTTAGATTGATACTCTCGGGGAGTACCCCCCAGTCGCAGTGTCCGCTAAAGTGACAGAACTACCATAAGCTCGACCTAAGCTGCGACTCTGCAGCACCTCAGGTTGACAAAGTTGGTAATCTTGGCTTGACCATGTCTGGCACTCGAATGATCGGACTGTGGAGGGCTCGCTCCCCTGCTCAACGTGCTGCAGACAATGCCGAAGCGCTTTGGACAGATTTTGGAAATGAAATCGACGTCGAAAGCAGCAAACAATGAAAATCGATTGGAAATATCTGATTGAAGTGTATCAAGGTCGTTCCGATATTCAACGACTCACTAATTATCCAGTCCCAGTCGCATACCATGCCAGTCTCGCCCCAAAGTACTTGCTGCTCTCGTTGTTATCCATTATTACTTATTAGTATTGTTTGGATGTGGATTTGGTTTTTTTGAAAGTCTGAAAGCCCCAGCTCCGAGCTGAAGTTGGGGCTGCATTCTCTGGGAGAGGTTTCTGAAGCTGAAGTTGTGCTCTGTTAAGCAAATTGCATACAAAACGCGAGTTTTGTTGCTAAAAGGCGCATTTCAATGCATTTATTTTTCCGCTTCTTGGCGGAGCCGTTTACGCATCAGAGCTCTCCGCCTCCACCGATGGCTGGCAGCAATTTGTGGGCCAAAGATTTTCTCCCCAGCCCAGAGGCAGAGATAGAGACAGCGACTGGGGAAATGCGGCATCGTTGGACCTACTCTGATTAACAGACAGTCCCAGCGCCATCCGACACCTTCTCGCCTGTGAGGAGGGGAGTGTGGGATCCGTTCGCTACTCTGCAAATGATCTCGGATCAAAAATTTCACTCTTCCATTGTCAACAGTTGGTCTGCTGGAGCTGCATTAGCCGTGTGGTGTCTATGGTGTGTGCTTTGTGGTAGATGGTTAATGTCTAATGGTTAATGGTAAAGAAGAAAGCGATCGCAAGTCGTCAGTCGTTGGACGACAGGGGAAATTAAAAGCACACAAATTTTCTAAGACATTTGTCAATATGGATAGCATAATGAAACTATGAAAGCTCCGCTCACGTACGAGTGGTAAGATGGGTATGTGGAAAGCATATGGCCGACAAAGAAGACGAGGGGTTTGGGTTTATTGCACTGGACTTTCCCCTTGGACCAACAGTGAGGCGGGGGCCAATCAGCCATTCAGTCATTCGAATGAATCAGAGTTTTCCATTATGCGCTGATGATAATCGAAACAAATGAAGTGCCATCTAAGCAAGGATCTATCCAGGAGCACTATGCATCTGCTGCAACTTCTTCGGCCTGTCTTCATTCATCAACTATCAGCTATCTCGGTGCCAGAGGCCTACAATCAAGAGGCTGCATCTGACCGAGGGCCAAGTTAATTGAGTTTTTGTCTGGGCCACGCCAAGCAGCAAGCCATAAAGAAGGCAGTTCCATTAGGCAAATCCGTGGAGCTCCAGTTTGTCCGCAGCACAGACCTCTTGCTGTGCACTGCCTGCCGCCCTCCCTCCTGCATTCTGCCACTCTGGGCCCTCACGGAGTGCATTTCAATTTAGGGCCAAAACTGGAAGCAGACGGCAATGTGCGTGCTCATCGGCATTTGAAGAAGCTGGTAATAAACAATATGAATTTACACTTTTTTCAATTAAGAAACAAGCTGCACGCTCCCCCCCTGCCTTCCTCCATCGCCACTCCACCTCCACTCCACCACTCTGCAGTGCATTCGAGGCTTTGAATATTCAACAATAGTCGGGAATTACTTGCTGATTCGTTGATATGCAGAAGCCGATTCGCTTTGTTTGTCTTTGGTCAAGTGAAAGTACGCATACGAACGCCTGGGGGTGCGATGGCCACCGCCATTTCTCTCACGCAACTATTTTATGTCCGCAGTTTGATTTGAGTGTTTATTTGGATGCCCCTGGGCTGCGTTTCGACTACGGAAATTGCAAGAGGAAAGTCGCGTGCCATCGATATCCCATATCCCATATCCTGCCTGCAACCGTTTCCCATCTCCAGTTGCATTCTCGTCTGGATTGCAAAAGAAATCCATCCAATAACTAAATCATATTTCACACGTATGTGGCATGTGAAAGGAAACCAAACCTTTGATTTTCGGACTCGAATTCGGTTTGATTTGATTTCGTTTTTGGCTTGGCGTTGGTATTGGCGTGCCTGGAGCCGACGAGAAGCCAACATAATTGGTACCACCCTCTCCCCACTTACGGGCACAACACCACATAAGGAAATGCATAGTAAACTACGAACAAAATTGAATTTGAATTGGAATTTTGAAGCAAAAACTTACCGAAAACTGTGGGGTGCCGCCAAATGGCGATCCGAAAGGCGAACTGCCAGCAGCGGCCGGCACCTGTTTGGCGCCATTCTCATTGGCTATGAACAGGAGCTGCTCCTGGTAGGAGCCCGGAGCTGGGGAGAATCCTCCGGAGCTGCCGCGGAAGTTACCCAGCGACTGCTGCTGCTGTCGGGGAAAGGCACCAGAAGATGGCACAAATCGGTTTTGTGATGGGAAATAATAGCTGGAAGTATCTGCAAAGACGAAGGTCATATTGGAGTTAATTGTTTTTAGGGCCAGGCCAAAGTGTCAGCAATCAATTAATTAATTAAATGTTCAAGCACACGCACAAGTCCACTCCTCCTGACACCTTTCAGCGCCTTTGGCATCGTTTAGCCATGAAACAGTGCTCTCAAAAACCAAAAAATCATTGCAATTAATTGTGCGAAAAGTGTAATAAATAAATAAATAAATAAAATAAGGTAAAGCCTCTGGCTGGCAAACAAATAAATAAATTATTTCCCACTTTTTGGGTCACACATTTGTCACAGCATGGCAAAAAAATAAGTTGCCTCTCTTTTGGCACGCATTTTTCGAGCAAAAGTGAACGGGAAAAAGGGGGGTCACATTGGATGATGAATGTTGGGACGGATTCTGCCCATAGATGAGATTTCTTGCTTCTGCTTTAAAGATCAGACAGCTATTGGTGGTATCTTCACCACAGTTCGTCGACTATTGCGGCAACAGCTCCAACAAATATTCATCATACTATGAATAGTAATAACAGTTTTTTTTACTCATATTATATTTTAAAAATAGATGGGTATTTATGCTAATAATACCTCTAAAAGTGCCCAATTTCGAGAGTGCACAAGTTTGTGCCATTTTTCAAGTCTTCTTTTTGCAACATCTTCTGTCTTCTTTTATGCCAATCTCTGCTATTTTTACAGGATTATAAATGATTGAAAAACGAAAGTGTAACAGGCTGAAAGCGGACATTAACTTCATTTCGCTTTGTGTATCTCTGGGGGTATCTCTGGTCTGGCGAAATACTCGTACTGCAACGAGAGGATGGAGAGGGGAGCCACGGGTCGCAATGGAGTTTCACCCAAAGCTGAAAGCTGCAGCCGACGCGACGTTGCATGCGTCACAATCCTGACTCTTTGACCCACAATGTTGGGCCTTATAACAACAGCAACAAAATAACAAGCAAATTCATTTGAAACCACGCAAAGTTTTTGGTGTTTTCCGCCCCCCTGTCTTCGGTGCTCGTCGGCCCGCGTGTCGACAGATTTTGGAGTCACTAATTGAAAATTGAAATATCATATGGCCGCAATATTTCAAACGAAATTGCAGCCGCTCCAGCGTCAGCGGCTCATTGAAAATTTTATCAGACAAATTTATGCAAGAGATGGGGAGTGGGGCAACGACAACGCCTACACCAAAATGATCGGGTTGCTGCTGGGGCGCACTCTTGGGCTTCACACCTTGTTTTTTTCTAAAATGTTTTTAACTACAAATAATGGTCGTTTATTATCGCATATAAGAACGCGACGAGGCGTCGCATGTCTGCCACATTCGCTGCAAGCTGTCGAAATTGTTGAGTTGGGATCAGTTTAGGGATTGATTAATTGGTTGGGGATGTGTCGAAAAGTATTACCAAGATATTTATGCCAAGGCAACCATAGATGTTGCTCGCTTGATGTTTATTTAGAAGCTATCAGGTCGCGGCCCACTTATTTTTCTCTTTATTTAGAGGATAGAATATGTAGTTCGTGTGTATTTTACATATATTCTACAGTAAAATACTGCTTGCGCGGTCATTCTAAAACTGCTTGCCCATAAGATCACGCGGCCATTGAGCACACTTTGAACGGCTTCGTTTGGTGGCGCTGCCCTCTAAGTTTCGCGTACACTTCGTATTTCTGTGTTCAGTTTGATTTTGAAAGAAAAGAACCTCGAGTTCGAGTCCCACCCAAAGCCACCCACTAGATTATATGTGGTTGATAAAATATTTATATAGTTTTTCCTTCTGCGATTGGGCAAGAGTTGTTGTGTATTTCCCAAGCCTACAAACTCTAATCCGCAAAAGGTAGATCAAATCGTTCGCTCTCCTCTGCCGTTGACTCTGCACTATTGTTCCATGTGTCTAAGTGGGCATTGCAGATCTGATGTGAGTGAATACAATTACTTTTCTTTTATATAAATATTTTCCCATTTCAGATCCATCTCATTAGCATTCTATGCGCACTTGACCCAAAATCGAAAAACCATCCAAGCAATTGAATTTTTTTATATGTCGTGACACATTTGCCTATTTCTAGAAAGAAGTTTAAATTAGGTACGATCACCTTCGGGCTGTTGTCGCATAAATAAGCCTATCGATCGTAATTTGAATTTATTATAATTGCCTGAGTGGAATCACTGATCTGATGGCCTCAGAAGGCCGTTACACTTTGGATAGACCGCGAGTTTGATGTCGAGCACCCATTACTCTCACTCTATCTCACCTACATATATCCTTTATTTCCTGCTATTTCTAGAACAAATGCGAATGTAGGACGATGTAGAATCATTCGAGGAAGACTTCGTTTCGGATTGTTGGGCTTTGCTATGATTATTCGCAGTATTTAGGTTTGGTTTGATAGCTTTTTGATACCACTATTCAAGCTAACAATATGCAGCCAAAACTCTCCAAAGTGTCTCTCCTGAAGTGTCAAATGGTGCCCACCAAAGAAATGGAAATTTCCGAGCTGTACTGCAATGTGGAGGACTATTCGCAAACTATAAATTTTAATACAATAATCTATAACATTGTTGCTGTAGCTTTGTTAGTCTTTGTTCAAGTCTCAATATGACAAACAGTGGCAAAGGCTGAGCCCATTGAAAGTTAATGCCTCGCCGGCCTCAACGACAATGGCTTTCAAAATTTGTTTCAACTTTGCCGCCCGCCTGGACCGCTCTAAGCTAGTTCCTCTCAAACTGTCGGCTGCATTTGGCATTTGCCAGCCCGAAACATCTCAAATAGCCACGACAATGGGGCGTTGTGTGTTCGGTTCAATACCATTTGCAGTTGCTGATCGGCGATTGGTACTGGTAACTGGTCCCTGGTCCCATCAAGTAAGTGTTCTGCTGTTCAGGTCGCACAGTGGGATTGGTTTTGGTTCTAGCTGAAGAATTTTGAATGTTTAAAATGTAGATCTAAATGTGATTAAAAATGAATAAATTAAACACAAAACTAGATTTAGTGCTCGTTTCCGCTCCAATCTTACTACAACATTGAGATAATCCAATAATGTATGGAATATTTTAATATTCTTTTGTTTTCATCCTCTCGGATTTAACGTAGTGTTATTTACACCCACTGTGCCTAATTACGTTCCACTGCTTACCTGACAGTTTGACATTTACAGGTTTTTTCAGCTAAGAATTTCAAACTTGCTGTCGGTGGCAGAGGCGCAGACCGCTGCTGATTTCGCATCGCGCGCGTCTTTCGGCGTGTAATTGGTGGCCGATTGGGGGCTGGCTTGAGAGCATCCACGCTATTATACCAGTGACAATAGCATGAGCATTTTAAGATTCATTATATCCCATTGGGATGGGGATGGATGTACATATTGTTGCTGCAACCAATTGCGAAAATAAAAGCATGAAATGCTGCAGTGCCAGCCAGCGCTCGTTTTTTTTTTTTTGTTTGTGCGAAATGTCAAGCCGTGGCGCAAAAGCATCAACAGAAGTGCAGCAGCAACAAAAGCACTGGAAAGAGCAACAAATGACGGCAGAAACAAGTTGAACTTTACGTTTTTTTTGTTTTCTTAACTTTAATCAAGTTTCTCGGCTGGCCGCTCTCCGCCGCCATGCATTCGCGGGTGCTTTTGTATTTTGTTTTGCCGCTTCTTCATTTCTGACTGAAGGTCGTCCGCTGCATTTAAAGTTTTGTGAAGATTCGATTGAAACAGTTTTAAGAAGCAGATCACTGCTTGCAGTGCAATTCTGAAGCACTGCTTGCATTGCAGTTCTGAAAGCACTGATTGAACAAGTGTTTTGTAGAGAATTTCTTTGTGATTCATTCTAAAATTAGCAATCCAACCCAAAGATGTACAAGCCCGTGAGAAGCAATCTACAATGGCTCAATCAATTTCGGATTTTTGAGTTATCTTCCATCAAGTGTAATAAACGCCCGAAATGAAGACACTCCCACAGCCATTACCTGGCGGATGGTTAGAAGTATAGTGACGAGGCCTGAGAGTAACCCCATAAATTTCCAGATGTTCGGCCAGGCATAACTCATTTCCTACCTCTGACATCATAATCCCCCACGCCCAGTTCAGTAAACCCGATACTATTATTATTCTTGTGATTCTTTTGGTCTTGACAAAATAGATAATTTCATTTAATTTACTCACTTTTAATGGACTTGGCCGATGTGATCAGAACCAACGCAAAAGATAATGATAAAAGAAACATAACAATACCCGTAAAAGCTTCAAAGGAGACAAAATCGAAAGAAGAAAAAAAAACAGAGAACAATAAGCTTCCGACTCAGATCGCGAGCGATAATATCAAAGACAAACTTGAGAACTCTGTCAAGTGGTGGCGGCTCAGACAAGACAAGACTCCTCCGGCCATTTGCTAATTAGAAAATAATGCTCTCAGCCCAATCCAAGGTCAATGTCAGGCCCGGCCCAGCCCAGAACTTTTTCAGGCGCCACAGCTGAAAGTTTGTCGCCCAAGTCGTTTGTCTGTCGAGCTCTCTGTATGATAGAATATTTGGTTGGATGTTGCCATGGTGTCTGCTTGCATCAGAGGTGGTGGAGGTGGGTGTTTGCTCAACACAAATTCCAATTTAGTTTTTAATTATATTTACTAATACTCGCACTCCACTGACTACTGACTACTGACTACTGACTGCTGGTTAATTACATATGCAAACTTGTTACACAAAAAAGTAAACCAAACCAAACGCAAGCAGCGAAAACAAAGAAAACTGTTGCAAGGCGGTTCGTCCGACAACTCTCCAGCTGGTTGCCTTCTCTACTACACTCGGCGAAAACTGGGGTCCGAAATTCGTATATTTTGTGGAATCAGTGTTAAAAAAATAAACAGTTGTTCCGAGTGTACCTCTGTCCGCTCTGTGGTGGCGGTTATTGTTAGACAAACATTGTTGCAGGGTGCGGCGAGGGGCAGCATGCGCTCCCCGCAGCGCCAAACGTGTGGCAAGTAGCAAATGGCAAATAGCAAAATGCTAAGCCACAAACGTTTGTCAGCAAATAAACGAATTTCACGTCCACTCGCGGAAAAAACACTACCAGGGGTAGCCACCAGATGTTTGGCGGTTTGCCAAGTGGCCAGCCAACAAGCTGCAGCAAAAAAAATATATATATAGTACATAGTTCTTGGAAAGGAGCGATCGTGATCGTAAGAATATGTTTGGGATGAAGAGAAATATCTGTCTTCGATCATAATGAAGTTACCCTCGCTTAATGCAGGAAATCCAAAGAAATATATGCATATATTTTTAGTACATTCCAGCAGTCAAACACCAATCGTTAATCAATGCAGCTAACAGGGAAATTAATCTGGAAACCTTTATTTAAACACCCTAGGCTGTGAGGTCCAAGACATGTCACCCGGGGAATGTGGTCGCTAACTCGAAGAACCACTACACACCCTCAAAGTAAGAGTCAAGTGTCGGGTTTCTAATTGCCTCACAGCCAGAGACAGCAGCCATACAGCCATACAGCCACACAGCCACACAGCCACAGAAGCACTCCCACTGGCTCTTCAAAGTACAGACACAAATTAAATACAATTACGAGTAAGGCAGAAATAATTGCGAGGCGTGAGCGACACGACTCATAAACAGGTTCTTGCTGGGATTAGAATGTTGTTCGGTCCGATCAGAAGTCTTGGGTTCTTGCGTTCTTTGTGCGGGTGTGTGCTGGGTGTTCCATTTCAAGGGGCAGGCGCATTCTAATTGCCACAAAAGCCGCCATGTCCTTGGCTGAGCTGGGGTTTTGTACGCCGATGATTGATTGGAACTTTGCCGTATTTCTCTCACTGGCCGAAAGGCGGATATTGTGTGAGTCGAGTCGGAAATTGGGGCTCGGGCAAAATATGCATAAATCAATTATGAAATCCAGTAAGCGAGCGTAAAGCAATTTAAACTGGTTCGGCATACATTTTTCGACTTTGTTTTCCACTTTTCTGCCTCGTTCGCTTCAAGTATTTGCATAAATAGTGCAACTTGTGCGCCAATAATAATCTTAAGTGAATTTTGGTCAATGGGGAAGCAGGTGACTGCGAAACTGTTGCACTGCTTGGCCGCTTGGCTAGCGCAAGCAGACTCCAGTTCATTTACAACTGTTACAGAGTGTTTGTCTGCTGCTCATTTCATTCAGATTTTCGATCATATCTGGGCTATATGCCATAAAGGGGCAACATTCCTCATCGGTGTTACTGTTCCACCCCTTCCCCCCTGGGAACACAAAATTGAAAGCATTTTTTGGTGAAAACCGCATAAATTTGTAAACCATTTAAGTTAAAACCTTCCTCCGAACAACGGCAACGCCACTGATGGGCGTGGCGTGGTTGCGGCTGCTGTTCAAAACCAAAACCAAAAAAAAAATACCTTACATAATACCCGCTGAGGTCAGTCTGGGGCGGTGAAATGAATGAATCTGTTGAGCGAAAGCCCCCCAAGGCAAGGCCCAAAACGAAAGTGAAATTACCATCGCTCATCTCTCTTGGATTCGAGTCAATTTTGTATTGGTTTTCGCTTGATTTTGGAAATTAAACAATTATGTATCCACCGATTTACAATTTTACTTTATGTTTATACGTTCGAGGTAGTTTTGTAGTAAATTGATTTATGGAAATCAAAACATCAGAGGAAAATTCATAATTTGAAGAAAGTGTTCGATTGGAAAATTATGAGAAATTAGACATTAATTAGGGAAACAACAAATCCAAGCCAAATGAAGCCCAGAAACTCTCGCACTCAGATGGCGATGGCGTTTGGTCTACCTTTCGATAACTGCGGCATAAAAGGACAGCCACAAAAAGACAAAAGCCTTGCTCTGGGATCATGGACCGATGAAAATGGCAAACGAACATGAAAAACTTCTTAGCTGGGAAATTCTTTAGCCGGTTTTAGTGTTGCCATTGCTCGATACCACTCCCGCGAATGGCCAAAAACCAAAACTGGTTCAATTCCAGCTCCCCTGGGCTGCCGGGCAGCGTGTGCGGGTGGCATTTGTCTCCTCGCACACACACACACAGATCGAGATGAGGAGAGACTCACGACTTGGCCCAGAGGCAAACAAACTCCAAAAACAGCCCAATCCAGACTTTGGCCCTTCGTTTGGCTGGCTTTTCGTTTTCGGAGCTCGTGCTGGGTTCAAAGTTGGTCCGTGGAGTCCCTCCAAATCGTTTGGGTGAAAGGCCGCAGCTGATTTGCATTTTTTGGTTGCTTGTGGTTCATTTGGTCTGAGGCACATCGTCAATATTCTATCAATTATTTGATGTTTGATTTGTGCTTCACACTTGAATGTTGGCTCTTCTGCGCGTCGTCTGTGGTGTTTTCCGGTTTCCTCTCCCTGTGCCTCTGCCCCTCCGTTCCCCTCCGCCATTTGGCTGCTTCATCAGCTCCCAGTGGAGCTGCTCGTGCCATGATTTTCATTTTAGCTTGTTTTTTTTTTCGAGGTGCGACTGCACTTTGTTTGCGTTCATTTTTTGTAGCCGCTCTTATTTTTGTTTTTATTTAACATTTATTTTTCTGCTTCTCCTTTCGTTTGGTTACTCCTATGGCTTTATGTAATTTGCAAAGCGTGCTCTAATAAAAGCAGCAACAAAATTATATTGCAAATATTAAAACTAAATTACGAGCCCAAATGCAAACGAGTTTCTTTTCGCGATTGCAAATACTCGTACTGGCAGTGGAATCAACAAGATAAAAACAGAGATTGTCGGGTGCTGTGCTAGTGCTGGAGTGGCATACAACTTTGTATGGCATGGCCATAACTGGGCTTGGCTTGGCTCTGGCCAGGCCATAAATCGCGGTCAATAATCGTCAGAGTGCAAAAAAAACCACCACACAAGAGTGAAAACTGAATGAAGAACCTTAAGCACAGGCCAAATCAGACAAAGATCAAAAAGAACATTCAATCTTCTACCAGTTATCCCCTTTTTTGACTCCTGTATTAACCCAAGCCTGATTTATAGATTCCGATTAAGATATTCATGAAAATGATGTCATAAGAATAAAGCAGTCCTTTCTAATGGACACAGATACACTTTAAAGTACCTCCTGAAGCTCATAATCTTGTTTTAGATCTCTGACATTAGCTTTAGGTCTGCTCCAGATTGTACTTGAATTATCATTCCAGCAACGAACCGAAATTCCTTGCCATTGTCAGTGGCACTCAACAATCTCCCAATCTCCCATAGATTCCAAGCAAACAAACCCCTTCAGGGGGTAGAACAAATACAAACGAGTATCAAATACCGAACCCCAGACACGTAGCCAGATCTCCAAATAGAACGCCGTCAATGGAGCATAGAAAACTGTATCACGTACGTAACTGAACTGCGGACTGGACCGACCAGAACTCGACTGATCCCCGCTGAACTGTATGCGAGAAGGTGTGAAAAGCTGTTGACCGCCCAGGGTCCGCCTCCTTGTACTCCATTTGAGCCAACCTTTTCCATTTTTCCCCCCGAACATGGTCGGGTCTGGTGTTCGGGTTGCCTTTCTAAGTTTGTGGTTTTTGTAGGTCTATAAGTCGCGGCGGTGTTGATTGAATGTCTGGAGACTAGAGACCAGACTGTAAAAAAACTGAAGGATCGTGTGTCTGGGTCTTTGGTTTCTGCTTTTTTGGGCTTTGGTTGGTTTTTCTTGGGCCACGATGTCGTGCTGCCATTGTTCGCATTAGTGTTGCATATTAAGTAATAGAACTGTATTTTTTCCTCACCCTATCTCCAGCTCTATATCTGGGCTCCATCTGCATCTGTTTCTGTTTCTGTGTCTGCTCCAACCTTACCACCGAGTGAAGTGGCGCAACAGCCATACTAAGTGAGTTGTTTCCATTTAAATGCAAGTGGCAACGAGAATTCGCTTTGGCATGGCATCAACGGCTGGCTATGTGGCCAAAAGGGATTGTTTTTCTCTCTGACGGAGTACATTCTAGCCTTGCCTTGCGGCTGGTCTATTGCATTAAATCAGAGTTATGCCCGGAATGGGGGGATTTTAGATGGATCGAATGGAGGTTCTTGGGTAAACAGATTATCATACCTGTTCTAGGCACTTGAATTACAGATCAAGCCGTGTGAACAGTTGGCAGATCAGTAATAATATCTTTTGTTACGGGTTAGTACCTATTAAAAGCTCAATTCTGCTCTATTTTATCTTCATAGCCAAGAAGGATCATTTACGACTGTTCCAAAAATGAATGGTTAGTTATTCCCCTCTTCGGCCGTTATTCTGTGTTCTCCGAGGGCACATTTCGAAATAATTTCGAGCGTTGGCAAGAGAATGGCAAATGTGTATTCAATTTTGAGATAATTTCTTGATCATTGATCTTGCATAACAGATCCATAATCTCTCTCTCTCTCTGTCTCTCTTTTTCTTTGGACAACACGAAGACATAAAATATCAAGGGATAGGTTATGCAACCTTAGCCTACACCCAGAAATACATAATTCACGATTAGATCTGTCGCTCAACGGCACAAAATTTCTATGCATTGTAATTTTCCGCATAATTTCGCCTCCTTTTTTTCTGCGTGTTTGTCTTTGCCTTTGGCGAATATAAAGAATAACCCAACAAAAGACAGACACAGACACAGACAAGAAAAAAAGACAAAACAAAACATTTTGCCGCACGCTTCAGCGACAAAATGGTCAACAGTCTTGGCTTAGTTTTGTCGGCCAGATGTCTATTGTTGCTGTTGCTGTTGCCGTTGCTGTTGTAATTACAATGGCTATAGCCAGAGCCAGAGCTATCACTATGGCTGTGGTATGGCTGTTCTGGTTGTCGTGATTTATTGTGTGAACAGCAAGGTTTCTTTGATTCCCTCTTTGGGGCTTACTTTGATTTGCTTTTGTTCTCCCACCGCATTTGCATATTCTTTGGGGGCTTGAGGCTTCATTTGGCTGCGGGTGCCACTCGAAATTGGGCGTGACTGGGCGTGGGCCAGATATCATACGCATAGAAGCCATACTCAAAGCTCAATGAGTCGCCAAGTGCTTTGGGCACTCTGAGCCCTCTGAAGCCGCTAAGTGGATCGGAATTGGCTTCCACCAAATGAAGGGTCAACGACCGGCGCACCAGCGCACCACCACTCCGTCCGCACGAAGATATGCAATTCTCGAGTGGTTATTAAAGCAAATAACACTTGAGAGTGCGGTCCCCACTGCCACCGTCAATCAAGAGTTGAATGGCTTTTGAAGTGGGACTCCGTCGACGTCTCTGGCCTCCTTTGCCTGCTTCTCCTCACGCCAACACACTCTGAATTGAATTCTTTTGCCAAATGATGCACTTCTCTGGCAGATCGACTGATGGCGGCTGAAATGCCTTGATCCGAGGACTACTTATGTGAATATGAAACTCACCTAAAAAGCTGATGACTGACTGGATTGGATTCATGGTGTGCCTTGGTGTGGGAGGATTCTGATGTGGGCGCACGAAATAAATCACTAATGGGACTGTGCTCAAAAGTTAATCGATCAGTTGCCATTACCAAGTGATTGTAAGCACTGATTGAAAATTGTTCTTCGGAGGTCAGCTGTTTAGAAAGCAGTGGTTACATGTGAACATAACAAGCAGTGCATTAATAGGTAAAGCTGTGTATTCAGAGAGACATTCTCTGGGGCTCCCCAACAGCCTTCTTTCCCAGTCAGTCCTTAAGTAAGTACCATATCCGTATTAGCCAAGGAGCTCGATAATTGCCAACTCATTGTTACCCGTTTCGCATTCCCCCGCTTCCCGCCTGGCCGTCCATTCATACTGCCCACTCATAAGACTTGACATTTTTATTAAAAACTCTGCTTCTTGGGACCGAGACCGGGACCGACAACCGGCTGCAATCAGGAGATCAGCAATGCAATGTCCCGACACACAAAGGGCATATTTTATGCATGCCGCTCGTTAAGCGGCTGCTTCTTCTTCTCAGGCTTTCAGGCTTTTAGGCCTCCACTTCATCGTGTTTGTTGTTGCTGCCAAATTGGCAACTGTTTGTGTTTATGGTTACTGTTGCTGCTGCTGCTTTTGGCCATCATTTCCTGCTGAAAAGCCGCTCTGCGACTCACTAAGAGAGAAAGACAGAGAGGGAGAGAGTACCCATATTCTCCTTGTATATATTTATAGAGCCTCGCTGATGAACCGTAATCTCAAGGATAACTGCATATTTTTACTACAGGTTTCGCCTGCGCCTTTGCCTGCGCTTGCAGTAGCTGGGCCCATAATTTTCCAGTTACAAAAGGCCACAAAGGAAACGAATGACTTAGGGCACAAACTTGTTTGCTCTTCTTGCCATATCCGCGAATGGCAGACCCTTCTATAATCTTCCTCCCTTTCAATATTTCGCTAACCAAAATGGGTTAATGGACAGCTTAAACTCCCTGCCTCCCTCCATTTCCTGAAGCGCTAATTTAACAGCAGAAATGTGACACAAAAAATACATAAAAAATATACAAAATAAAACCTCAGACCGCAAGCGAAAATATACGTATTTTGGGGCGTCATTTTAGGTTTATAATTATGCGGCCGAAAAGCTTTAATGACTGCAAATTGAATGGAGTCGAGTGTACGGAGGAACGGAGTATGTACGAACACCGGAGTTTTATTTTTTGCACTTTGCAATACGAGAAACGGAAATGCCGAAATGGCTAAAGCAAGAAAAAGACAGAGAGAGAGAGAGAGAAGTCAAACAAATGGGTCAAGGATTTGAACAATTTTGCCACACTCGATTGGCTCTGGGTAGGGCATAGAGTTCAATTCGGTTCCGTTCCCGTTCCAGCCATCAAAGAATGGACATGGCACGACACAACACACACACACCTGGTGCTTGGTTTCTTTTTTCAAAATATTTGCGCTTGTTATGTCACTGACTCGTGGACTCTCGGACAGAGGTACGAGCCATCAGCCGTGCATGGCCCATACGATTTCTGCTTGTTCGGAGTGCCCACAACCCAGCGGGTGGTTGTCCCATTCATGTGGCCATGGTTATGGCTATGGCTATGGGTATAGCCAAACATACGAACTCTTACGATATCTACATCTTGTACTTGGGGTGTCTGAGTCAGTCGGGTCAGTCGGCGGCATGAATCACTGGGATATTATGCCGGGGTCAGAGCTGCATTTGATTGGTTATTAGTGGGTTAATTGAGTGATATTTTGGTGCGGGGCCAGCCCGGTCCGATGCATCTGTGTGGAAACTGTGGGAAACCTCAGAGATCGATCGAGAAACGTCAGAGCCATCGAACTATACATATCTACATATGAATATCAGTAAATGTGGGTTGGTTTTTCCATAGATCACATTTCTTGATCACCGCTTATGCAATCTTTTATATATTTTTTTAACATATTACCCCTCCCCCCCTCGCATTGTGGTAATCACTCAATTTGCTGCGACTTTCGCCCCTTTGGCGAATGGCAACTGCCCCAACTGCCCTTCCAGCAACGCTTCCGCTTAGTGTCAACACTTTCTTTTTTTTGCCAAAAATGTTGGATTTCGGTTTATGATTTAGGCGACCGCCTGCCACAAATTGTCAAAAGAAATCCGCGATTTGCAGCACGAGTTCTGCTCGAGTGCCCAGCACCCAAATGACCACCGACTCGGACCCCCACTGGTGGGCTGGTGGGGTGCTGTGGTCGGCGGTGCGGCCAAGTGGGAAGCCGTAAAAGCAACGCCCAACTGGCAGCCGAGTGGCACAGTTGCAACAAGTTGGCGACGCGAAAGTGAAACGAAACAAATGCAGAAAGAAAACGTTGTGGAAAAGCAGTTGCCAAAGCAGAGAGGCAGTAAAACACAAGAAATCCCAATTAAAAAGAAAAGCGAAAAGGTGTACGGCAATTCGAGTGGGGTCCGAAGCGAGAAACGAGAAAGAGAAGTAATTGCGTTCAATGCACTCCAATGGGGCGTGGCAACGACATCTACATTGGCAGTAACGGTGCCTGTGAGTCATGCCACAAGCGTTTCGCGTAGACAAAATGCTGCACATTTGTAGCTGGGCGAAAAGCGGAAATCGTAGGCGTAGAAAATACCAAAAGAAACCTACAAAATATACCAAAGCGAGACAAAGCCTGTGTTACGCTTGAGAGGGAGCAGGATGGCAACAGGCATATCCATCCATCCAGGCATCATTCTATCTTCTTAAAATTGAAATTATTTGAAATGTTGCTTAAAATGAATTCAAGAATGCAGCCATTAAGTGACTCCCCAGATATTTTCAACATGATCCCACCCACCTGAACAGCGCCCACTTGTCAGACCCGAACCAACCTCAACTCGGATCGAAAGAATGCAGTGAAAATTGCCGAAATTTACATATAAAGCTAATTTTTTATCAATGCAGTCTCCCTCCGCTCCGCCCCATTCCATTGGAGCGGAACACACCCCGAAAGAGCAACAAAAGAAATACCAATGCAAAATAATTCCCCTTCCCTTGCCCCGCCGCAACGGTTTGCGGGGCAGTGCTGCTGGAAATAATTCAAAAAGTCAAGCAAAATTGTCAACCACTTCTGCCGGAAGAGTGCGAGGGGGTTTGGTTTGTCTGAATCGCAATTTTGGTTAACAACCCATTGACATTTGGGCAAAGTATCTGCGCGAATTCAATGGAAGTTCAATTTTATTTTTTTAGTCCGGCTAGAATAGGATATTCGATACAGCACTGAACATTGAGAGCCATGCCATGCGGCTGATGTGGGTTAGTGATTTTTCAAAACGATCGATGCCCCGTTTGACCATGAATATGCTCAAAAAGTATCAGATGTCACATGGAACAATGTCCATACTAATACACATATTTATTGGAAAATTGTTAAACAAATTCTTTGTTCATTGTGATAAGTAATAGATCTGACTGAGTTTTCAAACTCAAAACGGTATAACAATCTCATTGTTTCAATTAATGGCTAGTTTCTTTGATTTCTTCGTAGTTACATTCGTCCAACGTAATGTACTAACTTTAAACTATAGTCTGTTATTTCTTAATAATTCATTGTGATAAGTAATAGATCTGACTGAGTTTTCAAACTCAAAACGGTATAACAAACTCATTGTTTCAAATAATAGCTAGTTTCATTGATTCCTTCGTAGTTACATCCGTCCAACGTAATGTACTAACTTTAAACTATAGTCTATAATTTCTTAATAATTCATTGTGATAAGTAATTGATCTGACTGAGTTTTCAAACTCAAAACGGTATGACAACTTATTACATCCGTCCAACGTAATGTACTAACTTTAAACTATAGTCTATAATTTCTTAATAATATTTAAACAAGTTCTTCATAGAAGCTCTTCAAATTATGTGTGAAAGAAGGTACTTTCGGCACATTCGAGTAAATACACATTGCTGTAAATACTTTAAAAAGATATGACAATGATCAAAAACTAAGAAAAGGAAAGTAAATTTAAGAGCGTCGACCCTGAACTTGCCGCATCTTCTTTTTGTTGTTATTCCCATTGCTAGAGCCTAATTTTACCTGTAAAGAAAAAGATCAACGAAAAATACATGAAACTATATAAACTAATTTGAATGCTGCAGTAAAAATGAAAATCAGAGTGCCCGTAAAAGTGAACGAAAACAAAGGCAAATTTAATTATTTTAACGGGCGTGAAATTAACACAAAGGCAGCCGGAGAAGACAGCCCGCGGCGTCTGGCGTTCTGAGGGCGTGGTGTGTACCCAAATAAAGCCCAAAAACCAGATATTAACAAAGCAAGGTCACCTGCGGCTGAGGATGCACTTGGCATGGACGAATGAGCTTGGGGGCCAGAGAAACCAAATAAACTTTTTACTAGATCGAGCCACAAGGCCAGTTACATCGTTAAATGTTGGTTTTATAAGGCCTTACTAGTGTTGTATACTTTCCCTAGATTTTTCTGAGACGGAACAAATTTTTAATTGAGTAGGAACAGATTCATGGACGGATAAGTCCAAATGCCTCCATTAGGTCTTCACAGCTCTCATATACATACATATGTACATATGTACGATTTCCAGCAACCACATGATAAATATACCATAAATCCAAACAATCAATCACTTGTAATGAAGCCAAACGATGTGTAAACCGATATGTCGCCATCAGGCTAATCATCGCACAGACAGGTTGGGCAATCCGACCCCCATCTCGAGCAGCTTTTGTTGTCTCCCTCTCACTCCCTCCGCGCACACACATAAATGCAAGGCAATTGCAACAACAACAGCAGCCGCACCAACCACATATAATTGCTGTTCCAATAACCTCTAACCCGAAGGCACAAAGCAGACAAACAACACACAACACACAAGAGATAACAACGAGAAATACAAATTGTGACTCGTGCCGTGCCACAACAAAACGAACACCGAACAAATAACCAAATATATTAAACTGTCAAACCAAATAATAACCCAAGCCAGTCACACCCACACACACACTCACACAATGGCAGGGACATGGACATGGCGAGGCAGAGAGATGAGAGAAAGAGGCAGCTGTAATTCGCACAACTGCGCGCAAGGGAGACACACATAGCAGAAAAGGCAAAGGAGGAACACAAATATTTACAGTAAACCCAAGAGAGTATACCAAGAGAATAACAGAGAGAGAGGATCAGCTCTGCCTACGCGACCCGAAAGTTGTTGTTGCTGCTGCCACACATCTAACCTCAAATCGCTGCTGTTTTTGGTAATAAACGAAGCGTTAAACAAATTGCATTACAACAACAACCACAACATAGAAAACACATTTTTGGTTTCTTTCCGATTTGTTGTCTAGCATATGCAAAGCGTCATAAATGAGGCTGCCGCTGCTGCTGCTGCTGCTGGTGCTGCCTTGGGCGTAATTACATCCACAGCCAAAAATGGTCAAACGAGCGAGAAAATTATCACATTGCAGCCCACTGTGTGTTGTTGTAATGCCAGCCACAAAAAGACTGAAATTAAATGCAAATTTTTGGCTAACACAAAACAAAATTTATACACACACACACAAGAGGTTTCATAATCAGGAAATTTACTATTTTTCGGTGTCTTGAGCGGAGGAAATTAAAATTGTTGCTGCCGAAGATTTGACATTTGATATGCAATTTGAATAATTTTGGTAAGGCCATTAATAAAGCTAAATATTTTGCAGATCTAATTTCCCTTTTCCTATCTGCTAGCCACTCCACTCCACTCCTCGAAAATGCCATACACATACGAGAATGTAAGGCAAAACTAGTTCCAACCTCAGCGACAACAGCAAATGCCACGGACAGCGGGCCTAATTCCAACATAGACATAAATCAATGAACGCCAAAGTCGAAGGCAGCCCAGAAAGACAGAAATCAGGAAGGTAGAAGCCAATAAATTGCACAGCAATAATGGAAAATAATAATAGATCGCTGGGCTGCGAGTGCCAGCACGCCTTGGACGTAGAAATACAGAGATAATTGATTATATTATGCTCTAATGTATGCATATGAACGTGATAATTCCCTGACGAAACTAAGGGTAAACCCAAATAACCCAACCAGAAAAACACTAAAATTTAGATGGACCCCAAGCACAAATCGAAATATTAGCTACTTATAAATCATATTTCATATATGAAGCTGTACTTCATGAAGAATAAGAGATTGAATAAAGACCGTACTGATCTGTCACTTTATACTGCCTTTTTGTGATTACCCTAGCTTTAGTTAACGGATTTAAATGTTTTTTAAAATTCAAACTAACGACTGACCTCTGCTCTAAGCACTTTAAGTTAATTTAATAAAAGTTGTAATTAGCTGTAAGCCATTCAAGCAGCTATTAAACGAGTTACAGGGTCTAGCCAAAGTCATTTAATTAGCCATAAAAACAGATATATTTATATGTACGGAAAATCTGAGTGCGAATATAAGCAAACATTCATTCGAGCAATACAACAAAAATTGTTCGCTTATGATCTGTGCGATGCAATCCAAGAAAATTGTGTAAACTGCTGAAATATGCAATCAGCAAGCAGCAGGCAGCTTACAAATGACATTGAAATGGCGCAAGCGTCAGCCAAATGGACACATTTGACCACGCCACAGGCGTGCTAGTGCTAGTCCAGTCAACAAGCGCTACTCCGTCTAGGTGTGTCTCCCTCGATCCATGTGTACATGTCACTTGGGTGCTTTGAGTTTGGTTCGAATGGGTCTAGTCGAGGCCTGATTGAAGGTTACAGCAATGCGATACAGCCATTAAACCACACATCCCAGAGAGCAGCATGAGCATGTCTCTCTTCTGTCCTCAGCACATCAATACAAGATCACAATTGTGGGTTTTCGGACTTTTTTCTGGGACTCTGGCCCCAGGTTGAACGAACCATGGAGCGTCTTAAACGCCTACATAGTGCGAGGGTGTTATTGGCTTGTTCTAGCCAAACGAACATGCCATGGATAGAAGCCAAAGCAGACATAAGAACTGTGATTCGACAGTTGCTAAGCCGAAAGGTTCAAAGCAAAGGCGTCGTCGCCATCGTCGTTGGAAGCAGCTGTCAACAGATGCCACAGATAAGCCAAATGGAAACCAAAAACCCCAAGCCGAAGTCTCATAATTTTCGCAACTTGATCTTGAGCACGAAATCTACAATTGTAGGAACAGCAGAGTGAGTGTAGACACGTGTAGGGTATGAGAATTCATTCCATTACACTGAATTCTGTATCCCTTGAAGAAGCTGGCGTAAATCTTCTTTGGCACAGTCATAAATCTGTTAAGTAACATGTTCTATGCGTACAACAATTTGTCATGTGGCCACAGCCCTAACATTATCAATGATTTATGAAGAATTGCAGAAAATGAAGATACAGGTGCATATGTGCCTGTGAATGGTGCATGGTCCATGCAGAATCCAAAAGTATTGTAAGTGGCATATAGGAAAACGTTTCCAGCAAGTTGTTTCGGTGGTAGACCGGATGGCGATGCCTTCTTTTCGATTGTGTTTTTGTTTTTGTATTCCGATGGCATTTATCTTGACCCGAAGCAAAGTGAAGTTTTCATGGCTCATGGCTCAAATTCTGCGAGCGTCGAACTGTAAAGCTATGAAGAGAAGCTGGCGATGAGCGGAAGTGCGCGTTTAAGGTTATGGGCACAGGGCCAGGTTAAACTAAATCCACACACGCAAACAGACAGACACAGAACTCACCAGGTCATCATTGATCCGTTGAATAGTCTGGAAATATTGATTTATTTCATGTGAATATAAATCTTTTATTTCATCGATATGGACCATATCAGGCACATCGCGGCCAATCCACCTTACGACTAGATACAAATCATCTCTCACTTGAAATTTGTGGATCACTCTTTCCAGCTTGAGCCCAAGCTCTAAACCAGAAATTTCATCCTGTTCATCCTCCTCATCCTCTGAAGTACTCTGTTATGGGGAAAGTGTAATCAGTATCAAATGGATTTTACTGCTTGAAAGCAAGGAAACCAAACAGTCCCACGAAACCACAGTTATGGAGTTCTTGGATTCAGTTTGATGTCCTGTTCTTTTAAATAATAAATAATTCCTTTCTTACACAGTCCTCGTTACCCTCAAGGGAGCTATTGAGGTGAGTTTTTTCGGTGGTCGTAGATAGCTTCCTCTCTGCGTCTTCCTTATGCTTCTTTGCAGCATCCAGTATGTCGCCGAACTTTACTTTTTTTTTATTGGTAGGGAGATCTGGTTGTGGTGGCGGTTTGGTTTGCTTGGTAGGCAGAACTGGATCTGGTTGGGGTTGGGGTCGGGAAAGCGAAGAGCTTGACTGTGAAGAGGTGGCTGAGGACCCGGAGGTGGAAGTGGAAGAGGATGAGGAAGAGGAGGAGGAGATGGAGGAGGAGGATGTGGCTGACAACGCGCTGTGATTTTTTGGTGGGGTTACTGGTTCAAAAGCCGGCGATGTTTCATCGGCACTGGATTCGCTCAGTTGGACACATTTTTGATTCCAATCGTAGGTTTGAATAGGCTTTTGCTCTTCCGGTTTGCTGCAACTATTATAGTAGACATCGTTCTCATATTTGGCCAACAGATGGATGCAGTTCCCAAGATTCTGCATTGGTTCCCACGTGCTGCTCTCTGGCCCGAAGCCCTTCCATTTAACAAAATACTGCGTTTCTCCTTGGAAGAAACGCTTTCCTTGGATTTTTTCGACGACGTATTCTTTTTCAATATTAATGGCATTGGGAGTTTTTGAATTGGGCGTTTTCTTTTTTGTATTTTTCATTTTTCATGAATATTGCGGAATTTCACGAATTAGAGCTTGTACTGATGATCCTGCCAACTTAATTGAAATATATTTACAAACAATCAGCTGGTCCGATGACGATCGGTGCTGCCAGCTCGTCGTATTTTTCAGGCACAAATTATTAATTGATTGATATTTATTAAACAATAAACATACGGACTTTGGGAAATATTTCAGTCAACTGAACATTATATAAAGCAACCAGCCCAGCCGCAACTCTACTGTTGCACCTGTTTGTGTCTCTAAACTCGTTTCTCGCTCCTTTTTAGAGTGCCCACAGCTAATGTGCAGCAAAGTTAAGCGGAAATAACTGTGCTCTGTGGAAATGCGATATGTAAAGTAACAATTATTTATTTCCATAGGGTCTGCGGAGATCCAGAGATCCAGTCGCCGAAATGCTTCGTCTGGCCGGTGGGACGGTCGAGAAAACTTCAGGTACTGTGACAAAAAGTTTGGAGTTTGTTAAGTGGCCAACCTGTTACCGCTACAGTTATGATTTTGAGCGCAAAACTTGTGCCACAACTTTACCCATGTGCACATTTCTTTCTCATTTCACTTTCTTCAAGCATGCTGCATACACACACACAAACACACATATGCTCGCTTGAGTACATGTGGCGTTGTTGTATTTTAATTCGATCAAGTTAACAACTCGGTTACTGGAAAGAAAAGAAGGGGCAGAGGCAGAAATAAAAGTGAAATTGACGACAACAAGGGCAACATGGAAGGAAGGGCTGTGTGCGTTCGGCGCGAGATCATTCAAAGTCAGGTCGCGGCTTCACTTTCGTTTTCATCTCAACCTATTACAAAATAACCAATACGAATACACATGTCCAGTCGTGCATTTGGGTGTGTGTGTATTTGTGTGTGCTTGTATTTAGTATTTACTGTTTGATTTGCATAGTGGAACGTTGGAACGCTGGAAGAAACTTGTTTCCCATTCTGCTTTTGTTGTCTTTAGTGTTTTTTTGGCTTTAACACGCGCGACAAAAATGTTTCTGCATTTAAAAATGTGACTAGTAGATTTCCATAAGTTGTATTTCTTGATTTCTGCTCAATATATGTATACTACATACGTATGTATGTGTGTTCGAGGTGTGCGGTGTGTGATCATCGCTTCATTAGCAAGTTAATTTTATTAGCGCTGCTTTTGTTGTTTTGAGACCCCAACAAAATTTTGGTCGCGGCTTTTGAATTTTGAATTCGTTGTGCAGAAGAAAGGTTGTACATACATGGCATATTATGTATATCGATGTCTGATGTAACAGATTCGAGTCGAATGTGTTTGTTTGCTTTTGTACGAGACACTGCAACGCTTAATTCAATTACTCTCAAACTGTGGGTGATTCTTTTGTCAGAACAGCACTCAAAGCAAATGTTTACTGTCCTCTTTTTCGCCGAAACAACCTCAAATCTGGGTTAAGAACTCTTTTTCTGAATACGATTCCCACTCGAACAGTTAACCCAATATTTACCCCTGCTTTCGGGACGACCAAATGTTTACTGACATTCACTGAGATCACTGTAAAAAATCGACGGAGTCATCCCAAAGCTTCAGAGCCATAAAAAGGTTGCCGAAAAAGGCCAAGCCATCAAAATTGCACACCCCCTTGGGGGCAAGAAGTCGAAATCAACTGCAGGTGCAACCAAATTTGCTGTTGACGCTTGATTAAATGCATACCCGTATTTGTTTAAACTCTAGTCAGACTGCAAATTTATTCACAGTTCCTTTACTTTTTGCAGATCTCTGCCCAACACAAAACAAATACATCTGGAAAAAGAAGTAGTGAAAAAGTCACCTGCCCTGGGGGTGTGGGAAGCCACCAGGAATCAGATGAAAGGTAGACCCTTCTCCTATCGTTGGAATCTTTGTCTTAACATTTTCTGTTTTTTTTTTCCGCAGATCTCTACTACAAACCCAACGGACACGGAGAATCTAAAAACGGGAGCTTCTTGGGAGAGATAATGTTGACAATCTGTACATAGATCGCCGCGTGTTTTGTTAGCTGCACGGAAGTCTGGTACGTGTTTTTATTTTTCTTTGGGCTTTATTACTAAGCGCATCCGTTTCGTTTCTTTTCGTCTTTTTTTCGTGACAATTCACAACAGTTTAAGTTTAATTTCGAGTTTTTAATTTTGAACACGCATTTATTGTGGCTGTTCTTTTAATCAGAAGAGACCTTCGGGAAGTTCCGGCTTGTAAAAGACGGCACGAAAGAAATCTCACGGCTCGAAAATGCCGTCGCCGACATCGAGATAAATTAGCATGGGGTGAATCAGACGGAGTTTGGGTATCTTTTTCGGTTTTTTTTTCTGCTGCTCTTAATGAAAACACACACAAAATATGAGCAGAGATAACATGACAACGACAGCAGCAACAGTAACAATAACAACAGATTTCAGAGAATATGACTAAAATATATAATAAAGCAAGGCTCGACTAGAGAGATACCCTTGCGGATTAGCTTAGATTTATGTTTAAAAGGCTTCCCTTCCTGCGCTGTAGGTGTCTGCCGATAGCCAGAATACCCTGTGCAAGGGTATTTATAAAAAACCATATGTAAAACCCACTCACCTTGTGCGCTGACGCTGCAGAAGACGAGGCAGAGGCAGAGGCATAGCCAGATGATGGTGCCGCCGGGGAAGAAGTAGAAGAAGCTTCGGCAGAGGGGCACCGACGCTGACAGCGTCGGTCGCTTCACTTTGCCAGACATTGTTTCTCGCTTCCAACTCAAAAATGTATCCAAAATGTTGTTGTTGTATTTGTAATTTGCAATATTTTTGTAACTTTTTGTTGAAGCTTTTTATAAGCGCTTTTGTAAATTATCGTTAAGTTATCTGTTGTTCGGTATTTGCATTTTGTTATTGTATGTTTTTTTTAATTGATGGCTCCAAAGCCGAATTTAGTCAAGAGCGAGAAATTGTTTTTGGGCAGGCTGGGGCCGCGGACGGGTTTCTGGAATCATTTCGCGGAGCGAGCGTTGTGTTTTGGGGATACCGTTAAGATATAATTAATAATAATGCGATTTGTTTGTGGATCTTAATGTAAGGAAGGGTTCAAGGCTGCTTTGCCTCTTCTATATACATATATGTATAACTAGAATTGTGTGTGAGTAGGCTAAGTTCTGTATATGGTATATGGATGGGGCCTAATGATGCTCCAATGTCAATGGACTCGTTCGAATAGTTATTTGAATGGAATGGAATGGAATATTTAATTGGTCGCAAATATGGAATACGGAGATTTTTAGATTAAACTGAAAGACGAGACTCTCCACATTCTTCTTTGATTAATTTCTACTTATCCAAATTAGCCCTTCATTTATTAATTTATTCTCTATCTTAAAATTGATTTCAAATTGATGTACTTTTTAATGGAATTTATTATTAATTTTTCGTTGCTTTTGGCACCGTTTCTTTCTTCTTTTTTTTGTATTATTCACTCTTTTGGCAGCACGCGAACTTGCAAAAAATCCCAATAAATTTTCACTTGTTGCTCTCGAGCACTCTGTCAAAAAATAATGGCAGCATTCACCTTGAATCTGTCTTTGCTATATAAACACGAGCCACATAATATATGTATGTATCTTAGCTGCAGGTTCGTTTTGTTTCTTCTTTTTGTTGTTGTTGTTGTTTGTTGGTTGGTTTTCAATTTTTTATGTGATTTTTCGTTTTGTTTATTTGATTTGTTTGTTTGTGCGGCTGTCACTGGTATTTCTCTTTTCTGTTGCTTGGTCTTTTACCTCTAGAAACTATCGCCTTTTATCAGCCAATGACCTTGGCTTGGCTAATTATACAAAAATTAATAAGTTTTAATTAACTTGAGGGGCTTCTCTCCATGCCATGCACAATTCCTATGCATTTTATGGTAGTTTCTACTTATTGCCGGAGGTCAGCAGAATCTCAATGCTATACTCGGTTAGTAACTATTTAGATGGATGGGTGCTCCTATGGCTGTGGGTTGGCGAAACGAGTGCACTGCAGTGCAGTGCAGCACCCCCGGCACAGTGGGGCCACACAAGCAATAAGCCATGCAAACTTGCTTTCAAAGCAAAGTGAAATTTTCCACTCCAGAAGAGGCGTGGGGTGATCAGGGGTTGGTGGGGAGACGGAGACGCGGTCACTTTTTATGACGCCCGAAACAACAACGGTAATGCAAAATTACGCGCTTTGCATACGAAAAAACAAACGAAATTCCCGTAACAAACGAACGAACCGAACCCGACGCACTTGCTCCGATCAACGGCAGAGCGAGATAGAGAGAGAGAGAAGAGCAGAGGGAGAGGCACTTACAAATCAACGACTTGACGATACCGTCTTGGTGGCAATCGAACGACATTCACTTGGCCAAAACCAAAAAGCGACCGGCGGCAACAACCAAACTGTTTCGAATCAAACTGAAGAATGGCTTGGTTAAAGTGGAAGCCCCACCAAAAGCCAGCCAAAGCCAAAACCAAAGCCAGAGACAGCCAGAGCCACCAGAGCAAGAGCAGTTGGCTAAAACACGTTTAAGCCAAGACAAGTGCGGAGAGCGCGAGCGAGTACCAAGTACCAAGAGAGAGAGAGAGAGAGAGAGGGTAAGCGTGAGCGCGTGGCAGCTACAGCTGTCGTTTGCAGGCCAAATTTGAATTCAAACGCCGCGCTTTTTTCATCCCTTACAACACTATCTATAATCTGCTGCCGCTTAACAACATTAACTCCTGAGTCAAAGTTTGAAAGTGAACTAGTTCAAGTTTTTGTTTTGGCGCCACCTGTCTGCGGTTCATGTCTTGGCTTTGAAAGATGTAATGTAAAATGCATGTAGAATGTAGTTGCCATGTAGCAGAGTTACCTCAATTATGTTTTTCGAATTTTTAGACTTTTCTTTTTCTTAAATTAAAAGTTTTTAAAGAATAGACCCAATCTTATCGAACATTCATTTAAGAAAATGAATAATGCGTGACACCTTGTCTAGTTCTCAAAGTCCGTATTCGGTGGAGCATATGGGGGGCATGTTAAATTAGTTTAATTTCCTCTGATCCAGCCCCAAAATTGTGTGGTTCGCCCACTTTGGGCAAAGCAGATACATTTAAAAGCCAACGAGCCGAGAGATGAAGAGTGATTGACGATAGATGGTCTGCCAGGAAGGGGCAATAGGAGTGGGGCTGCGAATGGAGTTTCAGAAAAGTTGGTAATGCCTGCAGGGCGAATGCTGGGACCCTCGCTGCGTATGTGTGATATAAGCGCAACGTGTTAGCGGAAAATATGCAAATGATGCTTCAATGCGGCACTATGTAAGAGCCTCCGGCAGAAATATGCAGAAGTAGCCGCATCGTTCACCTGTAGCCCAAAGGAATGCAGTGAGTGTTATGTCCAATGGCTTGTCAGGAAAGGGCTGCTGCCTATCTAGTCCCGACTGTTATTTCTGTCCGCTACAGCTCTCGCGTTTTGCTATTTTTTAATCTACTCTACTCGTCTTTGCTGCTGCCGCCAGCTGGCACTGACAAGCCATCTTTCGCGCAATTTCACAATTGCCAAAGCCAAAGAAGTGATACAGGAATAAAAAAGAACCTGCTTATGGCATATTTGTGTCAGGTTTTTTCCAGAAAAATTCCTCTCTTCAAATGCAAGAGATATCTGTTTGTGGGTTAGTGGGGTCCTTACGCACAATCCTAATTCCATCGAAATATGGCACAGTATTTGTACTTACTTTTCTCGGATTATTATCCGTTGCTGGGGCAGGGAGATTCGTAGCCGAGGTCTGGCACTTCCGCTCAAGTGGAAAGCGCATCCTTATTGAATTAAACTCTTGTCTCTGTTGCTCTAGCTGTAGCTTTGCCTCTTCTTAGGCCGTGTTTATTTGTCTCACTGAGAAATATTTGAATTGCTTTTATATCACAACTGCCATACACAAGCCAATAAGTCAACTGATTTCCATTGTTCTCGAGATCCATGCATATTCGCAGGCCTGGACCAGGCCCCTTTAAACATGCCCATAAAACGTGATGCCGTCCGAGGCGCACATGTGTGCCAATCAAATGTCATAAGTCAAGTGTTTGAGAAACGTTTAGAGAGCCAGAAAGAATGGACAGAGCCCAAAGGAGGCCACAAGCACGTACATAGCGCACAATTCAGATAGCGATTTGTGATTATTTTGCATGAAACCGACCGGAAACGGAAACGAAAACGAAAACTTAGCCGCACTCGGCATTCAAGTACATCGATTGCGAGGAAAACTTGGATGTTGGCTTACAACTTTGTGGGATTTCTGGCTTTTCATCGTTGTTGTGTGGGGCTGTTGTGCCGCTCCCTGTGCCCCGCTGATAAATGAACGACCAATGATTTGGCAGGGGATGGTGACCCATCAAAGTTTTCCGCGTCTGTCGTCTTATTTTGGCAACAATGTCAAGCCATCTGCAGCATTTAGAGAGACACACAATCTGTAAAGTTTCGACCTCCATGACTCAATAAGTGTCCATAAAGACTGCAAGTACTCACTACCCACGGAATGTCATTGATTGTTAGTTCTACCTCCTGTAGTCTTCGATATACACCGTAGTTTTGTGGGCCAATTGAATGGATATACAATTTTGATCACTCTGAATTGGATTTATTTTTGATTTAAGCCAAATTGTGACTCTTCCCTTTAGCATTCGAGGCCCCCTCCTATGCCAATCGAGAACTTTCATCAGCTCCCAGTGATGGAATTGCTCCGCTGACTGGAGCTAATTTGATTGAAAAGGGTTTGTGCCCCATTCTTCTGCCTGTGCAAAAGCAAACAAATAAAATCAGCGAATCGGAAAAAAGATTTATTCTATCAGGGCTCCAAAAGTTTCGCCATTTGGTCGCCTTTTGCCTTTTGGGCCAACAAAGTTGCGCCAAGAAGTCTGACCAATCGGGGGATGAGAGCGAAAATTAGAATTGAAAGGGAAGTTAATTAAACGAGTGTCTGCCACTTTTGGGATTATTTCCTGTGGGTAGGGACAGATCAAAAATAATAATGCCCTCGGATAAGTCGGATAAATCAAATGAATTCGTTGTGTAATTGAAGTTAAGGCAGCCTTTAAAACATTCCCAAAATAGAAGCACAGACTCGTTTTTTATGGTGAACCGATATTTACGAGAAAGGCATCTTTGACCTTTGGCAAAAAACAAAGAAAGCTGACAAGTTCTGTGGCATCTTTATAGAAATTCCTTTGTCTGTAGGCAAATGCATAAATCGGGGCACCAGTTCGCCGAACGAATGTGACAATTCGAGCGAATGTCCTTTTTACTACATATTTGCTCAAGTGCCCGAGGGCAAGGCCGTTCCCTCATGTATCCTGTATGCGCGACGAGGATGAGTGCCTCTCAGCTGGTGATGCGGGTCCAAATTCAAATCCAAATCCAAACCCGAATCCAAACTAACACGCTCCACTTATTTCCTCGTCTCTTTATGCTCTCTCTAAAGTTTATTTATTCTTGGGGCGGTGCGCCTTTCAGCGCCTTCGGTGCGAGGGGGGGATCGGATGTGTGGATGATAATGGTGTTCTATCAACTGAACCTGGAGACTTTACATGTTTAATTGCCTAGTACCCGTCGTCTGCCTCTTGCTGGGATTATTTGGGGCCTTAATTAGATGTCACACGAGGCGTATGCTTGATGTCTCTCAACTGGCAGGTGCTCCTCCCTCAGCCCCTCACCCCTGCCGGCTTGTCTAATGGTGGTGGAGCTAGCTCATACGGTGTCGGTTATCGGAGGTTTGCCCTGGTTCCCCAGCAATTAGTTGGTAAGAAATTCGTTGCTCCCAACCCTCCTCCTCCAGCTCTCCATCCCACCATCTCTAAGCTCTGATGTTACACTCTGCCGCTGGATGGGGCTGACTCTTGTGGCTTGTGGCCTTTGCGGCCAACCGCCAGCTGTGATTGCTCCCAAAAGGGGCTTAGACTCAGAGCAAGTCGATGGAGGGGGAATGAAGATGGAGATGGAGGACCACTGCATGGCCTGCCACTAGACCATTGGCCATCAAGTTGTAAATGCTTAAAATATACTCGTGTTCGAGTAGAGGCCAGAGCCTGAGCCAGGCCAAGCGGAGAAGGTTAAGTCAGATGAGTCGACGGGGTCGAGTGGCCGATAATATACGAGTGACGATGTTCCTGCGACGGAGAAGGAGAACCTGAGAAGGAGGTTGTATATTTTAGCTAAATATAAATCAGCAGGTGGTGATTTTTGGCTACTGCTTCGCTTGCCAGAGTGATAAAATGAGCATCGTAAAATTGTGTGGCATACGTTTAGGAAATATCCAAGCTGGAGGATATCCTTGAGCTCCATTTCTGGTGTTATACAATTTCAAAGGTCAAAATGTGCTTAAGTGTTAAGTGTTATAAGGAGTCTAAAGTATAAATGCTGTCCCTGCAGCGATCGAGCATTAGCCTTGGCAGCCACAATAGTGGCTGTGTCGACACGCAATGCTTAGCATATTGGGACATCGCCTGGCCTTTATGTACGATTTTCCATTACGTACTCTGATCCAATTTAGGCATTTAAAATGCATAGCCAGCTGTCAGGGGCATCAAACCAGGAGGCGGCTCCCGTGTCCCAGACGATGCCGTCACCCACACAGTCAGGCGACAAAACGCCTACATGAGCACACAAGAAGGGAACAAGCGACCGGCTACCGTTGGAGGCCGAGCCATTTGACACCCTAGTGGACACATCCATTTCCAGTGGCAGCTACAGGGAAATCTCTACAGTAATCTCTTCAGAAGGACATGACGATATCGACTTGATTCTTGATGCTGATCTCTTGGGTCGCAAAGGATTTGACGCTCTTGGCGTTGCAAACATATGGTCAAAATCATCATACTCTTTGTGAAGGTATAAACCACACACGCACGCACAGAGATTAAAAACGTGTGAGTGCGAGGCACAAAAGTGCCCTCCGGCCTATTGAGAGCCAATTTTTATGTGCCTAATGCGTGTGTGTCTGTGTGCATGTGTGTAGATTAGTCCTACTCAAAGCAATTTACGATTAGGCCACGACTCTTTGTCACGCCGTCTCCACGAATCATTGACTCCTGCCTACAGCCTCCCCTCCGCCCTTCCTGCTGCTCACCGAGGGTAGGGGGCCTTCAGAACAACAACATTGGAATGGTGTTAAGCTGCCGTGCTTTGCACCTTGAGGACTGTGCTTACATTTGTGTCTTTGTGTGCGTCGCAAATCGTTTTATTTATTTACCACGCCAACATTTCTCCATTAAACCCACATCCCACCTCCTTCTTCCCATACGTTTTCTGTTTCTGTTTCTGCTACCCACACCCCTTCCCACAAAATATATATATTTAATGGAAGGTAAGGCTATAAGGCATCATCTGTGAAGCTCCTTCATTCTCATGCATTTGCCTGTAGGCCTACCTTCTGTTTAATATACCTTGTCTCCAGCCACTTGTCTAGGCTCTCTCCCTCTCTTCCACCGCGCATACATACATACATATGCATGCTTTATGTGGCTTTAGCTGAGCATTATTATTGTTATTGCTTTTCATGTTTGTGTTTGTCTTTGCCTGTGTTTTTCTAAGTGTTCGTGTGTTCCGCTTTTTTGGCATGGTCCTGTCCTCATTATGTTCTGCTCTCCCCCCAGCACCCAGCACCCTGTACGTGTTCGAATTTGTTTGTGTGGCTTTCCAGTGTCGCAACACTTGGCGCTACTTAAATTAGTATTAGCGGTCGTTTAACTTAATTCACTCTCTTACGGCTACTTAATTGGCTAAACAAATAAAGTAAGTATAATCGATGCGGATGAACCATTCAAGCTCGAGCAATCAAATTAAGTACAGTTTTGGATTTCGCTTTCCAAAAATGGATCGGAAAATGAGTTCTTATTTTTCTCCTCCTTCATCCTATAAACAGCCATAGCCGGCTGAGTCAGCCTGGGGCCTTTCTCCTTTCTGGTTTCTCCTAACTGTGGATAGTGCCTAAACAGCCTGCTCTTTAATCATTAATTAACTGAAGTTGCATTGCATTGCTATTTCTGCATATTAATTAACCCAAAAGTCCCATCTTTCCAACTGGCTGCCAGCCACAACCTCATGAATCACCACAACAGAGAGTCCACTCAAGCCACGCTACAGCGCTCCACTTTATTGATCAGGGCCTTGCTAATTAGACCAAAAATCAACGGTTGTTTCCCCAGAGCGCCACAAATTAAATTTCCCCCAGACAAAATATAAAAATAGAAAAATATCAGAATAACAATCTCAAGAAAACCAAAAATAAACTTGAAATTCGAGACCACAAAGAAAACGACACAAAGTAAAAGCTGAGCTGATTGTGGATGGTTTTGGAAGGACCTGTCCTGGGCCCCGCAAAAGGAGCGACAAACACTTTGGACAGTTAATAAAGCCGGGATAAGCACTCCTCGACTTGGCTTGGCTTGATGACAACTTGACGTGGTCGCTCCGTCGAGTGGCATACCCGCGTTGGTTTATTAAAAATGAGCAGCCAGAGAGGGACGAAATAAAATAACAAATATAAGGCATTTATTTATATATCTGTCGTTGGTTGCCAAGGCAAAGATAAGGCTCCCAGCGAATGGGCAACGAAAATCCTTAGCACGTAGCTGACGGATCAACGCACTCCCGACGCGCTCGACATTTTCATGGGTTAATTTAATTTCTGCATCTGTCTCGGTCGAATACATCGAATAAGGCCCATCGTGCCTCCGATTTAAGCTTATTGGGTTGATGGCCCATTACGCTTGGGACGTACGTGGCACGCCCCAAAGGAGTCCGCAGAATTCCCGGAAATTGATTCAGGAAACGGGAGTGATTTTCTGAGGTGGACCTGTAGCTATTTATAGATGTTTATAATGCTGAACTTAACGAAACTTAAAGTACGAAATGTCATAAATAAATACATAAAGTTAAAGCCATTGCTTGGCTATTTCATACTCTCTCTCTCTCTTCTGGAGTGCAATCTCCTCTGAAACCCGATTTGCAGATGACTTTTTGACATATTCGAGAACTTTTTCCCATCCCAGATCCAATCGTTTTTAAATAGAAAGGCAAACCGAGCAACGAACTTTGAAAAGAACCCAGAAATTTCTGGGGACTGTTGCGATGCGAACACTAGATTATGGCGACTCCACCTTTTCTGCTGGCGGTCAAACCAATTAATCTGCGGGCCTGTCCCTTGCAGAACCGAAAAAAGAGCCCTCCACAAGGAGTTTCCCTTTTTCCCTTTTTCTCTTTCTCTTTTTGGGTCGCGACCGTCCTGCTCTGCTCTGTCCTGCTCTGCTTTGTGTTTACTCGCATATGAATGACCAAAAGTTTTCGCTCAAGGGGTGCGGTGCGTTGCGGTGCTCCACAGCAGCTCCGCAGGATGTTCTCAGTAATTTAATTTCCCATAAATTTCCATGACTTTTTCCAGGCATAAAATCTTGTATGCCAACGCATCTCCTTTCAAGTCACCGCCGAGAGCCTTGGCTGCCTGCCACTGACAGAGGCAAATAAAACGTAAAAACATTCTCAACGCACAGTTTACATTTATTTTGCAACTATTTTCTGGCACATACAAATATATTTACACTATACATATTACTAGAATCCTAAAATGACAGACACATTTTAAAATATATGTCTCCGTAAAATAGTTTCGCTTAAAGCCAATACTTTAATGTGGGACAGACACGGTTTACGTGGGGGCTTAACCCTATGACTAGACACATAGAAACACACATCCATGCATTAACTATATGTGTTTATGTACGTCGGTGTTTTTGTGCAGGAAGTATGTACAATTCGGGGGGGTCACCAACTTTGTTTAAGTGCAAGTTTTCCCTTAAAACGTTTTGGGATCAATAAAGTTTTTTGTGGCTTGGACACCGTTTGGGAGCCCAGCGTACATATATTTTAATGTGAGTGCGCTATCAAAAATAGAACAGAATTTAAAGCAAAATTAATCTCAGCTTGAATGTGTATTTTCTAATTTTTGGTTAGCTTTTATTTGTTCCTCCGCAAGTCGGGTGATTCGTATCCTGCCCGACTTGCCTTCCTGTAAACTCCCTTAAAGACTAGTTTTTTGGGGCCAGCTTTGGGCTGCCGTTTTAATTCAATAGAGACTGCTGCTGCCTTAGGGGGGGCCTGGTCCGCTGGCCGTACTCGTTCAGTGGCAAACAATCGTAGCCCCGCGTCGCCTCATTCTGGCAAGCGGCTAGGTCTACGGCTGAAATAGGGGCGCCATTCGGGCCCTGGGGCCCATTTGGCAGCATGGCTATCGTTGTCTCCTGCAGTCGGGAGCTGTCAACGGGAAGGGCAATCAGTACTCGATTGTTGGGGGGGCGTGTGTGGGGCCAAAGGACCACTTGTATGGACTCACCTGCGGATGGTGCTCTGATAGCAGGAGTGACGCGACTGATAGCGCTTCGAAGCGGTGCTGGTCAGCGAGGTGTCCCGGTGCATGCAGAAGGTGTCGTTCGCTTGGTTCCGCTTCTTGCGGCGTCCGTTCGCGCCGCGACAAAACAGATATCTGCAGGAGATGCCCCAATGGGAATGCAATAGAATCGCCACCAAAAGGAAGGGAGTGTATTTTTTTCGTCTTCTTCTATAAAGTGTGAGTGTGTGTGTGGGTGTGCGTATAAGAAACTAAGAATTTCTGATGGCAATCTGGTCAATGGTTTGGCTTGACTGTTAACGTAATGTTGATTACATTCAAGTGCCACGACAGACAGTTACTTTTAAACGGAATTTTAAGTGGCAGTGGAAGTACTCTTTCCAATTATCGGTAGCCGATATTAAACGCTTCCATTGATAGACATCAACAGTCAAGGTTGTGCTTAGGTCATGAAAAAAAAATAAGTAGATGACTATAGAGAGCTCTTCAAAGGAAAAAGGAATGATAAATCAGTTCCCGATCAAAATCTACTATTGAACATATCCCATTGAATCCCAAGGATAACAAATCAATGGGTAAACCAACTGAAAACGAACTCATGCAGATGCAACATAAAAAACGAATGGGTTAACAAAACAAATTCAAACTCAATTCAAGTGTCTTCCCAGCTGGCATATGATTTGATTTGATATGATATGTGATGGCCATTGTGGTTGTTTCAAGTTTCGTTTGGTTCTGTGGGTTTTGGTTGGAGTTTGAGTTTGAGTAATGTTTCTGTTTGGTTTTAAGAGATACAAATTGCAGTTGGCTTACGCTTACAGTTGCGTTACTGGCTTACAGTTATCTATTGGTTTGTTATCGTAATCGTTACCGGGTGATTGGTAATCGTTTGGGCATGCTGTCATGCTGCTGGAGTTGGAGGTGGTGGTGGTGGTGGTGTTGAAGTGATGTGAATGAACAAGTACCTATTGAAATGCTTGCGAAAGGCGCCGCTCACGAAGTAGAGGGCCACCGGGTTGGCACAGCTGTTGGCGAAGGACATGCAGTAAGCGGCGATGCGCAGGACATGCCAGAACGCATTGTAATCCTCCTGGGCAGTGGGCCTGCAAGTAAATACACACACACACACGTGAGCACGAAGCGTTGACTTGTAATGGAGATATCAGTGGGGAAATTGATTTTCCACCCGCATCCACATTGTCGGTGCTAACAAGTGTCGAACAAACGGCAACAACATTACTCATCCGCAGGTCCCAGCCACACACACGGACGCGTCCCCCTGTGCCCCGGGGGCTGGGGAGGCTGGGGGCAGGCTCCTCTTTATCCGCATGACAAATTGACTCTTCCATCCATGCATGAATGAGCAGCTCCCCAGCCGCTCCGCATAAATCCCTTTCACAGTTCATAAAAGCACTCACTCACCAGTAGTAGAACCAGAGGAAGAAGACGTGGTACGGCAGAAAGCAAATGCCAAAGATGACAACGAATGCCAGCACAGTCACAGCGACTTTGCGACGCGCTCGAACCTGCAACAAGACCAAATGGATAAACGCTGTTATCTTCTGTTAAACGTAAAGCAGTCGAGATCCCTTAATGTGTATGTGGTCTACGAATCCGTAATCTATTTATCTATGGCCCTCGTACCCGTGCCTCGTCAAAGAGAGAGTCTTAAGGGGGGGATGGCGATATCAAAACTCCTCAGAATAGTGCAGAATGTGGGTATCTTTCGCATTCATTGCTGTCACCCGAAAGTGTGCTGAAAACGTATTATATATGTACCTCCATTTCATGTAATTTATTAACTATGCTCTGCGTAAGTTCGTATAAATATTTAATTCCACTCAAGTGGAGTAAGTGGAAAAGTTTTTTGCCAATTTTGTTGTCGGTAAAAAAGTAGTTGGAAAAAGTTTTCTTCAGTTTATTCACTCTTATGAAGTTACGTATATCATTATTTATTTGAGATTACTGATGTATATCACTTTATGGAATTCTTTCTAGAGAAATTGAAGGGTTTCCACTGTCTCAAGGATTGGAAGGGAACAAATACTCACTTGTCTGACAGCTCCTTGCATCTCGCCAGGAACACTCGCCGTGTACATCAGGTGCAGGGCAATCAGCACATAGAAAACCGCTATTATCACCAATGGGATGGCATAGTAGACCAGGAAGTGCAACAGGACCATTGTCTTGGCGTAGTTAGCGCCCCAAGCATCCGGGTAGGGATAACAGATGACAATCGACTTCTCCTGGTTGATGCCAAGATACTGCAAGAGTGGCAAGAGTGAAATTAGTTTAACGACTAATTTTCGGATTATTAGGGCAAAACGTGCCTTGAGATTGCTTCCGATGAGGGCTGGGAGACCGCAGATGATGGCCAACAGCCAAATGGAAACCGCTATGGCCAAGGTCATGCGCGTGGCCCGGCGACCGCCTCCTGAAAGGAGACGTAAAAGTGTTGTAGCTACTCGTTCTACATTGGGGAATTCTTCTTCATATATCTTACCATGAGCATGAAACTTTCGCAATGGATCGACAATGGCAAAGTACCGATCGCCCGAGAGGGCTGTCAGTGTGAACACCGACACCCCAATCGATACATCCTTCATGAACTCCGACAGACTGCACAAGAAGCTGCCATAAGGCCAGTACTCCACGGTGTAGATGGTGGATGCCAGTGGCACGGTGGTGATGATGACCAACAGATCCGCCAGGGCCAGCGAAAGTATATAGCTGGAAGAGACAATTTATGTGTGTTTGAAATTTAAAGTCAAGTCAAGGCGGCCCCCCAATAGATTTATGTTTTACTTCTTGAGATAAGCAGGCTGACTTTGCAATGGGCTTTTGGCTGAATTTTAGGGGTTAGGGATTCCAGCACGAGCACGTGCTCCTTCAAGTGTGATAAAAATTCTGCGCATCGTTGATTTATGGGGGCCAAGTATTAGGCAAATTTTTGCGAGACAGTTGTCGCTGACTTGGGGCAAGTACAATGACCGATTAAATTGATTTATAAGCCTAAAGCTTTATTAAGTCTAGAACAGAGCTGTTCCAAAATGAGTTTCCCTCTCCCTCTCTCTTAGAATGGGAATGGACTGCTTGAGGAAGCAGTGGAAAATGGTGCCATATGCCTACACACTCTTTTACAGCAGAGACAGGGAGAGAAGGAGTAAGAGAGGCTTGAGAGTTAAGCGCAGTTATCTTTTGGCAAGGATTTTTGCATTCTCACTATCCCCCCACAAAGGGCACGGCACACTTAAGCTCGTCTCTTACAGTGGCAGCAAATAAATTGCGCATAGTGGCAATTCGGTCCGTGATCTCATATAGTAATTTCGCTTTTATCCAACCTCTCCGCCAACCATAAATAAGCTGCATGTGGCACTTTGTTAGCCACGTTCTGCTGCCGGAAATGCAACACCAAATTACTTTTCTGTGGCTCCGAGCTCTAAAGCCGATAACGGTCTGCTTCGGCCCTCGGGTTGGTTCGGTAGGGTCTGGCTTGACTACGAAATGCAATTTCAGCGTAATTTGATCAGTTGACATTTCCCTCAGCTTTTGGCTGCACAGAAGAGTGCCAGCCAGTAAGTTTTAAGTGCCCAGGACATGTGTGCATGGGGCTTGACTTATTTCAAATAGGGTTTTCCCATCATTTCATTGCTTCCTCCAACGTTGCTTAGTTTGTTGTCTACATTCCCCCCCGCTCGTCTGTCTCGAATGTGGACAAGTTAATTCGAGTGAAGTGTGGTGTGTGCGCTTGAGTAACGGTTCCATGCAAAGCGGCGGCTCTCTTGAAGACACAGTGCCTGCCACAGCTGCCGCTGTTCTAAGTGGTAAATAGAGAGTGAATTTCCAGTCTATTCCTCATCAAAATGGTGCAAATGTAAAGCTAATGAAAATTGTTCTACCCAAAAAAATAATTGCCACTGTGCGTTAACCGTTACTTTGCTATTTTGCATAATCCCTTTGCCTGCTCTTTCGTACAGTCTCAGCAGCTCTCACCGCCACTGGGCCCTTTTTTTCTCACCAAGCTGAGCGAAGTCACAGTTACTTCATTTGCTCTTAAAGACAACTCCCTCTCACTCTTTATAGCCTACACTGCCCTCCACCGCATAGTGTCCAGCAGCGCCTCTGATACATGCTACTACACACGACCAAACTGAGCGACACGACTGTTCTTAAACAGTTACTTACATATCTTCGTTTGCCCTTTAAGACTCTCTCGCCTTCCCTCTCTCTCCAACACTCGCTTACAGCCTCCACCACATACATACATAGTCTCCAGCTGCCACTTACAGTGGCCTCCCCCAAAGCAAGGCGACATAAGGTTATCGTCTGAAAATCATATTTGTCTCCGAGGGCATGGCTTGGCACAATAACTTGATTTATGACACACAATTTATGCAGTACAAAAAACCGCCCGCCCACACACACACACGCACACATTACAGACATGACTAATTAGTTGGCTCTAAGGAGGGGGGGTACAAAATACGAGTGTCGTGTCCCATTTTGTTTCTCTGTGCAAATGCTTCAACAGCTGCCAATCGATTCATGTGCGTAGGGGAGTTTTAAGTAAATTCTGGGAGGAGGACGTAACAGCATTACCATTATCATCACACTGCCGGTCCTTCCAGCCCAGCCCAGCCCAGGCCCAGCCGAGCACTTAATTAACTGATGGGTAGCCACGTTGCGGTTGGCGTATGTGGCCCCAAAGGGGGTGGTGGATAACTTTCAGGGAAACTCGTGACATTCGCCTCTTGCATGCATAATTTGGCGCACACTTTGGTCCATTGCGCATACTTTATACAATTAAATTCAATTTAAGTTTGCCATAAATCAAAAACTCATTTTCCAACAAGCCCACAAAGACGAAAGTGGACTCGTTGATATCCTGTAATCACACCAAGATTGAATTTAAACGTATGCGAATATCTCTTTACCATCTCTGGTACGTTAAGGTGTCTAGTCAATGAAGATACCCTGCAAATCGGAGAATAATTGGTATCTTTTTGCTTCCACTTTTACTCGCATGTTCGCTTAAACCTCCATTTGCAGGGTGGGGATACTTTTGCTATGCCTGAACTCACGTGTTTGGAACATTCCGCATCTGCCGCACGCTCAGGAAGACCACAATCAGTGTCCCATTGCCCAGGACGCCGACCACAAAGATCAGGGCAAAGAGGATGGGCACAATGTAGGTCTCCGGCCGCCTGCCGTAGGGCACATAGGGGGTCTCGGTCACCGGCACGCTTCCATTGTCAAGGCCCTCGATGAGGGGCGGCATCCCAGTGGCCGTTGCCACCGCCAGCTCCCAGAGAGCCTGCGTGACGTTCAGTCCCGACCCCGCGTCAATGTCAAGAGTCTTATGCTGGTCCGTGTTCATGCCCGAGTCCATCTCGATGGCGATGCTGCTAATGACGTTGACCAGGTTGGCTATCATCGGGGAATCCGTATATCCTCCTGCTATACTGCTGACTCCGTACGATTCTGCTCCGTTCAATGCTGTTTCTCGTTCGACGGAAAAACCGGATTTGTTTAAGCATAAAAGATTAATTTATTTCCTCGCATGGCCTGCTGCTCGTTGCTTGTTTCTGCATTTTGCACAGATCTCTGCACTCGATGCGATGCTGTCCTTCTGCAAACAGAATAAAACAAACCAAAATTTGTACCATAGAATCATTCAATTGGATTTTGTTGCTGAAATACGTGAAAATGCAATTATATGGCATTCGATTCTTATGGTTTTCAGAGGCATTCTCTCGATTATTGTTTAAATATTGTGAGTATTTTTCAAGCGATTAAACACAGTTTGTTATCTGTTCTGAGAGTGTTTTAACTTAAACCAAACACTAAAATTTTGTTTTAAAATGCACTCTTACTAATCTCTTTGGGCATAAATAAACGCTCGGCTCCTTCCCTTGGCTCCCCTGGCATCCTAATTCGGCATTCTCTTTTGGGGCAAAAATTCAGAGCATTCGCGTGTAAGCTTACATCTTCAATTAAAGCCAAGAGCAAACCTCAGAAGCATCAGAACCTCTGGGTTGGAGTGGCAAAGGGCTTTAAGCTTTAAGTTACAGATTTATGGACTAGATGCCACTCCAAGGAATGCACATCGTGTCATTACATTCCCAGCCATTAACCACACACAGATACAGCCCATATACAGTGACTCATAAAACGTAACTGACGCCCCAGAAAACTTCAATGGCTCCACCAGACGCGGGACCCACGACCCGGCCACAAGATCCAGCGAGAAAGGAAAGTCTGTGTAATTGAAATCTCTACCCTTTCTTTTGGCCGACTGTCCTGTCATTTCTTAGCACTAAAAATATGAATGGTCTGCCATTTGCTCCGCCCAGGAAGGCAGCCTCTCTCTTTTTTCTTCCATTGTCCAATCCGGCATAGAGCCGTCTGCCATTGAAGGTGTTATGGAAGACCATAAACACAGATCTCTTTGAAAACAGAACCGTATGACTGTATTAACACAGTTTTGCATAGACCCGAAGCAGCCACCAAGTGGCGTGGCACAGTCTCTCAGATATGCCAAATCTCTCATTGTTGGATACCCCGAGAGGTGCAAGTGCGTGAGAAAAGTGTGTCCTTTTGTGGCAGTTCCAGGTAGTGTTAGTTTTGACTGGGAGCTACTGATGTTGTTGAACTATTCCATTTATTTTCAATTACATTTAATCTTTCCGTCGGGCAACCACTTCAAATGAAACTTGAAATTACACTTGGATCCTTTTGCACAGCTAATTGGAAGACTTCTGTCCTAGTCGATTCGAGGATGAGATAAGGAAACTTGCCACAACTTAATCTTGAGGTGAGCAAGCGATGGCAAAGTTTTCAGTTGGCACTATGATCTCCTCCCATAAGTTCTGCCAGCCATTTGTGTGAATGGTGTTCTACGTGTATACAGCCTGCTGATAAAAATTGATTTTTAATGAATTTATTACAGCAATTAGCTTGTGACTAATTGGATAGCACATAAAAAGACCCTGCTAGTGTGTCGCATCATTTTTAATGGTAAATAATATTTTATCGAGCCGTCATGAATGCTCTTGGACCCTTGGATGTCTTGTATGGACTCTCGATCCGGTAAACCCCATCCCATCCCATCCCGAGAGCAGAGAGCACTATAGTAGTATTAATCCTTTCATTTTCAAATCAATTATTTGTATGGCTTTCTGTACAATTTCTGTAGGTTTGTTCTTCGACGGATTCACAATATTGCTGTGGCAATATGCAATCAGGTTCATTGTGTTGACCTTCTCTGTCTGCCAATTACGAATATTACGACGCGACTGTTGTAATGACTTAAATGGCCAAAATGTAAATGAAGTTTCAGAACAAAGGCGAATTAATTAAGTGATTCCAAGTGCTGGGCCGGCAGAAGAAGACCTGCCTGATATTTCCTGGCATTTCCAAGTTTCAAACCCGAAACGGGCTAAAATGTCAACAACTTTCGCACTGTTTGCAAACTGTTCAGTTTGCCCCTTGGCCCGTAGCTAAAAGGTTAACAGGAGAAGAGGAGCAGTGCAGGAGTAGTGCGTAGTGTGGGAGAAGGTAGGGTAGCGTCGTCTGTTCTGATACACTTGTTGTACAATTAGCTAATTGAAATTTTGACATTGTTGGGACCTTGTGATTAATTATTCCGTTTTAAGTCCATCGAATATGAGTTGTGTCTGCGGGGGGCATGGGGCATGGGGCATCGTAAATACAATGAATAAATTCGTAATTCTAACGAAAATTGAGCTATTTTCGGTCTGTCTGCCATTAGGCTGACAAATAAACCTGTTAGCCCATATCAATAACTGGCTTACAACTGGCGTTTCCCCCACCAAAAAGGAACCAAACGAAGCGGCAAAAGAGACAAACTGTTGTGATTTATGACAGAGGAGATGGCCTGCAGAGGTCCGCTTATCTGGTGACCATCTGGATGTCAAATGCGTATCTATGGACTTCCAAAGAGTGTGCTCTCCCGCTCGACCCCTTGGATACCCTCTACAGATGGTAATGGAGGGGGTACAGACAACAAACATCAAACAGAATTAACAATATTAAGAATATAGATAGATTCTACACTTTAAACTAGAGAAAAAAAGTTGAAATTTGAATACTTCCCAGATATATCCCTATTTTGCACTCCAGGATACCTCCTGGTCTGTACTCAATCGTTAGTGGTGATGTTTGTATGGGAGTATGAGAGTCCATACATTTGATAAATCAATGCAATTTATCAGTAGTTCAGGACACAAAGCCACTTAAAACCCCCTGCCCCCCAGCTCCGTCCAGGGGCAGCACTTTTATCTTAACTTTCGGCAAACAGTAGCCCCACACACGCTTCGGGCAGAAAAAAGAGATCACCACCAGAAGAGAGGAGAGCAGAAATCTTATCTATCAGTCGCTTGGGACTTAGTGCGTCTCAAAATAAATGCAGTTAAGTCGCCTGCAAATGTTCGGGGGATTGTCGTGGGTGGCATCCGAAGGAATGTATATTTTTTGGAATAAATAACGCGGATTCCAGCGCAGAACGGGTGGATAGGTAGGTCGTGCCCTTTGCCATTTCCCCCCGTATGGGTGGTGTGTGTTTTTCCTGAAATATGCGTTGCCTACACAACACAACAGAACAGCAATACCAAAATACCAGGGGGGGACAGGCTTTGGCAAAAGATTTGCGAGGGCCATTTGTTTTGCGGCATGTAATTGAATACGCGGCGTTTGCGCACGGTTGTATGCTACAAAATAATGGGTTTTGTTTGTTTTTTTATTTATTCACTCAAAAATAATGAAAGAACAATACAAATACAATTATCATTTTTCAGGAAAAAAACATTGAAAAATTGCCAAAGCTTTTACGGAATTTACAGGCATTCGCTTGTCGTTTCAATAATCCAATGAATATGAATACATGTTTCCTTTCATTAGGCGCTTTAAATGTTCAAAGCAAATCCAATCCTCCGTTTAACGATGCCAGACACCACCCTGTGGATGGGATATCCCCAAGCACTAGGATGTTCGGGCATACGGCAACCACTAAAGAGAGGAGAGGAGAGGAGCGGGTCATAAAAAATCAAATTTAAGCTCCGCTCAAGCCATTAAAATACATTGTCATAGTTATATTTAATTTTATCCGTTTAACATCGCCTCGGCATTCCTCTTCTTTTTTTCAGTTTATTTTCGTGTTTTTTCCTTCCTGCAAATCGCTTTGCCTGTTCGCACTTAATGTTGGGGGGGAGGGGAGCAGGCCTAGAGGAAGATTTTTAAGAGGAACAAGGACCAACAATTTTGATTGTCATTATCTAGATAAATTATCGCCCCAAGGCATTGTTTTTATGAAATTCCATCGGCTTTGGGCCCGAAATCGATTGTCACAGCAAATTGCTTTGAACCTATCATTAGAGCAGTGTCCGGACTCCAAACACAAGGAATGCCAAACCATTTTGGGGCAGGGATAAACACTCGATGGGGAAAATGGTCCGACCCTGCTCAATCAATGCGGCAAAAACTTTAAATTGCATATCGCTGTACCCGCATAGGCGTTGCCTTTAATAACCATGCAGGAACATTGTACGAACATTAGTCCTGTCTGGTACAATTAGATGGTGTTCTGGCCCCTCGTTGAGGCCCAATTATAGTGCATTAGTGTGTCGCAATGGAAAGTTAGTTTACAACAAAGCACAGCCATTGTAACTGTCGGAAAACCTTCCGGCACACATACTCGTATATACATAGATACACATAACTAGGAGTGCGAACAGACCAATTTTCGCTTGGCATATCACATTATTTTCCATCACGCAACAGTTGCCAGAAAATAAAGCAAATCGCTTCCATGATTTAACCAAAAAAAGTTTTGCACCGCATTTTTGTTGTAGCAAAAATGATGAAATAAAATAGTTTGGCTTGGTATTTTTAATATGTATTTCAGCAGCATTATTGTATGTTTTTCATTTCTGTATTTTTATCACGTTGCATGGAAATTCTGCTCTCTTTTCTGGCGCTTTAATGAAATCATTTTGAACGTCAGAGACTTCATTATTGCATTTCACTTTATTTTCCTTCATCCGTTTTCATTTTGAGCTCCATAACCTGCTGCAATTTTCAGGAACTATATAATTGTACGCTAAAAAGTGCCAATTTTTCCTCTCGTTTCAAATGTTCTTCTTTGTTTTCCGGGAGAAAGTCCTTTGGTCATATAAATAATGTCGGGGACGACACTTGAGTAATGGCCCTCGACTGGACAAAAGCGATTCGATTGCTGTTGCGGGTGACAATTTGAAAGCAAAATGGAATTGAAAATGGTTGTGTGGCTCTTGAGACAGAGGAAAACATACACTAACTGTTGCCACAGAAGATTTAGGGATCAATCGATCGCCTGGCAGCTCCCTGAAATGCTGATTTTGATCTCTCCCAAGTCGGGGATAATTTCCCTGGAGGTAACAGAGGCAGGTAGTAGTACTACCTACTCTTCCTGTTAGCAAATGTACCCCAAAATCCTGCCAAGGATTTCCTTCACACGTTTTTCTTTCAATTTTTCACATGCTGGCAATTTCGGTTTTCCTCTGCCACTTTGAGGCTCATCAATTTAAATTTAATTTTATGCCGCGCTTTTTTTATTTTGCAGCTTGCTTCTTCCTGTCTTCTTCCCCTGTCTGTTTGCCAAGATGAAGCAGAACAGAACATAAATGCCAGCAATTTGCATAATTCAGCATTCGCCTCAAAGCTCTTAATTTCATCTGTGCCCCCCTCTCCTCTCCTCTCCACGCCTCTGGATTTTGGCCATCTATGGGTGTTTGTTGACACATTTCTCGGATCAGCATCAGTCGGGTCGGCCGTCGAGCGGCTTCATCAGTCAGGCAACAGTTTGCGTCCCTGCCCCTGCCCCTGCGGAAGTGGAACTGCCATCGCCGACGCCTCGACACATAAATTTGTTAGATGGCCGCACTTCTGGCCCACATCCCATTCCAGAGGCCTGTGGACATCAGCACATATATCATTTTCATTTTGTAATTTGTCTAACCCCTCCCCCGCCGCCGCCGCCGCCGCCGCCAGCTTCGTCACGGGCCATTTTGAGCTGAATGGCCCCCAGTTAATTGGTTGGGTGCTTTCCTCGGCTCCTGCTCTTGCCTCTGCTCCTGGTCCTGGTGCTGGTGCTGGTATCGAGTACGACGGTGGGGATCGGGATGGGGGTGGGGGTGGTGGGTGTCGACTTGTATTAAATTACATGACAGCTGACATGAGGTGCTAACGGTGCGGAGAGGATGCTCCCCGGCGAGCTCATTAAATGCCTGAAAAGTGTGGGAAGGAAGAAAGATTGTCGTTTATCAATTAAGCGGGGGAATTCCTGTAGGAATCTTCTCTGATTCAGGTGCAACCGTTAGTCCTGGTGGATGCTATTGAAGAAATACAACTTAATGGAATGGATTTCATAGGCAATGGCTCGCATTTCGAATTATGAGCTTCCATCATAAATTAAAGGATTACTTGAAGCTTTGGGAGATTATGTCTTCAAACTTTTGCGTGAATCCAATTTGGTAGAAACCCCAAACGATAAATTAGTTCGCGCTGAGAGCCAAGTCAAGTGCCAACACTCCTCCTCCCATTAGAAGGCGAATAGTCGTTCGCCTGGCATTCCAATTAATTCCGAGGGCGGAGCGCTTATCAAAAGCGTTTTGCCAAAGGCCAAAGTACAATATTCGCAACGTCTAGTTCACTTACGGGTTAGTTAATTAATGAGATGGAATCCGCAGAAAAACTAGCGCACCAGAACGATGGTAATTCATAACCGAAGGACAACAACAGCGGGAAGGCTGCCCCCTTTAAAAATTTAAGCTTTTGCGCAGGACCAACCCTGCGGTTTCGTGTTACGCACAATCTAATAAGGCTAATTGCTCACTGGCCCAAATCATTGTAAACTGCGAGGAGGGGAAGGACATCCAGTCTACCAACTGCAGCCTTCGTATCTGCCGCATCATCGATGTGTTTTCTGCAGACGTCATCTGCCGCAGGGCAAAACAATACTTTTAATCCCCGCACTGGCACGTGCTCCTCCGTCCACAAATCGTTCACACACAAAAGGTTTCGATATCAATCTCCATGAAAGCAAAGAAAGGAATCTGAAAGTTGAAGATGAAGATGAAGGAGCGGAGACCCACTCTGGTACTTTTTTATTTGCACTTTCATTTTGCAAGGATATCATTTTAAATTGGAAATCAAATAAAATAATATTCTTGTGATGGCAGATTGATCGATAATGGCTCTATTTTATCTTTAAAAGACACCCAAATCCAGGTATTTAGAAACACAAATGGAAATGGCTCTAGAAGCTGTTTAAGAAAATTTATTATCGTACTATACACCTGCTGTACCTTCTTTGTACTTCACGAATGAGAAATATAAATGAATATTACTTTTGAACTTTCCCAATTAAATCATTTGCCATTTGCAGAAACAAAGCAAGATTGCTTCCGCTGCTGATTTAAATCAAAGTTGGACAACAATGGCCTGGCCAGCAATCTTCTCGCCGTCGCTCAGAAAGCCAACAAAGTCGGAAAAGTGCCAAAGTACGAACCGAGTGAAAGACAAAGGAACAGCCCAGACCAGAGACTCTTGACAAGTTTCGCCTCATTACTTGGGTGTTTTGTGGTGATTGGTTCTCTCCCACCATCGCCATCCCAAAGACCAAAATCAAGTCGAATAAGTCCCGGCCAGTTGGGGGGATGGGTACGGGTCCTTTCACAAATGAATTCCACACTTGAAGTGTCAGGCAAACAGAATTATTTGACGACGTGTTTTGTTTGGTTAAATGAAACTCTCACACGAACATCCTGTCCAACAACTTTCCGAAACTAAAACAGAGAAAAACAGAGAAAAATGATAGTAGAATGCGAGGACAGAACAGGTCTCTTACATTTCAATTAAAGTTTCAGTTTCCACTACGGCCCTGGGCCCTTGTGCCCTCTTCCCTTGCGACTAACACCTGAAAACAGTTCATTTTTTCCTCCTAATTAGCCGCCCTTGTTGGTTGCTAGACTTTCAGTGCCGACTGTGCCACTAAATGCCGCCATCGCTGTGTGCAGCAGACAGAACACGCGCGTCGCTCGTACAGCGAGACCCCACGAATGTGGATTATAAAAATTTATGACTCATTGAAATTAAACGACTGTCATTCGTATATATTAGCGTGGCCAAATTAGTTTGTCTTAGCAGATGTAATGCGGCCCACAGAGATAGAGAGATATAGTAGTGCGAGGAGGCAGCGCTATAACAGGCTCCAGATCGGGTTCGTATTTTATGCATAAACTACACCAAAGGAGGAGCCCCAAAGATGCATATCAAATTATTCTGTGAGGGCGAGAGGCATGTGGCCAAACATAAATCAGGGGCAACCTAAATACATAAATATCGTGCAAAAACATATTTATAGGGGTGAACTTTTTCATGGCACTGAATCCACACTCAAAGGTAGCCAGAAAGGCGGTTGGGTTGGTCCTTATCTCTGCGAGGATTTGTTCACTCGAACAACCCAAATGTTTGTCCATTTGGGCCACCTTTCGATAAACGTATTCCTGCTTTCCGGCATTACCGTTACCATTACCATTACCATTAAACTATACCATATAAACTTTGTCTTTAATTGAGCTTTTCGCTGGTAGGCGCCAAAGCAATTGCAGGAATTTATTGATGAGATTTTACGATTTTCATTTGCTTTTACAAAATTTGCCAAGCAAAATGTTGGCAGGGTAAATCTATCAGTTATTGTAGGCATCTCAAAACATAACAAAATCCACGAAATAGGGAGCTATGTATATGGGTGTGATGGGATGGGTACGATTTGATCAATTTGCATGGTCTTCAGGCTATTTGTTTATATTCGTTAGATTGTTTTGCTGTCGCGTCCGTTAATTGTAAACAAATTGAAGCTCGACGGACTAGATGGACTAGATCGTGTCATGAAGCACGCCCTCGTTTATATTACGCTGGAGAATGGGACTCCGTAGTCTTCGTGTGGGTGGGTGTTGGACGGTGGTAGGTGGAAGGGACAACAATTGGGCAATGAAGCGCCATAAACCATTGGGATTCCACCCTGATCTCGTAGCTTTTGTTAATGGTCATTGCCTGTCTGGCCTGTGCCCCTGAGCCCGTGCTGCCAAAGGCTAATAAATGGCACGCGCCATGCCGTCCCTGCACTTGCGCTTGCACTTGCATTTTAGTGTCCCATTTTCCATACTATACTATTCCACCCCTTGGCATCTCGTAGACCGTTCCCACCATGCCATATTTCTCTTATTTCTGTGCATTTTCAAGTGGCCAGGAGATTGTGTTGTTTCGGTTTTCCCTTTTTCTTTTCATTAACTTGGGAGCTTTCCTCTGGGGTTGGCTTGTGGTCTGGCTTGCAGCATGAAAAGGGTGTTCCCGAGACCCAAAATAAAACACAAACACAAGATTCTGGCTTCCGACACTTTGGCTCGACTGAAACGTTAATGGCCTTGGGTCTTAAATGGGGATAAAAAGTAGTTTCCACTGAAATGTTCATGTCATATGGAAGGATTCCGAGTGTACTTCTTCATATGGAAACGATGCGATCCAATCAATAAGAAAAATGGCACTAAGATGCAAATTTCTTTAGCTAGTTTTTACAATTGCCAGTCAACGATTTATAGACCCAGATCCGAAAAAAAAACGAAAGGCGGAAACGGAATAAACACAAGCCGAAGTGGACCGGAAAGAGAAACAGAACCGCCAGACACGGAGGTCCGTTCCTGTCGATTGCTATGCGAATGCATATATCCGTTTTTCCGTACGGACGACTGCAGTTTAGGTGCAGTTGATTGTTTCATGCCTTCTCCCCTCAGTTTCCTGTTTCAGTATCGAGGCCCGACCCGCACTATTTGTATTCACGATTCAAATGTCGGTAAGTGCAAGTGAATTTATTGCACGGACATAACATCCATTTCCCGGATAATAGAACTGGAATGTCAGCAACCAGAGGCGAGACAAGTGATGCCACCGATCGATTTATAATTTAACCATTTGCGACACACTTACCTCTATTTGCAATTATGGTTTATTATGCTTACATCTGCGGAAAAGTGTTTTCCGTGTTTAAAACAGACACACGCGCGAACATCGGCATCACTCCCTACCCCACTGGCACTCTCAGACAGGATACGGAAGAGCGTAATGTTAAGTGGGAAACACGAACACGCTCAGCACTTTGGCCAAATTTTGTTTACAACACCACACACGAGCGGACAAACACGGGGGAAGAGTTCAACAAAATTTATTGAATTCTTTTTGGCACTTGAATCGAATCAACCGGATATTGGCCTCAACGCCTGAATATCGCAAACACTCATTTGAATTAAGTATATTATCCGGACGTTGGCTTCGCTGGATTTAAACTGTCCGAGCAGGAGGGAACGCATGCGACTTGTTGGCGCGCGCGAAAGCGTTTGGCGGCCAAAAAACTTACGCGCATACCAAATGATCCGTGGATTGAATGGGCGCCAAATTGACGGTGGGGTTTGGGGAACTGGAACTTGTTTGGTTCTGAAATGCCGGTAGTACAAAAGACGCATGCGCTGCAACATGCTGCCGGCTATAATGTTGCCACAGTTAGGCACCCCCCCACCAGTTTGAAATTTGGTTTTAAATACTTTTACAAATAAAAAAACAACTTTTGTTTCTGTTCTTGCCCATATTTTTGAATACACTATATTTAGATAAATGCGATTGCCCGGCACTTTTCTTATCGATAGCACATATCGCAGAGATGCGGGTATCTCAAAGTTTCATCTGTACAAAATGGACTTGAATTCTTAAATCCAAAACTAATCACTCACTAAAATATGTGCCTATGAAATTTATTTTATGCCAAAATGTAAGTTCATCTTTTGGAAATATATTAATATACAAACTAATATGAAAATAACTGTTCCACACATCGTGACTTTTAAAAATACTTATCGATATTTAAGAAATCACGTACAAATATATCAAAACGCGTCGTCTCCTCTCTTTTAGATGTCTTGTGCATTCGACATCGTTTTTTTGCTGTAAAAATAGTAAGTTTATTTGATTTAACGTGTGTTCTGACAATGCCAAGTGGTTGCGCGACTAGCGAAAAGCGTGCCGGCAGTGAATTAAATTGTAGTTTTACACAGGGTTGTACGTCTCATTGGCAAATTTGTGGCATGCATTTTTTGCAAAACGCCATGTTGGCCGCTTATACATAACCTCAACACCGTTCCAAATTATGTGGCTGTGGATATTAAAACATTGTCATTCCAGGTGCAGTGTAGACAAACGGCTTGCGTAGAAACTAAACAACATGTCACGTTTCTTTGCCAACGGTTCCGACTCGGAATCCGAGTCCAGTGAGGAGGAGGTCCAGGCGCCAAACTTCAACAAAGCCTCCGCCTTTGTAAGTATAAGAGGAAGCAAGTTGAGGCAAAATATTCATCATCATCTGCCCATCCCCTCCCCTAGCAATTCAGCGACGATGAGGAGGAAGTCAAGCGCGTGGTTCGCTCGACCAAGGAGAAGCGGTACGAGAACCTAACCAGTATCATCAAGACCATCCGCAACCACAAGAAGATCAAGGATATACCGAATACCTTGAGCAGCTTCGAGGACCTGACGCGCGCCTACACCAAGGCCCTGCCCGTCATCTCAAAGGAGGAAAATGGCATTACGCCTCGTTTCTACATTCGCTGCCTGGCGGAACTGGAGGATTTCATCAACGAGATCTGGGAGGACCGCGAGGGCCGAAGGAACCTGTCCAAGAACAACACCAAGTCCCTGGGCACTCTGCGTCAAAAGGTGCGCAAGTACATCAAGGATTTCGAGGAGGATTTGTCACGCTTCCGCGAAGCACCCGACCAGGAGAGTGAAGCTGAAGACGAAGAGGCCCATGTGAGCGATGCGGGTGAGGCTGCTGATGACAGCTATGCGGGATTCAAGAAGGAGGCGTCGGTGACTGCTCCCAAGATCGCCAAATCTGCTCCCGCCAAGTCGGTTCCCGCCGATGATGAGGATTCGGACGATTCCATTGATTGGGACTCCGATTCGGAGAGTGAAACCGAGTCTTCCGAGGACGAGAACCAGTACCAAAATATGCGTGAGCGTTTCCTGAAGAGATCCACTGAGAAGGGAGAAGACAAGGGAGACGATGACAAGCGGAAGGATAAGCGGAAGGAGCAGAAGCTGAAGATCCGCAAGCGTGCCGAAGATGATGAAGATGGCGAATGGGAGACGGTTGTCAAGGGTCATGTGGTGGAGAAGCCCAAGATGTTTGAAAAGGACGCCGAGATCGATATTCCCTTGGTTCTGGCCAAATTAGTGGAGATCATGTCGGCCCGTGGCAAGAAGCGCACCGATCGTCGCCTGCAAATCGATCTGCTCTTCGAGCTGAGAGACATCTCCGATCAGCACAACCTGGGCGTGCCCGTCTCGGTGAAGATCCACTTCAACATTATCTCAGCCATCTTTGATTACAATCAAAAGATATCCGAGCCCATGAAGATGGAGCACTGGGCCCTGCTGCTGGAGGTAATGCAGAGCATGATGAAGCTGCTCCTGGCCAACGCCGACATCAGCATAAGCGAGAGCGTCGCCGAGGAGCACGAGGAATACATCACGGCTCCGTTTTATATCCGTGGCTGCCCACTGGCCGCCGTTGAGCGTCTGGATGACGAGTTCACCAAGCTGCTGAAGGAATGCGATCCCCACTCAAACGATTATGTTTCCCGCTTGAAGGACGAGATGAACGTGGTGAAGACTATTGAATTGGTTTTGCAATACTTCGAGCAATGCGGCAACCCCAACGAACGCTGCAGAATCTACTTGAGGAAGATCGAGCACTTGTACTACAAATTCGATCCGGAGGTGCTCAAGAAGAAGCGTGGCGAGCTGCCCGCCACCACAGCCACCTCGGTGGACGTGATGGATAAACTTTGCAAGTTCATTTATGCCAAGGACGACACCGATCGCATCCGAACTCGGGCTATCCTGGCGCACATCTATCACCATGCCATGCACGACAATTGGTTCCAGGCTCGCGACTTGGTCCTCATGTCTCATCTGCAGGACAACATCGATGCCGCCGATCCTGCCACGCGTATCCTGTACAACCGCATGATGGCCAACTTGGGTCTGTGTGCCTTCCGTCAGGAGAACGTCAAGGACGCCCATCACTGTCTAGTGGACTTGATGGTCACCGGAAAGCCCAAGGAACTGCTGGCTCAGGGCCTGCTGCCACAGCGTCAACACGAACGCTCCGCCGAACAGGAGAAAATTGAGAAACAGCGCCAGATGCCATTCCACATGCACATCAATCTGGAGCTGCTCGAGTGTGTCTATCTGGTGTCCGCCATGCTGCTGGAGATTCCCTACATTGCTGCGCACGAGTTCGATGCCCGCCGTCGCATGATCAGTAAGACCTTCTACCAGCAGTTGCGCTCCTCGGAGCGTCAATCCCTGGTAGGTCCCCCCGAATCCATGAGGGAGCACGTTGTGGCCGCCGCCAAGGCGATGCGCTGCGGCAACTGGCAGGCCTGCGCCAACTTTATTGTCAACAAGAAAATGAACACCAAGGTGTGGGATCTGTTCTACGAGTCGGATCGCGTGCGTGAGATGCTCGTCAAGTTCATCAAGGAGGAGTCGCTGCGCACCTATCTGTTCACGTACTCCAATGTCTACACTTCCATAAGCATACCATCCCTGGCTCAGATGTACGAGCTGCCCGTCCCGAAGGTCCACTCGATCATCAGCAAGATGATCATCAACGAGGAGCTGATGGCCAGCCTGGACGACCCCTCGGAAACTGTGGTCATGCACCGCTCAGAGCCGTCCCGCCTCCAGGCACTGGCCATGCAGTTTGTCGACAAGGTGACCAATCTGGTGGACGTTAACGAGAAGGTCTTCGATATGAAGCAGGGCAACTTCTTCCAGCGCGGCAACATGGGCAATCGTGGGGACCGCGGCTACAACCGCAACCAGAATAACCAGGGCGGCAACTGGGGCGGCCAGCGACGGGACAATCGCAATCAGCGCAACCGCAACCAGCGTGGACATCACAAGAACCAACAACAGCAGCAGCAACAGCAAGTCCAAACCATCGACGAAGAGTAGACGCCAACCCAGCCATCCTCAGTGGGCGATTGCTTGCGTAAAAACCAACAGCAAACAGAACAACAAATTTGTAACTCTTCAAAACTATTAAAATGGAATGGTCATGGACAACTCTTGGTGTTAGCTGCAGCCAGGCCTCCGACTCAGCTCAGTTCCCGACAGAGCAGAGTCGGAGGTCTGCTTTAATCCGCCATCATTGCCCATTGTGTTGTTGCCAAGTCCCAAATGAATTTGTTTTAGCGCTCATTAGTTAAAGAACTTAAAATCGATCATAGCATTTTGTATCAACCTGTAACGGAAAACTTAAAAACCATAAAAAGAAAAGAACGAAGGTGTATCGCTGGTGTGTTTTTAATAAAAAAAACATGGTAAAAAAAAATTAAAGAATATTTAATAAGAAAATGTGTTTCAAAGAACGAAAATTTGTTGTCGAAAACCATTCCGATAGCGATTATTGAAATGGAGATATCGGTGTGTGGCTCTGGTCCCATCCCTAAAATTATCTGCGAATGTTAGTGACCATATGTAAGTTCTGATAAGTGTGGCCGCATACACCCTCACATTTCGACACATTATTTAACATCCAATAAATTATAAGTTAAAATTTAAAAATGAACAGCATTGGCGAGGACTGCAATGAGCTGAAAAAGCAGTACGACGCTTGCTTCAACAGCTGGTTCTCGGAGAGGTTTCTTAAGGGCCACACAGACGAATCTGCATGCGCGCCGATTTTCCGGGTCTATCAGGATTGTGTGAAGGTGGGTGCTATTATTTCATCACCTGATAACGCATTAATGTTAACGCACTCCTGACCTTCGCCCTCCAGCGCGCCATGCGGGAGCAGAAGATAGAGTTGCGAGAAATCGACACGGAGTACACTACGAATTCAGAGTACGAGAAAACCGGCAGCTCCTCCGGGAAACAGCAGAGCAAGAGTTGACCAATGACACCAGCTGAACAGCCTGGCTACGGATTTGATTCTGTAAGCAGCCTGGAAGGCCAAAGCCTTGGCCATCAACGCCAACGCAAGCGCAGGGGGTCGGCCTAGTTTTCGGCGAGGTGCAAGGGGCAAGCGTACCAGAAGAAGCTCCTCCTCAAAATCTTCAAGTCCTACAATAGCCCAAATACTGATTAAATTATTTAGCAAATATTAGTTAAACATTAGGCTCAAAAGTATAGTCAACTACAGTTGTTAATTTATGCATGAATTAAAGTGTTGTACATAAAATAACTTGCCAGCACGTCGCAATACACCTTTCATAGCCTCTGTCTTATCTGATAAACGGGTCCATGGTGAATCCCAGAGCATGGTCGAGTACTTCCCACTAGGGAAAGAACGTGTGCTGATAACACCCTCATCGAATCATATAAAGAGCGGCTGACACAGCTTCGACGACACAATCAAAAGTTCACTGTACAACATTCAAGATGAAACTGCTGCCAATACTCGTGATGCTGGCTCTGGTCATCTGCGCAGCCTGCAAGAACCATGAGGACTTTCCAGGCCACAAGCCATGGGACTCTGAGCCCAGATCCCGTCCATCCAATCCCTACGCATAACTGACAACCGTGAAAGTGGAAAATCCTATTGGAAAAATAAACAATTGATTGAAAACTAAACTATATACTCTTGCTGTATTTCATGAAGTCGAGCATTAAGCAATTGCCACGAATGGTACAGATTGGGAAGAGCTTTGCCCGCACGACACTAAAGGTGAATAAATGTTTTGAACTTATTAACTAGGACAAATGCCGCAATGCAACTACAAACACGCATGATAAAAAATGTGTTTAGCTATGAACAGGGGCAGCAGACGATAGAACTTATAAATCTAAACAACTTTCTGCTTTACGATTAGGCGGGGAAAAATGCAATCCAGGCATTTACTTGCCACCCGCCGTGAATTTGGAGAGCTTCTCCAGCAATCCTATATAGGAGGTGTGTTCATGGGCAGTGGCCAGGTCGGACAGCTTCTCTGCGAACTCTTGGCTTATGCCCTTCTCTTCCAGGTAGTTTAAGAGCAAATCATATAAATAGCCGTCCAAAACATCGCCAGCCACGGCATAGACTTTGTCGTTCCATTCGCCCTCAAAGATGGACATTTCGTCAATGGAGAAAACGTCATCTGCAAAGGAGAGCCAATCAATTATAGATTCAAACTATAGTAAATTACGTATACTTACTGTACTCACCCTCCTGGGCCTCGCCCTGAAGGTAGGAACATGTGAACGAGAGCGTGGTCCCGCTCTTAATAATATCGACCTCAAACTGGGGTTTGCTCCTCATTTCTCCCAGCTCCGGCTTGTCGGCATTGGGATTGACCTCCGGCTCCTCCTCGGTGTCAACCGTATGGTTCACGTTGAAGCTAACCACGACCTTCTCCTTGTCGGTCTCCTTGATGAGCTCCACATCGCCGCCCACAATCTTCACATTGAATCCATCCAGGGTGCTGGAAACAGCCTTGCCCTTCTGCACTTTGCGCTCGGCCACGATCTCCTCGGCGAGGCACTCCACCAGTTCCTTTTCAGCTATCGAAAGATAAATTAATTATGGTTTGCCTCACATTTCATCATCTCGTGTTTGAGGTTATGTAACATGCGGCATGTTTCCCTCACTATCGGTTTTTCTTCAATGAAAGTCTACCTTTGGTGTGTACATTGCAGCCACAGGTGCAACTAATGCTGGGTTTGTGGACATTCAATACGGTTACATGATCATTGGATGCTCCTGTCGCCGGCTTCTTTGTCATGTGCCACAGACTCCGAGTGAAGTCGCGTTTTCCCAGAGATCCAGTAGCCTTGGTGGCCAGGCTGGAGAATCGTAGTGTGGCTATCCTCAGGTTGTTCATTTTGTTATATAATTATTGTAGGATTTCCTTTTTGTCAAAATTCTAGAAAATGTGCTGTAGACGGTATTGATCAGTGTGACCGCGGATTTATCCATCAAATATACCGTGCGACCCTCAGAAATATACCGAAACATACCGCCTCATTTTCAAAATATACCGTAAATATACTGACGAATTCAAGTTCTATTATACATATTCCTCGTTTTTGATATTCCGTGGAATATAACTAGCTATATAGAACATTTAGCCATGCCCAAAAAATTTTATACGATTGGTGAATCTATTTCCTACTTGATTGGCCTATTCGAAATAATTGTTTAATTCATTTCATTTAATAATCTTAAGTCTTAATACTAATCACTAACATCATTATCGTCACTAACGATGTCGTTGGGATTTTTTAAGAGCATTTCAGTGTTCAGTTCAAAATTCTCGACACCGTTGTTCTTCCCTAGACCTTGTCTCGCATATAAAAGATTTGAAACACTTATATTCTTAAATCTATTTCTTGTATTTGTTTTTATTAAGTTCACTTCGGAGAAAAATCTTTCACATGATGCATTCGAAACTGGCAATATAAGCAGTACTTGTGCATATTTTAATTCATTGTTGAAATCTTTTATTTGTCCTAATGTATACCAGAAATGGCCAGGACATTTGTGTTTTTAATAAACTAAAGAACCTCATCATTTTTTAAGAGGACAAATTCACTATCGATTCCCTGGGGATCTTTAATAAGTTGAGGAAATCTTTTATACAGGTCATGCAAATTGGCCATTGAATATGTCTTCAGGGTTTAGGAATGAGAGAAGTTTAAAAACCTTCTCGTTAAAAGGCAACCTTTAATTGTACACTCAACTCGATTAAAAATGACTGTGCTCTTTGGAAAAATGCATATTTTTCATTTACTGTAACAAATGGGCAGATTAGTAGCCATCATGCCGGATTGACTGGCTCATGGTTATTTGGAATATATAAATTATTTTGAAAATAAAGCCCAATATAAGGATTCCTCTATACGGAATACGAACGCCTTATTTTCGCTATACAGCGGCCGATCTGGAAAGTACTGTATGGATTTAGTGCCACATATAAAAACAAATTTTAAGGGATCCCTAAAAATGAATCGCAGTGTTTGAAAAAATGACGACTTTATTAAATTTTTCGAATTGCTTTCCGGGTGTATACAACAATATACAAAATACAAGACACACACAATAATAAAAATCTTTTGAATTCCCATCGTGGAATTGCTTCCATCTTGTGATCTGATCCTCCAATCGGAAGATCCTGGCCTACAGGTATGTATATTATCATGCATGCAATCAGACTCTATCATCGTTTTTCAACCAAAAAGGCATCGCATTTCATCATTATAAAATTTCAATAAAATCTATCACAATATGAGAATTTTTTTCTTTACGATTATGTTCCTTTTTTCAGGTTTTAAAAATATTTTATGTGAAGCTTTTTTCATGTTTTCCGTTTATGGATTACTTATGCTTAGATGTACACATGCATATAAAAATATATATATTATTTTTACGAAAATTGGATTTTACACTTTATAAAATAGAATTGCCATTGTACATGTTTTATGTAAAATCTTCAGTGGGACGGACAACAGCTTAAAACGTAGACATACTAAAAATATTAAAATGCTGATTTATTCTGGCAAACTTTTCTTTGCCAGAATCTTCTTTATATTTAAGGCCTATAATCGACACGATTGTATGTTACTTATAAGGCTTGCTGTTTCATCAGATTACATTTTATTGGTTTTTTTTTTTCGTTTTTGTATTTTTGTGCGTATTTTAATCATCATGATGAACATAATAATGATGATGGGGCTGTGCACTCAGTTCATATCAAACAGCCTCATAGAAGTTTTGTTCGTAGCTTAGCCTAGTTCGTACTATAAAAAATACATTTAAATTTTCAATTCCTTATTGAGCTTAAGTTAGATACAATTTTTACGCTTTTGTTAGCCACAAAGCATAGACCTTCCCGGTCTATATCGTTCGCATTCGCAATCGCACTCGCATGTTAGTTCTCCACAAAAACACACAATTATACAGAAAAAAATAAACATTCAGTCTAACAAAATACTTGCAGAATATTCGTTTGAATTTCGAGAAATTATTCGAGCTGCGGGTTGGGATTCTCTGGGGGTCTCTCTCGGCCACATGCTGATTGGGTACTATGATATGTATGTGTGTAGATTTGTACAGCTCTAATATTTGCACTTACAGAATATACATATAGAATACACATAAGGGGCCCGACATGTCGGGGCTGCTACTCGTTTAGCCCGAGGCGCAAGCATTCCAGCTTGGACAGAAAAAGTCGGCGTGAAGGGAATGCGGATTGCTTGGGCCCGCGCTAAGGCAGCCCGCGAAATTTGTTGTCAATAAATTTAACTAAATTTTGCCAAATAACCTTAACTTAAACAATTAATACATACAATTAAATTATATTAGGGACGCTAACATATAAAAAATGGTGCAACAGCTTCTGCGCCGTACTCTTGAGACGCGTTTCAAACGCATCCCCGAAGCTGTTGTCTGTTCCGTTCGAGGGATGTGGTGGGGGGGTTACTACTCGTACAACTAACAGAGCAACATAAACAACGAAAATATGTTATAGAATATATAGAGAAATTCGACTAATTTTGCAGAGGGATCTGCTACTGCTGCTTCTTCCACATTAAATGTAAGTGCGTTTCACTTTCGTCAGCGTGGACGTCTTGCAGGGCAGCTCCTTTTCCAAATGTTCTGTGGAGTTTTTGCACTCATGACTGCGATCCTTTTCAAGATCCAAATTCGGCGTTTTCTGTGTGGTGACATAGGGATTGGAACCCATTAGCAGATTGATGTCCTTGCCGGTATTCTGGTTTTTAAATTGTCTGAAAATAAATTAACGTGAAAATAGCTCTCAGCTAAAGAGAAATGTGCCACTTACATAGGCTTGCCAAAGTGATTGTGGTGGCTGTCGTCCATTTGACCATCCAGGCGGTTCTTCGCTTTCACACACACAATGCCCACGCATCCGCCCACAAAGAAGGTGATGAAAACGACAAACAAGAGAAGCATGGTGCCTGGACTGGACGCTTGCTTAATTTCGTCCACGCTGGCTATCGATTTCTGTGGATCTATTTGGCAGGATTAAATATTTGTTAGATCAAGCATCATCAATAAAAAAAAAGAGGGCAACCTACCGTTCAGATTAATCATAACCTCCTCGGGGTCCATTGAGGTCAGGGTAATCTTATTCATCCCAAAGTCGTCGCCACCAGTTGGCTGCTGTTCTAAGCTGGGCTGGCTGCCCGGCGAGGCGCCTACATTGGAATACAGCAGCTTCTGCTCCTCCGTTGGTGCTGGAGCCATGGTAACAAAGCTGACAGTTTCAGCGCCTGTGCCATCACGGGGCATATTGGGGCAGAGGGAGGCCGCCGCCTTCCTGGTGGTGTTCAGGCTCTGCAGGTACGTCTTTGTGCCAAACTTGTGCTGACTGGTGGCAAGATTCTTGCACTCGTGCGTCTGCAGATCCCAGGCACAAATGGGATCCTGGAGGCTCAGACAGCCGGCGCAGTCGACAATGAGCGTACAATGATGCAGAGGGACACTGACCAGGCTTCCGTCGCTCACCACAACCAGGGCGTTCTTCTTGGAGGAGATCACAAGCTCCCGTATGGGCGTTCCCAATGGCAGCACTTGCATTTCCGATATGACGACTGTCTTCAGGCGATCCACAGTAGAGTTCGGGTGCGTGCTCAGAATGTTGATGAACTTGGTCACCTTGCCATCGTCCGTGCCACTGTAGATCACGTCGTAGGTAGCACCGTTGAGGGCCTTGATCTGAGGATCCACTGCAATGGCCGTTAGACGGTGGTGCAGATTCACTTTGGTCAGCAGGGGACGCCTGTGCACTGCCGGCACGGCCTTCTCCATCAGCGGATGATTCTTGACAAAGTTCACCGCGATGCTGGTCAGGGTGCGGGAGTCATCCACGCACTGGCCGGGACGCGGCTTGGGCACCGCCTCCCTCTCCACCGGCAGCCAATGGGACTGTGAATCCTTCTGCGACTTGAAATCCCCATCAAAGGCCGCCAGTATATCGTCCACGTTAAAGGCACACACTGCCGAACCGGGAATGGCGTTTACCGAGGTGGTGAAGACTGCATACACCAGGGAATCCGCTCCACGCTCCACAATCGGACTAATGGCCTCTGCAGATGAGAAATAAAACGAATGAGAATGGAATTTTGCCACTAAAAGCAATTTTTGGACTTACGGATTTCATCAAAGTAGAAGGGAAAGTCCCCAGGCACCGAGCAGTTGAGACGGGCCTTCAGGAACGAGGTCCAGCTCTTGCCATGGTTGTAGGGTCCTCCACGATCGTTCTTGCAGACGCGTGCCACCCGCGAGTAGACGGCCTTGCCAAAGTTCATAAACTCCATCGAGAGTTCCCGGAAGAAGAACAGCACGAAGCCCTTCCGCTCGATGGTGCCCACAAAGTCCGGCTGATTGAGTTGCTTGAGATCGTATTGCTCGGTGCGAAGGTTCTCGCGGTAGATCAGGGGATCTCCGCCGGAGAAGTCCGCCACCGTGGCACTGTACAGCTGGCCATCGGCAAAGGCATAGGTGCTATTGTGGGCAGGACTGTAGGGGCACAAGCCTTGGGCCTCGACATCTCTGGTGATCTCATAGTGCATGCCAATGCTGTGGCCGGAGGCGGGAGCATCCTCGGCCGCAGTCTCAACCTGGGCGTAGTGACGACAGCGCGGCTTATACGAATTGGTGCCACAGAGCAGCACCTGGCCATCGGTCCGCTTTGCAAAGACACGCAAGTAATTATGGCAGTCCCATTCGTGCTTGCCCTTCAGGGCGCACAGCTCCCTGTCCGCATCCGTGCTGTGCCATTCCAAACGGCTGATCTCCCTCAGTCCATGCAGGCTGACATTATAGATGACGTCCCTGCACAAGCGAAACAACAATTGAATTAGTGCAAAAATGTCTGGAATTAATTCGCTTATGGCGTGGCCGTGTGCGTATGCGTGTGCCTGCCTGGACTGCTAATTGGAAGCCGCAGCTACGAGGAGAGACCAAAATGAGGCGCACTCTCGTACCGACAGTCATACATTTCAAGGTTCTTTTTGAGCAAATAATTAGAACTTGTATACAATTATATAATTCTGTTCGCTTGTTTGGCTAATTATTGCTGCCTCTGCCGCTGACGAGGCATCTGTTTGTTGCTTTATGGCCCCACAGAGTCTGCCAGAGTGGCGGAAAATGATCGAGATCTTGCTCTGGTGAAAGATAGTTTCAATTTATCGGTCCATTTAGCATTTGCTACTCAGATCCGCGGTAAACGTTGCATATGCAAATTATTTATGGATTATTGTATTGTATTATTATAATTATATATTTCTTGCCATAAATATATGGCAGGCGCGCTATGTATGGCCCGGCAGCGTGATAAAATGCGGTTCGTCTGGTTCGGCGTACATGATGAATACTTTTATGTGTGATTTCATGAGCAAAACCAAACCAAGTTGCATGGCCGCATCGCGGCTGGGGTCTGGGGTCTGGGGTCTGGCGTCTGGTCCAGGCCATATATCTAGGGGTTCCAGGAAAATGAGGCTGATAAATGCTACATTTGCACTTGACGCTAAACGAAAACCACACACCTAAACAGCAGAAAAACAGCTAACAAAAAAGGGATGGGCAGGGGCGTTGGTTTTTCCCCTATCTTTTTCAAATGGCGCATTAATTATTCCGCGAATCGAACTTTGATTTTATTTCGTTTTATAAATATTTAAGGCTATTACCTCGTGCCAGGTAGGAGAGGGGAGGAATTCTAAAATTCTTTATTGCCTGCCAGCGCACGAAAGTCTGGTAGATAGGTTAAGGGAATAGCAATGTACTTACTTGGCACCAACCAAAACGCTTTCATCGTTGTGGTCCAAGATCTTGAAATAGTCCGTCGAGTTGCCAATAAAATGGGCCAAGATTTTATCTTGTTCTGCAAGAGATAGAAAGAAAGAAACACGACCAGATTGGTTGGTAAATGCCATTTCAGCAGAGATGAAAGGTTAACGATAAAGGCCTTAATTATACATGCTCGTATGCATGGTTAAATTAAATGTGTTTATTGGAAACTCGGCTTCCTCCCAGACACCACATAATTTCTTTAGAATCGTTTTTTGTTGCAGCGCTGTTCGGCATGTTGGGCTTTTGCTTCAGAGGAAACGCTCATTTGTTGCAAGCATTGCGAAAAATTGAGCACGATAAGCAGCTTGGAAAATCACAAAACACAGCAGAGACATAGCGCGAGGCAAGGCAGCTGCTTGTCATTGATAAACAGCCAGCACCAGCAACAAGAGCAGAAGTGCAAAACAAATACAACGAAAAGCCGCCAACAAATGACACAAATAAACAAATAATTATTAGATTGGGGATTAGGCCATGGGGCATACACATACTTGTTTGCAAATCGGGTCGCACATCGGGCATCCAGGCGGCCACAGTCGTCAGGCCGAGGCAGCAGATGATGAGCAGCCCACTCCCAGTCGCAGTCGCAGTCCCAGTGCCAGGGCGTCTGCTGCCACGGCTGTGTCCAGTAATTAGCATTGTTGTTGACGATGACGACGACGAACGCTGAAGGTCTCTTGAAGCTGAAGCTGATGCTAAAGCCAAAGCCAAAGGCTGATGTCTATCCGCCCTCTTTTGAGCTCAATTGGATGTCTGCTCTGATCGCACTTGAGCAAGCAACTACTCGTACTACAGAGAACCTAGGGGTTTGGCTCGATCGCTGGTCGTTTTTGTTGCTATTCTGATGATTCAGCAGCGTCTTGTGCCGGCCACTCGCTCGAAGCTTGGTCTGGGGTGGTGCTGCTGCTGCCGCTGCTGTTGCTGCTCTGCTGTTGCTGGAGTGGTGCCAATGGGGCTGGCACGGAAAAACTGGCCGCCTGGCTGGGGCCTGGCCTCGCTGACTGGTTTTAATCACTGACGTTTCTCATTCTGATGTCTGCCATTGTCGCTGATAGTTGCTGCTGTGATTGCTGTTGTTGTAGTTGTTGCAGCTGCTGGCATGGCTTGTAATTTGCAACAAGTACTCTCTCGTGCGGTGTGATGTGCTGCGCTGTGCTGTGGTGGTGTTGTCCGCTGCTGTCCGATGACAACGACAACACAATAATTTACACCAAACAACAACGTGGTTGTTGGTTTTATTTTAATGCAATTAGCTGGCGACGCAAAAGGAAAACGCAATGGAAAATCTGCAATAGCGATGGAGATGGAAGGAAAGTGTGTTAGAAATAATTGGAATACTTGGCCGCAAGACTTCATCAACCGGAACGGAAGGCAGTGACAAAGATTGGCCGCAGATATCTCCGCAGATGGTAAAATCAGTTGTGTGTTTGTTGGAAATATTCAACCAAATTACACCAAATATTAGCATTCAATTAAATATTCATTTTTAGGACAGATAGTCAGCCTATCTTCGAGTAAAATTCATTTAGATTTTACCTCTGGAAACAAATTTACATTCAATATTTATTTTTTTAACTCTTGAAGTGAACTTGAACTTCATCCGAAACTAATATATTAAAGCCTTATTCTGTTTTAAAAGCATCAAATCAAGATACTTTGATCAAATTGACGCTTTACGCATAAATTGGTTAATTCCAAATTTGATTTCACTATTTTTTTTAATCTCATTTCATTACCGAAACAGATAATTATACGAGTATATGTGTGAGCTTATATAACGATTATATACGCAAAAACTTGTTTCGTATTTTATTGTCGGCTTCTTGTGAATTCTGCACACTTTCTTTTCGCTGTTTTTCCCTTATTTTTGTTACGAACCACGAACCGCGCGTGGGATGGCCTGGGCAAACACTGAACACGAAAATGCAAACAGCAAACAAAGAAAGCCGCCGCCTGCCACACATAGCCGCTCTGAGAGCCACTGCCGCGTAGCAGTTTGAGCAGCACTGCTCTGCTTGTAGGTACAAAACTACGTACGAATCGAAATATATCGTGTCTGGTCTCTCCTGCTCCTGGCTGTCTGGCTGTGCTGTGCTGTGCCGTCTTTCCCTATGACTCACAGCAAGGAAAACCACTGGGTTTTGTGGGGAATCACGTTCGGTATTTTCCGCCAATTTCCCTTCTAATCAGCGCTCACCGGCGTTACAATGATGGCATCTACAGGACGTGCCACGTACATTCCCCCCTGGCTCTTCCCTCCTCTGTGACGAACACCGAACATCCACGGGATAGTATAGGTGTGTTTTTCTCATTCACACACACACGTAATTTCCACTTCCATTTGCACATGTGTGTCTTCAGGTTATCTTTTCACCATTTAGATGAACACGAACGAATGTTATAGTTTCTCACGCACCCATCGGCGGTCCGGGTCGGTTACAGTTGGACAACTTTTACCTGACAGATCTTCGATAAATTGCTTTATTGGCCAATTGAAGGTCGCCACCACCACCACCACCAGCAGCAGCAGCACCGGCAGCAACAACTACTTGTTGTTTCGTGTTTTGGTAAATGGACGGACGGGTCTTCGTCTTGGTATCGTCTTTCCCAAGCGAAGGCTTTTCACGGCTCAGCCACCGCCACTCAGTCACAGGTCAAGTGACCCGCCGCGACTCTTGGCCCATCTCTGGGCCACCGTCGCTTAATGTCTTCGAATTATGGGGGTTGGCTGTTGCCTTTGCCTCGCATCGTTGGCCTTTAGAACACGTACAAAACACACCATAAAAGTGCATGATAAACATTATAAATTACATTTGAATACCCTCTTGAGCTGGTCAATTTATCATTCAGCTCTGTGGCTTAGTGAGAGGTGAGAGAGAAATCCACGATCTGTTGGTGGTCAAAAGCGAATGGGACTGCCCGGCCCCGGGAGTGTACTCTCTCCAGCTAAAAGACATTTGGCAGAAATAAATCAGACAAGAAATAAAACGTATAATCGTTATGCTCAAACTTCAGAGAGCACTCGATTCGATCAGTCGTATGGCTTCCACTCAAGTTTTGGCTGTTTTCCGGCAATGCCAGTTGCTTGGATCGTTTTGGATGTCACCTATACGATCTGGTAGCTTCACTTGGTTTCATATTTGGAAGAACTTTACGGCTCTACATATGATTATCTTCAAGGAGGATTTATCACCGAAACCTGCTATACAACTATGATGGTACTATGGCAGTTCCGTGTTATATACGGCTAATCATTAAGAGGCCTACTTGACAGAGTCTGAAATGCTCTTTATAAGGGTATATCTTATGAACATGAGCTTAATTACAAGGGTATCCCAGCTGCGGTTTAGTCAAAAATGGTCATATTTTCGTAGTTTATCATTTTATTTTTTGTTTTTTAGTTTGGGGGTTCTCATATTTCAAAAGCCGCATTCGGTTCAATGCCAGGAAGTCCGTTCCGCTTCTGGCGGCCCATAAAAATACAAATACAAATACAATTATGGCCCAACTGGTCGTCTGGCAGTCTGGCATTAATTACTGGAACTCGAATTCGAGATCGGGTTTCGTATATGAGTATGTACATACAAATATACGAGTAGTATTTGTGTGCCTGCGCCAGGTCTCTCTCGACTGATAAGCAGCAGTTTTGAATAGACGATGGTTAGGGAAGAGATAACAGCTTCTTCCATCAAGATAATGGTGAAAAGTGTGTCACGTTTGACATTTGTTTGTGATGATTCTCTGTATGCCTCTGTCTGGGCTGCAACTATCTCTTCCCGGGGTGTCGTCTGAGTCTGCGTGTGTGGGAAGGTACGTGTGGAAAGTACGAGAGCAGCAAACTATATACAGTAAAAAAACAAACTCTGAAACTGTCTTTTTACAGAATACTCGTACTCGTACGTGATCAATGGGAAATTGATTTTAGCGTGTAATTATTAGATATGGCGTATAGCGTACAGCCATCGCCCACAGCAGACAAACGACGAACGACAAACGTGAGCTCCACACTGGCACTCGAGAAACAAGCAACCAGTTTCGGTCTAGTAGCAAGTCGCAGGTCCGTGGGCGTTTTCATTAAGACGAAACAAGTGGCAACAGGTGGACTCGAGTGGACTCAAGTGGATGTTGCCTTATGGAGTCAAGCTGGCTAGCTGTCTGGCTGTAGCTTTTGGACTCTTGTCTCTGATGTAATGCATAATGCATACACTGGTTAACAATCAATTGTGGAATTATGTACATACTTTACTTGAATATAATATTTGTACTGCCGTTGTTTTCTTATCGCGGCTATTGTTGGTTCGTTGCACTGACTTTTCCTCGATTTCCACTTATCGAAATACGAGTATATAAAGAACTAGCGAGGCGAGTCGAGTCGAGGCGCATTATCACCGGACTTCCGATGTTTTCCAAAACTTTGAGATGAATCATGAGGTTGAGAACCAGTTTGTTCGACAAATGCGATCCAATGCGATGGCAGCTAGATGTAGATGATTCAGCTAAAACTTTACACATTATAGCATTTGGAGTACAAAAACACGGGCGTTAAACGAGCGGAACGAATATGGCGCGACAAGTTTTTCATTCACAAAACATAGTTCGAACAAACGAACAATCAATATCGATGGAACATGGAACGTGGGAGCGGAGCCCCAAGTTTCCAGTGGTGTCACAATTCTTCTTTGCATTCGCTTCTCTCTCCTCTCCTAATCAAACAGCAAACAATTTGGACAGCTTGCACTGTGGGGTTAAGTGGGACGCGTTCCACTTCCACTTTGGGTTTTGACACTTGACTTGCAACGCACTTGGAGAGAGAGAGAGGGAGATATGGGGAGAGAGATGGAGACTGGGTGCTGTTGCTTTACCGTTGGCTTGGCTTGGCCACCTTTTTACAGTTTTACAGTTGTCAATGTGTCGCTGCGGCGCACTATAAATTGATTATGCTGTTAATTTATTAGATTTTTTTGGACATCAAACTCGTTTTACAGTTCTTAGCTTAGACACACAAACACAGGCACAAACACACACTTTGCCATAATTGCTGGCCACCGCCTCGAAGCGAAGCACAGAACAGCGCCTCGGAAAACAAGTCCAATTCACCTGTAGCTATAAGAGCGTAGCATAGAGTCGTCGCGTCACTTCTTGGCCAGGCGAGTGGAGCGAGTCGAGCAAGCCACCGACTTTACCACTTTACCACTTTGGTTGCTGTTGCTGCTGTTTACAGCGTTTACTCACACACGAAACAGCATACACACGCACACACACACATGCACATGCACACCACTACGATTTATTTTCTTGTATTACTTGTTTTTTATGCTTGCTTCAGCTTCAGCTTCATGTTGGGTTTTGTTTATATGTGTATGCGTTGTTGTTGCATGCGCATAAATTATAGAGAGGAGGAAAAAACACACGTCTGTACACAATAAAAACCTGTTTGTTGCTTTTATATGCCTTTGCGTCTCTCTGGGTGTGTACGAACAGGACGGGACGCTGTGCGGGGGTTGGGATTAGGTTTGATTTGTATATCGCCTGCTTTAAACACTTTTCCTAGCCATCCTCCCACTAAATTTGTATCTTCTTTTCACTACACGCATTTGAAAGGCATTTGCAAAGCCTTTTAACTCACCAAAATTCACAAAAACATTTAAATAAATTATCAAATTAAGCGAAAACACGGAACACGAAAAAATGTATACACTTCACACTCTGACGGCCATTTTTAAAATGGTGTGACCGTGGATTTAACGACCAGTGCACGGCAGTGTTGCCAGATTTTAAGAGTCACGATTGAAGAAAAAAATAAGCTAGAATAAACTAATAATTAAAAAAAACTAACCATAAAAACACATCAAAATAATGGATAATTGAATTTTATTGATATATATTTTTTAATTTTTAATTAAAGTAAAGTCATGATTTTATCCACTAAAATGGCAACAATAGCACACTGACCCTCAGAAATATACCGAAATATACCGTCTCATTTTCAAAATGTAACAATGAAAGTCCATGTCTAACAGATTGCTGATAGCAAGAGCTGCGCGCCAAAGTGGAATTGTTGGAAACTTTCCAATGGAAAGTGTTTAAGGGACACGGATATGAATGAAATCCAGTGGAATAAATGATACAGGGAGATCGAGATCGCGATATATATACAAATGAAATGTATGAGTATGTAAAAATATTTCAATCTGTGAACAAGATATGCCTAATTACTCTTCAAAACAGTTTAGAAATATAAACAAAATACGATATACAAATGGGCATACTCCGGTTGACTAGCAGTATATACTATATATATGTGTGACCTATTTCGCTAAAACCTTTTTTCGGACAAGATCCAATAAAAGCAAGTGGTTAAAATAATTCAGTCAAGTAGAAAATTGATTCATTAATCGGATAAAATTAAGTGGACAGGGCTGAAGGTTCTATTTAGTTAGTTATATTGCACGGAATATCAAAATCGAGGAAAATGCATCATGGAAGTTTAATGCGACAGCATATTTACGGTATATTTTTAAAATGAGACGGTATATTTTGGTATATTTCTGAGGGTCGGACGGTATATTTTAACGATAAGGTCACACTGACTGGAATGTACCTGCAAGGCAAGGCGCAAAATAAAATAAAAGTGAACATGGATAAAATCAAGTAAAAATATATTAAAATTCAACCAAACACCGAGGACGGCAAGTGCAATTCGAAATGGGCTCTAAGTGAGTAAATGAATAAAGTGAATTGCAAGCCAAATGAAAAACTTTACCTGCGTGGGTGTATCTGTGTGTGGGCGGCTTTTTTGTGTATGTGGTGGCATTTTAGTGTTTGTTTTGAGCTACCGCCTACACACACCCACGCCCCGGCATGCGCATACTCAAATGCCGTAGGAAGGCCCCAACAAGCCGAGAAAACTAATCGATATTGATAAGATACAGGTAAAATGTGTATTGTTGAATGTCAAGGACTCAGACGGCATATTTTCCCATTGAAATGAATGCACTTTTTATTTGTTTATAATTTGCGGGATAATCTATCTCTGGTCGAAGCCCTGGAAACGTAAAGGTTCTTGAAATTCCCCCTATTGACTGTCACACGTACAAACATATATGTAGTATATGGAATATGCTGGGAATTCCCTTTGATAAACGGTGGAATCTACCGTGAATCAAGCTTTTTGGCGGAGTACTCGTACTTAGATGATGTTGCAAATTGGTTTGAATAAAGTGAATTGTCATATCGAAGGCTAGCAAATGGTCGTAACTGGTTTTATTCGATTTACTCGATTGATTGTTATCTTATTGAACAAATTGTAGCCCCTAATAGCATGGGAATCCATCCATTCACGACTCTACCTTTTTGTAGGTGGATAAGTGTGCGGTGTGATTTTTTTCTATCTGCATTCAAAATCAAAACTTGTTTCCCTCTTAATTATACCGGCTGTGATTTTGGGCTTAAAGATGGGTTGAGGGTCGACGGCTAGACAGTTTATAGTCAACCATAGATAGGCCATCATGTCTCGTAGATTATGCGCAGTGAGTAAGGCCAAATAATTCGCCAAGATCCGCTTTGCGCTGACTCACATATTTTCAGAAGCTCTTTGTGATGCTCCTATTGCACCTGGCGGCATCGGCGCCCCCAACACTAGTGCCGCAAATACGCATTCCCGGTTTCCAGCTCGAGCCCCTCGATAACACATACTACCTCAGGTACCACTAATTGGTCGATAATTGATGATGATTGATCCATCCCATCCATTTTTCCTGGCTTCCATAGCATCCAGCACCCGGATGGCACTATCCGCCAGGAGTCTGTGAAGGAGATTGCTCCGGGGCAGCTGCAAGTCCAGGGTGTGATTAATCAGCCATTCGAAGAGCACGGCACTTCGCTGGTGGTCACCTACCAGGCAGGTGCCAATGGTTACGTGGCCAAATATACTTACGGCAAGGGCCCGCCCACACCGCCGACCCAGCTGCCACAATTCCTCAGTCCCAATGCCTTGAAATCAACAGCTGGCTAGCGGCTACTTAAAAATAAAACCCTCCAGAAACCAATTTGTCTATAGGTTTCATAAAAGAATTAACAAGTGTTCTCTTTTCAAAACAAAACAGCATTTATAATAGGCATCCAATTCTGATCTCTGGCCGTTTTATAGTATTAGAGTCTGGCCTTTGTTCAGGTTTAGTTAGCGCGTTCAAGCCAGTTTTTGTTAAAATATATGATGTCCTAAGCGTTGGCTTAACAGTTTCAAGCCACCAGCCACGGGCGAAGCATCATCACCGACATGTCTGCTACGCTGTTTAGTTCGGTGAGCCATTCACACAGTCGCTTCTCTCTTGAAGATTTTGCTAATCATTCATTTAGCTGCTAGTAATTCTAGTTTTTCTGAATGGGGCAATCGCAGCGCCTCGGCCTGCTCCCCTGCTCGTGCCGCGTATCGACTCCAAAGATTTCCAACTCGAGCCGGAGGATAACAAGTACACTCTGAGGTAGATAATGAAAAATAAACACCAGAGAATACACTCAAGAGACTTATATTCTCACAGGATATATTATCCGGATCGGACGACTCGTGAGGAGACCGTGGAGGAGATTGCTCCGAGAGTGTTTCAGGTCAGGGGCTCTTTGAGTCAGACATTTCCAGATCAGGGCCTTGGCTTGGAGGTCCTTTATGAGGCTGGACCCAATGGCTATGTGGCCAAGTACAAATACGGGACGACCACGACTCCTCCCTTGGGGCTTCCTCCCAATGTTCTGAAATCAACTGCCGGATAAAAACCGATCTCAAGAATAATTTGAAATAAAAGTGCTAAGGAAAAGCCAACTGAAAATAACTTTCGATTGTTCTGCGTTACTCTTGCATTTTTCACTGAGCATTGACAGTTGCTCTAAAACTTTAGTCATAGTAGAAGCTTCTAAAACTGCTTGTTAATAGTTCTCAAACTGCTGTAACAGCTGCTGAACGGTATCTCATTCTGTTAGGCTCTCTAAAAGCTCTACTCTCGCTCTTTTTCCCCTATCTACTATTTCTGCTCCCCCCTCAAGCTGTCAGCGATACATTTGGCATTGAAATTGTCGCGTGATCGACTCAAATGCATGTACATACCTTTTACACACCACCCCCAACGCAACCGCAGCGATAGTAAACTTACAAACAAACTGACGCTTTCACCTCAGTTCTCAGTGCGGTTGGAGCCATTCCACCTTAAGGTATACTTCCAGCAGCAGCTACGCTCATCTACAGACGTGAGCAGAATGGTGAGCATTATTCAGCTCTCCCCTATCACATATCACAATTGCGAGTCGGGTATCAGGGAGCAGGCAGCGCACCGACGGACCCGACCAGGCCAGACAGTTGGCATTCTGCCGCGGTATTGGCTTGTTGACTTATCAATCGGCAGAAGGCAGCAGCAGCAGCAGCGACGACGCAGGCGTAGATAAGCTGCCACGATGCAGCGTTAGTCTCGTCTCGGAATTGCCGAAATAGATTGCTGTCAACGCAGCAACAATGTTTAAAGATTGGCGAAGGCACAGGCTGAGCCACGGCCACAGGCGCTGGCGGCACTACCAGCAGCCACAGAAGCGCTTAACCGATAGGTGCCACAGTGATTCATAAACTGTGAATTTCATCTGACGATTCGTTTCGTTCTGTTTTGCTATCTCTTCCACAGGGAAACAATGATTTTGTTTGTCTACGACACCGAGTGTCTGAAGGATGAGGCGGATGATCCGATTAAGGCGGTGCTCTACTTCCATCCCAGCTGGGTATCCGACTACCAGAAGGTGGCCCTCTGCGGACAGCTGATGGGAACAACGTACTTCCTCAGGGACTGCTTCTTCAAGCCCCGTGTTTTGGCCCTGCAGAATGGAAAGTTTGTGCTCAAGGAATTTGGACGCTTCACCCTGGTGAGTGGAGAAAAACAAAAAAAGAACAGGGGTAACAACAAGATCCTAATTTCGTTTTTGGTGGCTGTCTCTTCCAGGCCGTCGGAACGGATCGGAATATTAGTGATGAGAACCTGGAACATCGCGCGGAACTCCTGAGCTCTTTGCTCAAGTTCTTTCATCGTGACCTGCAGACGCTGTACGACCAGTACGCGCAGCCTCCAGCCCTTAACACCAGGAATCTGTGCGACAAACTGTACCAGATCTTCGAGACATATTTGCCCATGATGCACCGCAACGGAGACACATTCCAGAACGTTCCTAGACTTCGCATGCCCAAGGTGAGTGCGGAACTGGCACGTTGTATCTATTTATTCATTCTCTGGCTATTTCCAGACCGCCAGTCACATCTTCCTGGAGGCCATACAGGTGCTGCAAAGTTGCCAGGAGACAAAGGGCATTCTGGGCGGAGTCATTCTCTATCACAACAAGTAAGGCGCCCTGTCGGAGACCGACTCTTGTCTGGTTGCTAATGCCATCTGTGTTTTCTCGCCTCTGTAGGGTGGTGGCCTCGCAGCTGAGCGACGTGGTGACCAAGAAACTGGTCCTGACCGATCCTCGTCACATCCGCAACGCGGCAGAGCAGCTGACAACGCAACAGTTTCACGTTCCCTATGGCGTTCAGATGATGGTGGTCTACTTGGATCAGAAGCAGTATCGACAAATGGTTGCGGATGCACAGCGGGCCCAGAACCTGCTGATGATTACGTCGCAGACACAGAGCGGGATGCCCTTTCAGAGTGCCAAGCGGAAGCTGAAGAGGGACAAGTCCCTGATCTTCACACACATTCCCGAGGACGAGGCGGCCCCGGTGGACCCTTTGGCGACAATGCCAACAGCCCGACCCAAGTCGATGAGGCCCACGTTCCTGCCACTGCGGCACAAGAACATGCACAGCAGGGAGCTGCCCGAGACCAGCACAGGGGCAATAAACTTTGACGAGACCGACTCGTATCCCGAATATATTGGACGCACTAGTGTGTGCAACACACCTATGACGGAGAACAAGGTCCTGCCGGTGGCCACTGTGATGTCTATCTGCGCAAATCCCGAGGAGGAGCCAGTCGTCAATGATGGCTCCAACTTTAGTGGGAAGGCAGAGTCGCGCCGTCAATCCCTGAAGGCGGATGTCGAGAAGTTCTTCTCGAACTTTATTATCAATCCGAGCAAGCAGTTTACCCGCCGCAAGTCCTCCGCTGACCTGCAAGACGCCCTGCGAGCCATCTCAAAAAAGATACGTAGCTTTACACCAAACTTTAGACCGGATGTCAACCGGAATGGGAGCGGCAACGGCAGTGGCAGCAGCAGTGATGAGCTGTCTTCGCCCTCTCCCGACTACTCGGAGTACGATGAGAACAGCAGTGCCCGGACCATCAACGACCCCACATACCCGGTCTTTATCGCCAACGGCAAGCAGATCTCGCGCAACCTGTTCCAGCAGTTTCTCGATCAGTATTACAAGCTGTGGGGCGTCGCCAGTGCGCAAGCCCACCACGATGCCGAGCTGGCCGCTCTTGTGGCCGAGTTCCAAGAATTCAACAAGGAAGTCAAAAAGCTGGACGAGCACATGCGACAGCAGGCACTGGCTGAAGGTTCGGACGATCCGAATCTCAATCTGGAATCCCGACAACTGGTCAAGTCGCCGATGGAAAAGAGCTCCATGAGTCTCCCTCTCAAGCCAGCGGGAGATTTGTGCTTCGGAGAGCCATCTGCAGCTGCTCCCCTTCAGCGAGGCGCCGGACGGAGTGGAGCTGGTGCCGTGCCCTTGACTCCCCTCATGGCCAAACTCTCGGTGTTGGCCCTCAGCGAGACACCTTCCATCGAGATCCTGACGCCTCTGACCAGCAGCATGGCCTTTCCATACCGCAGTTCTATGAAGTGTGAGGACGCAATGGACGCCTTTGCTGCACTGTCCATTGTTCCGGTGAATCCCGCTCCTAGCCTGGCGAATGGCATGCAGCGTACGGAACTGTATACCTGTGGACAGAAGAACATGACGTTGCTGCTGCTCATGGAGGAGGGGACCTCGCAGAAGCAGGACGTTGTCCAGAAGATGGTGAGTGGAGCTGCATATGCCTCCTACAAATTCTCATTGGAGCGAGTCCTAACGCATCTCCTCTTTCCTTTTGATTAGTTTGACATTTGCGTGGCGAAATTTCCCCACATGGAATCTCAATTGAGTCAAACTCTGAGTGTCAATCTGGAGGGCGATATGCCTGATTACAGCAACTACAGCTTCATGTGCGTGGATGCCAAGTGGGATGTGCTAGAGCGCAGTGGACCGTGGAATTCGTTGGAGCTGAAAGTTGTCGAGAGCATGCATACCGCTGATGTCGATGGGAAGCACGGTGGGCTGACGGACTTGATTTTACGGTGAGTGGATCACGAATTCTATCTAAAAGATCTCATTTCCTCATTGGCCTTCCTTGAATTTTGTAGATCCCAGGATTCCGTTTACTATGGCCACAAGTGCGGACGGACAGAGTTCTACTACAAGGAGCCGACCCACCAAATCAACGGCATACCGCCGCCCTCGGATCCAGTAAGCAACATACAGAACCGCGCCAAGGCGCAACTGGAGCGTGACCACTCCTACATGCTATTCTAGGACGTGGCTTGACATGAATGCTCATAAGATAACCAACCGTACAATATGAATACATATTGAATACTCGCATGCTTAACCAAAAACAAAAATTGTTAATTGGGCTGATGCCCACACAATATGCCAACTTTATGCCATCCGCTGTTACTTACTTTGCCATCCCTAAGTGTCCCTGACCGTCCTTTGTAAGCCTCTTGAATTGTGCTTGGAGAACCGAGAATTATCTACCATCCTGTCCATATCATAAAGTGAACAATTTTAAGCAAAAGTTTTACTTTTTATATGAATTTTACAAGACAAAAGAAAATTTCTTTGAACGATTTTAAAAACGGGTCCTCTTGATCTCCTTTTGACCACATTTTTCTATGCACAATTCAAGCGGCTTGTGCCTGGAGTCGGACCAAAAATAATTTTAAAAACCAGACTCCTCTCGTGCGAGGAGTGCAGCTTCCAGCCAGCGAATTCATTTGCATTTGTTTCATCTTTTGACTTTATTGAGATGTAAAGTACAAGAAATATTTTAAGCTTTGTTTACAATGTCCAGCACTGTTGTTTAATTTATAAGCGCCTCGCAAACGATATGATTGTCGTCGATTGTGTGTCGATTGCACTGGTTCTGAGGCCAAAGAATGTAGAATGTAGATTGTATTTCGAATGTAAATATAAAGGGGGGTATAGATTCATTTAGATTCAATTATTTGTAGCTTAAACCCTAACCAGATTCGGTTCTGTCCAATTAGTAGTGTTCTTATAACTAATCTTAGCCGTTTCTCTTACGTGTATTATTATCCAACAGAAGTTTAAGCGCTTTGTGCCAATTAAAATGCAGATCGAATGTGAATGTGAATATGAATGTGAATGTTAAAAGTGAATGTAAAACCAGGGAATGTACATCTTAAGGATTGCTAAGAAATGTGCAATACTATAGAAGCAGGACAACTATTTTGTGAGTTTTGCGTTGATTTTAGCTTAAATATACATACATAAAATATATACCAAAAAGAAGATTATTTATATATGTATACACAATATACAATACATATACTATATACTCCCATATTGATATCCGAATCTACTTGTAGATTTTCAAAATAAACCCGCTCAAACCGTTGTTTGAGAAAATACTTTGAGGTCTTTGAGATGCCTTTTTCTAAGTATCTGTAACTATAACTATGACTCAAGCACCTACTTCTATCTCTAGACATGTCTATGTCTAGTTAAGGCTATCACGGCATCTTCATGACTATCCAAGGAACACGGTTATAATACTTGTAGTGATAATAGTCGTAGGCAAGCTTTCCCAGAATGAGGATGATGAGGCTGGCCAGCACGCCGTTCAGCCAGTCGATGGGATGGATCTGCGTACCACTCTCCGCACTCACGTTGCACATGTCCTGGCGGGTGAGGGTCAGCACCTTGGCCAGCCGCAGCTCGTCGTCCTGCATGTAGGTGCACGTCACATTCCAGGCATCCCTCACAATGTCCCGGTACTGGTTCAGTAGCTCGCGCAGCCGCATCCCAAACTTGCAGGTGCAGTGCCACGGATTCTTGCTGAGCAACAGCAGATTGGCGTTCTCATTGTCGTTCAGCGCATTGTCCAGTGCGTAGACATGCAGCTTCCTCAGGTTGTTGCCACGCAGGTTGAAGAGGCGGAAGTTCTGCAGCCAAAACGTGTTCTCCAGGTCGTCCACATTGGAGATGCGGTTGTTCTCCAGATGCACATCCACCACATGGCGGTAATGGGGATTATCCCGTAGCGGTTTTATGTCGCTGATCTGGAAAGGGGAGGAGATTAGACTGTGGTCATTCAGACGCAACCATTTATCCCTTACCAGATTATCGTTGATGGTCAGCGTGGTTGTGTTCTCCGGCAGATAGGCGGGCAGGCTGTGGAATTGCATGTGGGAGCAATTGACCGTGTAGAGCGGAATATGGGTCCTGGGCAGGATGTGGTGCATCAGGCAGGTGCAGTTCCTCAGGTCCGGATGCGATTGGCACTCCTTCTTCAGCTCCTATGTGTCATTAATGGAATCAGTAAAGATTAGCTGAGATCTTAAGAAGAATTGTCCAGAGGCGCTAATGCTCACCAATTTGTAGTGCATCACCAGCAGCATCTGGCGCTCCTTGTACTTGCGATCGGTGCAGAGGAGCTCATCTCGGTCCACCACGAGACGCCCCTTCTCCGGCTGCAGTAGCATCCACTTGAAATTTCGCGTGCAGTTCCAGGGATTCCCGGCCAGGTAGAGCTGCTCAAAAGAGCGGGGGAGTAGCAGAGGGCCGTCCAGCTGGATAAGCTGGTTCCAACGCAAATCCAGGACCTTCAGCGTGTGCACTCGCTTGAAGGTGCGTGTCGAAATGTAGGAGAGATTCGTCCACGAGATGTTGATGCTCTGCAGATAGGACATTTCGGGAAATTCGAAGGCGAACTCCGTGAACCCACTGTACTCGATGGTCAGAAATCGCAGCCTGGGCAGCTTTTGCAACTCGCCCAGGAACCTGGAGGTGTCCTGGGGCCAGCCGCACAGCAGCATTTGCTGGGCCGGCAGTGACTTTCCCAGCTTCCTTTAGTCAAAAAAGAGTCGATGGGAGAGTCATATCATGAACATCGAGATGCTAGCCATCTTATACTTACGCTAATGCCCCCAGGTTGTTCATGCCGCCATAGCATTTGAGGAGTCCGCTCCGGGTCAGTCTGGAACAGTTGCCCCCCGCTGCCTCTGGCACTGAGGTCCAGTTGAAGCAGCTCTGACTGTAGCCGGTGGGCATCCGCATGGTCGTGCTCGGTGTGGCCTCAATCGCTGTCGTGGATGCCGTCTCATTGCTGTCAGCAGCGGTGACGTGGACGAGTCTGAAAAACCGTTAATTGGTAAGTAAATAAATCCACTCCCACTCCACATCTCTGCCCGAGAGCTACATATATATTTGGTCTATTTTTGGCTCCGTCAACCCTCTGGTATACTGATAGTTCCGTCGCACTGCGGATCCGGCGCGACTCTCGTTTAGGGCTTGATAAGCAGACGCCAGGTAGGTCTTGATTGCCTCGGGAAAGCACAGCCTCAGATAGAGGCTATGTAATTAGACCCAAAACTAGTCGTAGTAGGGTATATCGTATTGGTGAAAATATATCTAAATACCAGGCAGAAGATGACTTTATAAATATCCGCAATTGATATAATTCTTTATCGTATAGTATTGTATGTTTCCCAACAAAGAAGGTATAATATTTAGGCGGAAACAGTCCTTCTTCTCAAATAAAAGAAGAATTACTTAAGGTTTCGGGTATCCCGAACTAGAATTTCTGATCGTGTTTGAGGTACTTCAAACTGCTCTAAACCGATTGACTTTGGTAATTATGTAGGCAAATATATCTATATCTAGAGTTGACGTTAGACCGTGGCACTACTCTCAAGTACGAGTATTTCTGCGTAGTATGGAATTATTTGCTCTGTCTATATGGCGGTTCTATTAGCGACCAGAGAGCCAAAGTATATCACATGATGCTCATTTAGCACGTACAGAGGTGGTAGATCTCTGTGTGACAACATTTCGGAGAGCTGTCAATGTTTACCAGGAATTATTTGGGAGAGATATAATCTTGAAGCTGGTTAAAGTCGTTGCTCTTTGAAATGCTGAACAATTGAAAGCTTTATATTACAAAGTTACGATTGGAAAAAACACAAAAACACTTCCATTTACAGATTCAAAAATCTTATAAGCAAATAAATATACCATAATTATACAGATACAGAAAATTCATATATCAAACGACTTTTATATCCCGTCGATTTTTTTCATATTGTATACATATGTGTCTAACCCACAATTAGCAACTAATGGTAGCACTCGCTCGCGTTCGAGGTGTTAAAATGAACAATACACAATGTGAAATATGGAATATAAGAATAGCATCAAAAATATTTACTTTATAAGCGACAAAAAAATTGAAGTTTGGTAGCAGCTTTGTTTGCATTCCAGTGGTAAAAATTTGTGAAGAATAAATATTTGAATATGGTGGGTATTTAACCATATAATACATACATACACATACATATATAATGCTACATGTGTGTCATGCTAGGGCACAATTTACACTCTTTCGTTAATTAACATTGGCAAATTCGAAAAGTACACAAAATGCCAAAGTCCAGACCTGAATTTAATATTTTTCCATTTTGTATGTTTATTTATCCGTTGAAGTTTCACTAACTTCATAATGGCACCCCATGGCGTATGATTAATAAAGATTCGTCTGAGAAGCAGCAATGTCAAATTTTAATTGAAAAGTTTCACTTGAAGCGTTCTTTCCATTGAGTTCTGGCGTCACAACAAGTGCCATGCCGTTTCATTTAGACAATCAAATCGGTTCGGTTCGTTTCGGAAAGAGGTGGAGGTGGAAGAATAAAAGATCAAATTTATTGCCCATGGGATAAGTTGTTTATGGCAATGGGGGGCTCTAGAAAACTGTGAGTTCCATTCTACTATAGGGAAGTCCGGACCACATATTATAATCGATATGAGGTCCAACAAAAAGTAATTATACCCGATACTCAAAATGAGTATTGGGGTATATTAGATTTGTGGTAAAAGTGGATGTGTGTAACGTCCAGAAGGAATCGTTTTCGACCCTATAAAGTATATATATTCTTGATCAGCATCAATAGCCGAGTCGATTGAGCCATGTCTGTCTGTCCGTCTGTCCGTCCGTCCGTCTGTCCGTCTGTCCGTCTGTCCGTCCCCTTCAGCGCCTAATGCTCAAAGACTATAAGAGCTAGAGCAACGATGTTTTGGATCCAGACTTCTGTGATATGTCACTGCTCCAAAAATATTTCAAAACTTTGCCCCGCCCACTTCCGCCCCCACAAAGGGCGAAAATCTGTGGCATCCACAATTTTAAAGATACGAGAAAACTAAAAACGCAGAATCGTAGAAGATGACTATATCTTACAGAGTGCAAAATCTGAACCATATCGTATAATTATTATAGCCAGAATCACGAAAACAATTTCACTCTTTCTCGCTCTGTCTCACTCTAACACACAGGTTTCATGGTCGGTTTTGCCAATTGCAAAATATGAGTTCAAGGATCTGAGAACCCATAAGAGCTAGAGCAACCAAATTTGGTATCCACACTCCTGTGATATCGGACCTTGACCGTTTCCTGTCCAAATTTCGCCACACCCCCTTCCGCCCCCGCAAAGGACGAAAATCTGAGGCAACCACAAATCTCAGAGACTATTAAAGCTAGAGTAACCAAATTTGGTACACACACTCCTTTAAGATGTCACTATAAAACGTATATCTCAGAATTTCGCCCCACCCCCATCCGCCCCCACAAAGGACGAAAATCTGTTGCATCCACAATATTGCAGATTTGAGAAAACTAAAAACGCAGAATCATAGATAATGACCATATCTATTAGATTGCTGAATCTGGATCAGATCAGATCATTTTTATAGCCAAAAGGAACAAATCAATTTGCAGTGGCTACGCAGCGCCCGACGTCACGCTCAGACTGATTTTCTGTCTCTCTCGCACGCACTCTTTGTCGTGTCGTTTAATATTAGCGGCGTCTGCCGGAGGAGAGCCATACTGACTTAGTATCGGGTATAACCGTAGAGTTGCGGTGTCCGCAGCAACTCACAACGTTCCACCTCGTTTTTTATTTGGTTTCTTCTTCATACACACATCCATTCAATGCCTCTTACGAACTTACGTTGAATTGTATGTACAATTGAAACAAGTCTATCAATTCAACAATGAAAATAGATCTGAATAAATCTACTTATGAACCCGCCACGACAGCGGCTGTCAATTGCCTTTGATTCGCTTTGAGCGGCACAGAGTAGCCATGGGAAGCAAATTAGATCGGCAAAAGAGGCATTGAATACGAGAATGATAATGCCTACCGAAATCCGTTCGTATTCCTACTCCAAATCTAAGAGTATTTTCGTGTTGTATGAGTTTGATAAATAAAATAAAAATAAACTTCTTGTGATAAGAATTTCAAAATAGAATATAAAAAAATATCACATTTCCCTTCCGTGAAAAAAGGTAAGGTAAGACTTCGTTGTGTGGGGTGATAGATAAGTAAACGAGGAATACTCGTAACGCTCGCCATGGCTGGGAATTCTGAAGAAGTTGCTACCTTTGAAATTTATGGCCCCTAATTATGTCTCCGGAATAACAAATCTGGTCATATAAAAGTGTCAACAGAGATGACAAGAAGAATTACAAAAAGAAGCTCTATTAAAGGAGAACTTGAGTACATATAGTGGGCAACGTATATATTCAATTTTAGTAGACTTTGTACCAATGAGACTTTATATTAACCATAAAACGCAATCAGGATCCAATAAAGAGCGCTTTGATTTGGTTGCGACGATAAGTCACTTTGCATGGAATGGGCCGTATAAGCAGTTAAACATGGACAATAACCCACATATGGAGTGGCCCAGAATAGGATTTAGTGTGCTTATTAATAAACAACCTAGACACAGATGAGTTAAGGCCCCAGCGTGCTGTAAACAGTTGATAAGAGCCGCACATTTGCTTACATGACACTAAATTGCGCATACGCCGGGTATAACGCATGCTTTACCTCATCGAGACCATCAAGAGCAGCGAAAGGGTGCTCACATCCCACTTTTCGTTCATACACCCACGGATAGTTCGTCGTGCCATGATCTCTTTTCAACACAGGAACTCTATTTTAAGATTGTTTATGCAAATTCAGATATTTTCACTCGGAATATTCCATTGTCACAATCGTTGATAGGCGAAATTTTGGGGAAATTTAAAGTACATCATTAAGTATTGTTTTAATTTCGCTCCGCAGGCATAGCGTTCCGGTGTTTAATCGGCACTCAATCCGCGGGTGTCTCTAGTATCTATGTAGGTTCTATGCTGTGTGCTGCTCTTCGCGCGCTTGAAGTTCAAATGAGGCGCGTTTGCGAATCGCTGGTGATTTTGTTGGTTCTTCCTCTTCCGCCACATTACTCTTTGACGCCAGAGATCTCCAGCCCCAAAACAGCTGTCCAGCAAAGAGAGGAGACAGAGAGAGAGCAAGTGAGAGAGCCACTGCCTGGGGGCTCGTTCCGAATAGAGCAGCTGTTTCGGATGGGGGTGACGTTGATTTACGATCAGTGTCAGGGTCGGTGTTCCGTTCTGTTCGGATCGGATTCGATTATATGCAATGTTGTTCCTGCAACATGTTGACTGAATCATCGTGACGAATCCACTACCTGGTTCACCACTCGCCGCCGGCTTTGGCATACAAATAGCCAATAATTTGTACTTCCATTTGCCGACAAACAGATTTGGCTCATCGAATGTCTAATGTGGAAGATAAAAGTAATTAATAATCACATGCTTCATACGCATGCAGTCGTATGTATGTTGTTTTGTGAAACATCATTTTTATTAATGCTTCATACATTTGTACATCAAAATATGGATCGCACATTGATCAGAGCTAAACTAGGGAATATATAGTTAACAAAAACCGTTCATTAGACACGAATATAATGCTCAATATGTGTATAGATATATCTGTAGGTGCGGCTAACATTTGCTTAGCAAAATGCTGAACTCTCTAGGTGATTAACAATCTATTAGGATCTATTTGGGCTTGGACTTTCGGGTTTTGTGCTTGTATTCGCTTGCTATAATGCTCTTTGGACCAGTGAAATGCAATGATAGTATATATGAATATATATTCACATATGTTTGTAGGTACATATGTTTAACAGTTGCCTCTTATGCAGGTACACTCTTCCTGCCATTTGTCTACATTAAATTTTGGTATAACATTCACAAGAGCTGAAATCTCTTGACTTTTACTTAATCAACATCCTGAGTGGGCGTATTACGTCCATTGCTGCCACTACCACTCTGGGTGGGGGCATCGCCAGCTGCCTGCACCTTCTCATTGGTCTCGGCTTGTTTTTTGCGCTCGTAGTCACGCACATCCTCCAGGGTCATGCCGTACCATTCGTCCAGCCAGGCAAAGGCCTGTCGATGTCCAAGCAGGAGTATGTCGCGAATGCCGCGCTGTATAAAATCCTCAACCTTTGTCTGCAGACCCCAGACCTCGAAGCTGGCATGGACCACCTTGTAGGAGCACATGATGGGCTTGTCCGTTTCCCGCCATCCCTCAATCAGCGGTCCGCGACCTGCAGATGGAACAAGCGATATTTTTTGGGGATTTTTTTGAACCGGGGGTCACTATACCTGTTTTTTCTGATTTGAAAAATTTGGGATCCTCCTCGCGCTTGTAGTGCTTAGCGTTGAATTCATCGAAAGCTATGTCAGGGTGATCCACAGAGCGCACTTTCAGCTCCTCCTCAGTAAGATCCAGACACTATCAAGTAATTTTGTTATTGCTAAAGAGTTCTGCTTCAGCATTTGGATAAATTCTCACGTTTTCTGTGGTGCCATTGTTGTCCTCATACTTTGTCTTGATGAGGACATGCAACTTGGGTATGAAGGAGCACTGTAAATAGGGGGATAATTGGTCAGCGGAGGACAACCAAAAATAAGCTTTGTCCAATTACCGTATATTCTACATGGCGTACGTGGCATTACCAATTACAGTTCCATTATAGCACATGAAATTTTAATGAGAGAAACAAAAAACCAATCAATAATTTACTCTAAATATATTGCAAGCGTGTCTAATGTCTATAATTAGCGATAAAACGATTTATAAATAAACCGCAGTAAAGCTGAAATATAAATCGAATGCCAATTATATAGCGCCGGGTGCTTATAGCGACATAAATATGGGTGTCCATGCTTAAAATACAAATGTTTATAGATAAAGGAATCTGATTCGGCAATGTTTGGATAGGAATCATAATGCTGTCCCTAACTGATTTTATAAACTTTACACGATGTCAACAAACCAAAAACCAAACAAGTTCACGGGAGCTAAGAGCTAAGAGAACATGGGGACTCATGTGTAATCTGATTTTATCAGAGCGGAAGAATGCGATGGGAATTGTGACATTTGCTAACAATTTGGCAAACGCTGATTGGAACCGAGTCGCCGATGAAAATGATGCCACCATGAAAATGATATCAGCTGCTCGAATGCCTAGAAAGGTGACGTATCGGTGGCATGACAAGTGTGCGTACGAGTTTATGGGGGGCTTTATCGGTAGACATAACCCCCCCACATACACGGCCCTGATATCTCCGAATTGCTTTGGCCCAACGCATGATGCTCTAAGAACGGACAAGGCTGTCACCATATGGCTACAGCAGAAATAGTAATCGAATGCAATGCTAATGATAAACACTAGGTACGTGTGCTGGGGCCTCTTCGGAGGAGAAGGGTAGATACCCGAGTTGTCGCCTTGAAAACAGACACCCCAGTGGATGCGCACGCCCAGTCCCACTCACCTGTTAGTGTGTAGGGATAGTAATTCCAGGACTTCTCTATCACATAGAAAACGCGCGGGCAGATTGCTTGCACCCAGTAAGGCAGTCGACTGTTTTGGGGGAGAATCTTTCATTAGCTGCCAAAAAACTATTCAAATCGTGCGATTCTCACCTCGACAAGTGGATGTGTTTCTCTGTGTACTGGCCCTTGCCATGGACGGCATCTTCACAGGGTCTGTTCTCCACCACCTCAACACCCTCTCCTTCCTCGGATTGCTCCAGACTATGGCGTGCTATCATATACAGCTGACCAATCTTGTACTATAGAATTATGAAATAAAATCACGAATTTGATTTCTGTCACTGGCGGGAAATTATGGATATGCTCACCTCCTCCACGGTTAGCGGCATGCACACGCGATATTCCTTCGTCAACACCATGTCAAAGCGTTTAAAACCGCGGCTTCACAGAAAGTTCCAGTTACGCAAAAGTAGCGCCACAAAAACACGACCAGCCAGTCAAACCAACAACAAATGAAATTAGGGATGTTGAATATATCAGAAATATAATCGACATATCGATATATATTTTTGATGATAATATATTTTATGGTGCTATTTTTTGGACTGCAAAATATTTATATTTTTGTTGGATCCCACTGCTACACAATTATTCTCTTGTTTCAACTCGTTAGAACCAATATGTAGTTGATACTTGCAGTGTTGAAGAAAAACCGATATTTTTGTGCGATAAGCGCCTGTTGAATGTGGCAAACATTTATAGCAGACACAATCAGTTTTACAGTCAGTGGACAATTATTGTACATTTATTTAATGCTTGTGCTTATTTCTACAATTTTATATATGCTGTTTTATACCATGTAATAAAATTAATTTTGGGGAAATTGTTATGGATCTTTTTTGTTTAAACCACATTTTATAAGCAATCCAATAAAAAAGCAGTACTTAAAATCAGACAGTCTTGTATACAATTGATTCACCTATCGAATAAAATTATGTGGGCATGGCTAAATATTCTATCTAGCTAATAATATTCGACGGAATATCAAAATCGAGGAATATGGAAAATATAACTTGAATTCGTTAGTACTTTTTGAAAATGAGACCGTATATTTTGGTATTTATTTGAATCGGGTAGAATCTGTAATAACCGGTTCAGAACAATGAGTCCCATTCCATGCACACATACCCTGGGGGAAATGAATGTTATAGAATTGTGAATACGTTTGTCTTCCAAGACTCCGTAGGTATCAGGATCGAGATAAATATTCACAAGATACTAATAATGTACTTGAATATGTCTAAGGAATATCAATTTGAGAAAAGGTCTTTATAAATTCCGTTTGATCTTCATACAAAATTAGCGAAATAGGGTGCACAAAGGCCTATACACGCATCATGTCTTCAAATACCAGCAACATTGCGACTCTTTTTTTTGTTGAACTTTTTCGTTTAACCCTTTTTTTACAATAAAAGCATGGACTAAAAACTATCCAATCTTTTAGAAAATTGATTCATTAATCGTATAAAATTATGTGGGCATGGCTAAATGTTCTATATAGCTGAGAATATTCGACGGAATATCAAAAACGAGGAATATGTAAAAAGAACTTCAATTCGTCAGTATATTTACGGTATATTTTTTTAGTGAGACGGTATATTTCTGAGGGACAGACCGTATATAGAAGTACACATATAAGAATAAGAACATATATTCTTTCTATTTCCGCCCCCGGCCATCATGAGCAGTTCACTTTTTCCGTAATAATTTCAACCAAATGGTAAGTTGTAGAGAAAACAAGAGTGTAAATAAATGTGTGCCTTCATGATGTTTTTCGTATACCGCCCCAGTCTGAACAGACGTGTTGATTGGTTTTAAATTCTGATTACAAATGCCACATGCCGATGAGCATTTTTTGATGAAAGTATAATTAAATGTTATATCTCTCATTGCATTTACAGAACGCAGAACGAAAGCGGTCGCTTGCATTGTCTGCAGTTTGATGCTGATTACAATGTAGTCCAAGATTATTATGGAGATTCCACCGGCCTGGTGCTGCTGTGGTCCCACGTGTTGCCGGAGCAATAGTAAGGTTAGTTTCGTTCGGAAATGGATGTGAAGTTATTGTTTCTATGATGCTAAATATATACCGCCCCAGTCGGAAGAATAATGTCGATTGGATTTTTGTACTGATGCTTCAGTAATTTAGCTATCGTGAAAATTCGCACATGGATTGGTTTTAACCTCATTCTGTTCGTTTTCAGTGGCACCTACTGTACTCTCGCACCAGCAATGTCAAGACTGTCTGCAAGCCATGATCAAAGGTGAATAAAAACATCCACTGCGCACAATCCGATGTACTTTCTGTGATGACAAACCAAATAGACAAGCATATAACCGAATAATTATGTTGATACTCAAACGACTGACTCTAGAAAGTACTTCGAGTGCTCAAAAATGTTTGAAAATGTGCTAATGCTAATGTATGGCTCTTTACAGGTGGGTCAGCACGAGGAAATTCTGGGAAGACCAACTTCTTTTTAAATGGTAAGCAATCATCAATATAAATATTTACATATCTGTAGGTACCCCCTTAGGCAATGATGAACACCTTATTTAAGCCAAACAGTTATCCCTGTCATAAGATAAATTGATGATGCATTAAGCTGATCTTTCAAACTGTCTTGGCCAGTATTTCAACAAATTCCATGTGTGTTAACTCGACATTCTCTTCCTTACAGATTCCAATTACATTACCGAATTGGGGAACGAAAAAACCCGCCCCTGATTTAAGGTAAGTTTAGAGCACATGGCATCCATCAGTTATTCTGTTTATGATGAACACCTTATTTAAGCCAAACAGTTATCCCTGTCATAAGAATAATTGATGATGCAGTAAGCTGATAAAATCCGCTTAAAATAATACTCCATGTAGATGTGTCTGTATACCTATTGAAAACGCATTTTCTTTTTTGCAGAATTCTTGCAACCAATAATGACGTGTTGATGTGATGGTGGCCTAAGAAAATTGGGTAAGTTTCGTATCTCTGAAGAGTTCTTTAACATGATTATGATGTTTTTGAATACCGCCCCAGTCGGAGAAATGATGTCGATTGGTTATATTTGCTGATACACTAAAATTGTTATGTACTACATGTTATTTCATTAAAAGTTCGAGTATTTTATTAACTTTGATTATATTGTATCTTGCAGAAACCTCGGCTACTCCTTCGTTCGGTTGTTGTTCAGCTCAGGCGGTCCCATGAGATGAGGTGTGTACATATATATTTAAAATCCTTTGACCATATATTTACTCTGATGACAAACCTATAGACAAGCATATAACTGAATTTATGTGTGTTGCAACATTTACTCGACTGAATCCCTTACATTGAACAAACTAATGGTAGTTACTACTACTAAATTCGAATTATATTAATCGGTAATATGTATATTTATTTTAGAAGTTACTCCTTGTGGACCCAGTAGCGGATCGGGATCAGGACGATTGCTTTTTAAGGTTAGTAAATACTGATGAGTGCCACTATATAAAGGAAATTTCTATGATGAGCACTTTTTAAAGCCAAACAGTTATCCCTGTCATAAAAACAATTGATGATATACTAAACTGACAAAGCAATTTTCGTTATTTATATAAAGTCTTTGTGGAATATTTAAATAACAATTGGTTTATTTCATTGTAGATAAGAAATAGCATGCGGCCTTCATCTACAGGAATCAAAATGAATGAATGGTAAGCTTTCCCCACTTATTGAATGTTTTAAATGTAGTAAAAAGTAGGACACTCTCATGATGTTCTTAGATACCGCCCCAGTCGGAGAAATGATGTCGATTGGTTTATTTAGCTGATAGTTCCTATATCTAACATTATATTATATATATATTATTATGTTAAATATTGAGAAGAATTTGTATTAATTCTATTCTTATTTACATTTACAGGCTTTCTTTTGGGAAGATTCTGGAGGAAACCAATTTAATTTGAGGTAGGTTTCATCTTTCCTAAGTTCTGTAGGGAAAAGTAAAAGTAGGGCACTCATGTGATGTTTTTAGATACCGCCCCAGTCGGAGAAATTATGTCGATTGGTTTATTTAGCTGATATTTTCAATTTTTACCCATCCATTGTTGAATTATGCTCTTCAATACGTATTTATGTTATTGTTTTTTTTTTTTACATTTCCAGTTTGAACCATTGATGCATGGATTGTGGCATGGCCCTCTTGTGAGCTAATGGTACGTAATATTTAATTTGTTGACCCTCCACTGATTCCCTTTCATGACGAATACCTTGACAAGCATATACCTGAATGTTTATGTCGAATACACACTTGACTGATCCCCAAGCACACCCACCCACCCCCTCCGCTCAATGTGATTCATTCGCAATCAGTAACTGATTCGTATCTTATCCTTTTATTGCAGCCAGTGGCAGAATTCTGGAGAAAAACTAAACTGACTAAAAACTACCATAAATTTTCCGTTTATGTTATCCCTAATTGATGAATAAAAACAAAAGTTGTACTTGTAATATAACGTGATATATTTTATTTTGCATATTATGTATAGACATTCAATCTGTTCAGTTGTCGAAGGAGATACATACGTTTAATGCTACAAAAATTGCTTCCTTCTTTCGATTCAACCCAATTGTGTGGGCTACACATAAGAATATTCCATTTGTAAATGTTGACCTTTATATAAGTGGTACATATGCGTACAGTACAGTACAGTATATACTTTTGTATTCAATATTCATACATATATGGTATGTAAATATACATACATATATGCGTACGTTGTTACATATGTAAGGTTTATATATATATATGCTTGGGTTGGGCTTTATGTATTTGTAAATATATTCAGAAGGGTTACGATACACGTTCAAAAAACTCAACAAAGCAAATCAATTTCCCAGGCACTTGGCCTGCACTCGATACAAACTCGACTCGGCTCGACTTCCGTTTCCGCTTCTGCTGTCAACGAAACTGCCAACGTCAAATGCCAGAGGAAGCTTTTGATTCAACGAACAGCTAGTATAGGTAGGGTAGGGGCTGGCGGTAGTGCTGTTCTATAAATGGCACTAGTTTAGATATCGATATAAGATATTTCAGACTACCAGACAACATTTATAAAGAGTTTGTTCTGCTTTTACCTCTGCCTCACTAAATCTAAATCATTAGAAACTAAAGCAAAGTCGGGAGTATCCCGAGAGAGATGAATTTATGTTCGAATCAATGGAAAATAAAAATCTAACACATTTTATAGCATCAACGATGACTAACAGAAAGAAGATGAGTGAGAGGTGTAAATTCCGAGTGGAAGTTTCAAGGATATACTACATACGGACGAGAGAGTCCCAATCAAATGTCTTTCGGTTAGGTTAGCCTTCTCCGCCATAGTCGTCGATTTCTGTAACATTTCTCTTCTTTTTATTCGTATTATTCATAGGTGTTTTCAAAAAACAATAAGGAATCAACAATATTCATAAAATGTATCATTATAGAATATATGGTAAAATGTAAATCTAAAAACTACACATCTATAATAATATCTGTATAAATGTATGGGGTAGGGGGCGGGTATTGGGATATGCATACACACATCCAACCGAGTATATAGGTATGTTTTTTTTGCATTTGGTTTTTTTGTGGGTATGAAATAAATAATTATCGCATGCAGGTGAATAGATGTTGATTGAAAGACTGATAGATTGAGGCTCAAGGCTAGTGGCCAATGTGCTTCTTGATCAGGGCCTGCAGCAGTCGGACCTTGCCCTTCTTCTCTTTGTACTGGGCGTAGGTCTCCGTCTCGAGGGACCTTCGGTCCTGCTTCAGCATCTTGCGGCCGTTCTGCTCCTCGAACAGCGACTCGTACTCGCGTATGGTGGCCTTCAGCACGGCCTTCTCGTCGCGCACCCGCTCCAGCTGCTCCCACAGCTGGTCCAGGCTCAGTGCGGATATGTTCTCGCTAGAAGACTCCGTCGATCCAGCCGCCGTCGCTGGCGCTGGCGCTGCTGGACCCGTGGTGGTGGTGGTCGACTCATCGGAGGAAGCGTTCTGCGTGAGGGTATTTGGCGCCATCGAGTCGCTGGGTGAGTTGGTGGTCTCTGTGCTGTTGTTCGATGAATACTGCAGTGGTGTGGAGGTCGACTCGAAGACCATAGCCTCGTGCTCCAGGATGGTGGGCAGCTCCGGCACCCCAGTGCCAGTTCCGAACATAACAGTGCGGGCAACCAGACGCTTCAGCTGACGGTAACGATCGTACAGGGGCCGGGCCGCATCGCGCTCTTCCTTGTTTATGGGATGGCCGTAGAGATTCTCAAAATACAGCAGACCATGCTGGACGGCGGTCTTTTCCTGCACCAGTTGATCAGCGGTCAGTTCCTCCAGCTGCCCGGAGCGGTGGCCATTGGTGCGCTTCTCGTTGAGATTCTGCAATGGAAAGACGAGGGTGAGTACAGTGCATTGGATCAATGAAATCAATATGAAAATGACACTTCAATGCCACAGAAGCCCCCAAAAAGCACAAAACTGATAAAAGCCCCAAAGCGGGACGTAAACAACACAATCTATCAGCGCCACTGCATGGGGCATTATTTCATTGGGTCTCATGACAAACAGACAACAATCCCCGCGAGACGCCAAAAGGCCCAAAACAGAAATAGAAATAAGTGTAGAACTTTCGTAAACAGTCGCAAGACATTGCATTATATGCACAATATGCCTCTGTCTGGGCGGAAAGGCACTTTTGTGGCTGCTCTAACCATTATATCCACATACATATCCTCCTATACTATCCTATTCTCCACCCCTAACCTTCCATACGTCCAATCATTCTTGGCACAAACTCAATTTCGAGCAGATTCCTTTCGGCCCACTATGACAAACGTATCATTAATTTGTCAATCGAGAAAGAAGCGCAGAAGAAGGAGGCCTGTCCTACCCAAATGCCATAAACACATTCATATTTGTGTGTCTGTGCTTTGCTATTTGAATATAAATAGATATCTCATGAAACACTTATATAAAAGAAGCCTCCCAAATTGGATAAAATACATTTGTGCGGGTTCTAGAAGCCATACCCTACCTCTTGGGGATGTGCGATGAAACATTGTAAATGAACAATTTTCTTTTTCAAAAAAGCTCTCTACCGAGCATCCAGTATAAAATTATAAAAAGATTCAAATAAAATAAAAAAGAAATGTCATAATCTGTATGAATAGACATATGAAATTGTGGCTATACTTTGGATAATGATAAATCTATTTCGATTGATTTCTATCATGATACTGAAATACAATCTCTCCGCATAGCAAAGTGCTTTCGATAATAAATAAAAACCCCATTTAAAAGCACTCTTGTCACGGCATAAACACGTCGATCAACCGCCGAAATTCGTTTTTTTCCTCCCCAGACGAAGTTGTTTGTGTTTGAGCGGAAAATTTCGTTTTGTTTTGCTGTTTTCCCGTGCTGCTCTGACAATGGGGCAAGATCAAAGTTATTGCCAAATTGCTAAACATGTCACTGGCTGCTGATGCCGCTGCTGCGCCGGCTGCTCTCGAGACAATCCACATACAACAATCGTCGATCTGTGGCTCTCTGACGTCTGCTCCACTTGTTAATTGCCATCAAAATCTGTGTCTGTCTCGTGACAAGAGTGCGCGAAAGAGATGGGGATGGTCGATGGAGGATGATCTAAGAGGGAGTGATCCGTACCTGCTCGATTTCAGCGAGGGTGGCCTTCATGCGCTCCAGCTTCATGGCCGCCTCCTGGCACCCGGAGCCGCCGGCACCGCCACCTCCGCCCAGCTTGAGGCTGAGGGCAGCAATGGGATCAGTCTTGAGCTCGTGTCGCTCCTTCCGCAGCTTGCTCAGCTCGGCCAAGGCGTTCTTCACGTACTTGTCGTTGAGGCGCTCTGCCTGCGAGGGGCGATAGCCGAGCCGCTGCTCGAGTGCGTCCTCCAACTGGACGAGCTTCTTCTTGAGCACGGTGACCCGTCGGCCGATGGCCTTGAGGCGCTCCTCCGGCGTCTGGAAGGCCACCATCATGGCGGGGAGCACCTGCTGCATCACGTCGCGGGTGCGCATGTTCTCCAGCGAACTGAAAGCGCGCACCGCGTCCATCGTCTCCAGGCAGTCCATATCCTCGCAGCCATGCAGCTGCACGCTGGTTGCTTGCTTGGGCAGCGCTTGCGGATAGGGCATCACCTTGGCCAGTTGGGCGGCTGCATCGATGTTGCCGCCGACGTGGGGTCGGGAGTGAGCGTAGCGTCGGCTTAGCACGGGGGCGGGCTCATCCCCACGCTCCCACGGCAACGATTCCTGGGCCGATGTGAGGTCCGGGTTCTGCTGCTGTTGGTGCTGCGGCGGCTTGGCCTTGACGGGTGTGGGCGTGGTGTCGTCGCTGCCCGCCGAGGAGCTCGTTGTGGGTGTGGGCGAGATGTTGGAGCTTCTCTTCGAAGGTTGCTGCTGGAGCTGTTGCTGTTGCTGGTGGAAGTCGATCAGATTGTTGTCGTTGTGATCGGAAGCGGAGGAAGACGAGTTGGACTGTTGCTGTTGCGACTGCTGCTTCCTGCTGCTGATGAAACCGCGACGCTCGTACTTCAGGGCGGACAGGTCGTACTTATAGGCGCTCTGCTCGTCCCGCCTGGAGGGCAGATACTTGCCTCCGACTCCTCCGCTACCGCTGCCCTTCTTGGTGACGCCGGATTTGCGGCCTGGTGGCAGACGGGACTTACAGAAGCGTTCACTGCTCCTTCGGCGCTCGTGCTCGCACTCGCTGTCGTCACTGGCCTCCCGCTGCTGGCGGGCCGGACTGGTCTCCGAGCGCGGACGCTCTTTGGATCCCTGAACGATCTGGACCTCAATCGAGAGATTGGCCAGCGATGCGTTGTTCTCGCCGCCCTCCGGCTCCTGTGGCTGGGACTGGCCCTGGGACTGCTGTTCGCGCTCAAACTCCAGACAGTAGTTGGCGTAGCTGGCGGTGCGCTCAAAGTCCTCCGACGAGACGCGACGAATGACCTCGCATTGGGCCTCCAGCAGGTGGGCGGCCGCTGTCTTGGGGTCGCTGGGTGCGTGGCCCTGTGCTGGATCCGTGAGAAGCTCCTCGCTGTTGCTGCGCTGCAGTTTGCGATCCTGTCCAAAGACAGAGCTGCTGTCGAGGCGCTCCTTGCGCTTGCGGGATGACTTCTGCCATTCCAGCGGATTGATGATCTCAGGGAGATAAGTAGAGTTGAACTTTGGCTGTGGGGCGGCGCTGTTCAGATGTTTCTTGGCATCCGACGCCAAGGAAACCTTGGTCCTTTCGGGACTCTTCTGCTGGCGTACAGCGACTGCTGCCTCATGGCACTGGGTGGGGGCCGCCTTGGGTGCGGACGATGACGAGGAGGCTGACGATGATGAAGATGAATCTGAGACTGCACTGCCGCACGAGGCGGTAGACGATGATGAACCGGTGAGACGACTCAGGTCGTCTTCGTTCAGCCCAGTTGTGGGATGGCGCATGCCGCACTGCAAAGGGGGAAGAGAGAGGGAAATGGTGAGTAAAATTATTATATAAAGAACTAAAGAGGTAAATAATTAAACAGTTTCTCAAATGTCATACTATCCGCACCCTCTTTCCATTAAGTGAGTTAATAAAGGTCTGGCACTACGTGTCGTATGAGTAATGTTTTGTTAAAACATTTATTTTGTGCCCCGTCACGACCCATCATCAAGTGCTACCTCGAACCCCTTGAACTGGGCTTCGTCGATTGAAGAAAATCTTTCTAGTTTTCAGTTTCCAGATGACTGTTATATAAGTCACACACGCTTCCCATAAATAATTCATAGACTTTGGTCGGAAAAAGTCAGGTTTCCTTCAGTAACCAAAGAAAAATCAAAGTATCTTTACGGCTTGTGTAATCAAATGATGAAATCATAAATTGGATCAAAATTGAATGTTGACTAATTGAAGAAAATTTTAATCAAATAGTTATTCAATAATTTGAATTTCGAAATACCTAACGACATTTGACATTTGAATGAACTAATTAAATCATTTACGCACATTTTGGATTACCAAAGAGATTCTTAAAGTATTATAAAAGAAGAATATATTATTTTGTATATTTACCAAAAAATATGTAATAATTCTGGGCGTCATTTTGGTATGGTTTAATAATAATATATTGTATTTGTATATGTAGGTTGGTTGGTTGGCTAATCTCTATGGGAATCAGTCTAGCGGTGGGTCTGGGATTATCACAAGAATTATTGCACTCGAGGCGCCTCGATCACGTTCAATCGCTTGATTTGAATATACTTTGGTCGGTATAATCTTATAAATGTAATAAAAATGTCATCGCTTGAATTACGCTCAATAAATTTCAATTGAATTTAATTGAATATTTCCTTTCCCGGTACTTTCTTTTTTTTTTTTTTTGGTAAAACACAGTATTGTCTTCTCCTTTATGTTTAAAACAGACTACATGTCTCTGCGTCTTGTGTTTGTTTTTACAAGATTTTCTTTCGATATTTCACATATATTAATTATATTTCTTTTGGGCTTTTGGCGTTGGACGTTACCGCTGCCGACCGCACGGTGGAGAAGGAGGAGGAGGAGGAGAGAACCGTTTGCCGTTGCTTTCTCTGGGCGCACCGAATTACTATTAAATTGATTTCAGCCCCGACCTCGGGAATTATATGCGAAAATCTCGAGAGCCGAGCAACGGCAGCAGTGGCAGAGCGATAACTTGGGAGAACGGGAGGGAGAGAGCGCGCCTGCGCATGGCCAATGTTATTGTCGATCGCTGCAGCGCCTGCTGTGGGGGTGAGCAGGAGAGAGAGATAGAAGGTGCGAAAATGAAATGCAAACAGAGCAGAATTTGTCCAAGCAAGACGTATCAATACAAGGTGAGATATTCTTTTAAAGCTCTCTCACGGCAGTCGCCTACTTGTATAGTTGCAGCGCATTCACACGGAGAGCACAGAGAGAGCGGCGAATCATCTCACCTTGTATTCAATACAACTTTTTTGTGCTTTTCTTACCGGTACTCTCTTCCGCTGAAGACAGTAGACAGAGGAAGACAATAGGGGGCTTCTCTGTATGTGTGTTTGTGTTTGTTTGAGAGTTTAAAAATAAATCTGGCACTTGGGGCGCACAAAATTAGCAGGAGCTCCACACTTTATGGTCATATTAATGACATGAATTAATTTATTCACTTGTTTACTCCCCCCGTGTGCACCGACAGAACAAACAGCCGATGCGGCTCAAGCGCTATTATCGATTGATCGAACGGCATTTTGGCACTCGTTAAAGCTCTACGTACAGGTAACGGCACTTCAGCAAACAAAACGAAAACAACCGAAATAAAAGTGTCAACGGTGCATACACAAATACTTGTTCAAGAATAAATTTCAAGTGCAATGTCACGGCAGATCAATGCAGCAGCAGAACAGAGGCAAAAGCAGAACTGCAGCAGAGCAGAGCAGCGCAGCGCAGCAGCGCCTGGAACACTTACTGTCTGGCTTCTCTCTCTGCCTGCGTCTGCCTGTGAAAACAACTGAGTCATCTCTCTCTCTCTTCTAGGTTAACCGAATTTCAGACGGACAGAGAGCAGCTCCCCTGGAGTCTGTGCGTGTGTCAATCAACTCTTTCGTCAGCCAGAACGCCACAAACCAATTGAAGCCCTCGCGCCCTCTAGTGACGTCAATGGAGAGCGTGATCGAAAGCTTACGGCAAAGCAAACATCGGCTTGGAAGGACTCCCACCCTCCTCTCCGTCTCTGTTGTGGAGGCGGCGCGTGCAAGGTATTTTCAACTGGAATTAGTTGTTATCAAATTAATTAGACAACGGAAAGGGGAATTTGTTCGAGGTATTTTCTGGCACAGACAGCGACAGGTTTAAAGCCCCAGTCCCCCATCTAATGGCACCGCAATGGATAATGAATGGGACTGCAATCGATTTCTGCAGACTTAACGGAAGAATGTCTATAAATTGGTCTCTTCTTTGAATTACAAAAATATCAAAGAATTTCATTGACACATTTTGAGGTTTAATGGAATATTTAAAAGGATTTCTTCTTGAAGGTGTACATTATTCCCACATAATTTCTTGTTTTTCTAGTCAGTAAATATTCGAAAACAAATGCAGGTAATATTAATTCACCTTATGACGTAGGTACATAGCTGTGGTGCGTAGGTGGTTATTGGAATGCCATAAATCTACGCTTCATCGTCATCTGGGCCAGACATATCGTACGTACGATATGATTGTCATCATTGTGCCTGCCTTTCTCATCCAATTGTTTATGCAATAAAAATTGTGTACAGAGAATTGTGCACTTCCATATGGAAGTACATGACTCAGTCCCACAAAAGATCATATCGGATAGGACTCGAAAGTACTGGGGCCCGCAAGCCACTAAAAGCCACCGAGTGAACCGCAAAAAAGCATTACCACTTGGCCAATCATCTGGCATTTGTGGCGGACAGCAGCTGCCGAATGAATTGTCACAGAAATGTGCTTGTGTTTTCAGATAAAGATATCTAATAGGCCATGTTTTCCCACAAACACCAATGGGACGGGGAATAATCGATAAGAATCTGTCGTCATGAAGTATTTATGGACAGAACCATAGAGGAATTAGGAATTACAATTCTGGTTAAAGCAATCGGCTCTTGACCTGAGAGAGCTTTCGAATAGGTTCCTCTCTCCTGTATTATCAGTACGGAATCTGACAGATATGCAAGCCTATCCCGCTTCCACATTCCGGCACCGAATCCCATTCCAAAAGCGAAGAAGGTCGCATAATTGACACAATAAATGGTGGAGTACCAGCCACGCGCTGAAGCCAAAATGTTTACATGCAAAAACGGAACGAAAACAAAGTCAGGGGCACAATGGCATGGGATTTATGGGGCTTTTGTCGAGTGGGGGGTTGACTGCTTAACAACAGGCCACACAGCACAGGGGAAGCCGTCTCCGTCTCACGGAGATGCTAAAAATGGACCACGCGGCATATGCGCGATCCCTCGCAATGCCCGAGAGGTGAGATTTGCGCATTTTAACAAGCCCGTGCGAAAACGGCACTCGTCGGCATTTGGATCTCGGAGAATGGTGGGAGTACACGGGTGATGGGGCTATTAAACGTCGTACAAATATTGAAAAGTCATTTTCACCGGCTACAAGTACGAGTATTATGTTGATAAGAGCTCCACTCGGATCTACCTGGCAACATCCAAAACAGCCACAGACCGCCTAGCGCCGCCCGGGACCGGCTCGAACCGGTAGCAAACCGGTGACTGACTGCAACGCAACCCAAGATACATACAGCCAAAGATATCACGCTTTTGATCCGCACGAATCCACATTACTCTCTATTATTCTACGGCTCTCCCTATCAGAGTGGGTCGGATTGGGTTAGCAGTTTCAGTTTTCGTCTAAGTTGTATCAACAATTTTGATATGACGCTAGCTTTTAGGAAGGTCTCTCGAAATGGGGCTCTCTATACTCGTAAACACGACTAGCCCCAGCGCTAGCCTTAGCCGTAGCCGTAGCCATGTTGACATTTCATCAATTTGAGTGCCTCGGGGGCTTGGGGCTCGGGAATTTGGTAACCGAGCAGTAGACAGAGCACTAATGATTGTTTACGGGTATTTTCCGCCACCTACTTAGCTTTATTGATTTCCCTATAGTTTGTCTGGGAAAGTGCTTAATTATACATTTGGTATCTGTTCAGTGCTCTTTCTTTTAACTAATGAACATTTTCGAGTCTAGAGTAATCTACAAAGCATTTAGTTGTCTAAGGTCTACTGTTAAAGGTATCTGGTCTAGACTTCTGATTAAAAGCAATCTGTAAGGAACATTTCAATCTTAGGAATGGGATCGAAACTGATTTGAGGAGTGTGAGGAAAGAACGTGAAGAACCTTCTTAAAGAGCCTTATCTGCTTCCCGACTATAGCTCGTTCGGTCATCATTCATTTCCGAATGAACAATTCCATTAAAAACGGTGAAATAAAGAATGGAACTTCCCCAGTGCCAAGGGAACCCAACGAACAGCACGTACCTCTAATGGATATCGTGTATATTTATGTGCTATTTATAAAATCATAATTGAACGACAATTAATCACACTGACTGATAAGATATGGGGAGAACGATCAACGTGAACACTGATACGATAGATAGTGTGTTAAATTTATGTACTTCCTCGGGAATTTCGACCATCTCGAGTGCTGCCCCCTCTCCGTTCTATTTTAGGCAATCGGAAAAATCAATGAAATCAAGAAACAATTTCATTCTTTCTCCACCGCAAATCGCATCAATCACTGTGCTATCGACTAAACAAGTGACTACCTGGCTAATGGTACCCATCGCTCTCTCGACCTTCTTTCACCCTACAACCAGGCCACCCTCCTGCCTACCCACCACTCACTTATGTACGTCAATCTGTCGGTTAACGGCAGCCACATGTTGCGAGCTGCAGTTTGAGGATTGCGCAACGGTAAGCGGAACCACTCAAAGAACGCAGCAAAGAGACAGGTCAGAGGTCAGGAAGAGACCTGCTGTCATTCCCAGTCATTCCCAGTGTGGAAATGTCAGTTGGAAGTGGAATATTACGCGAAATGCAAATGCGGACACACACACACACACACACACACAAAGAAATGTAATGAAGCGTGCCGCCGAAAGCAAAAGCAAATGCTAAAAACACCGAAAACAAAGGTAAACGAAGCAAAATGAAAAGGTGCGGAAAGGAGAGGGGAGTGGGAGGCATAATTTGCTCAGCAAAAATACATATAAAATACCGCACTTTGTATACCCTCTAATAACACTATTGGCTCCCTTTACAGCTTTAAATATCTTTAAAATGCTATCAAATTTAAAATAAGTCCAGCTCTGACCTTTGCGTATCTTTTGTCCAAAAAGAATACGACTCTTTCTAGAAAGGCTATGCAAATTGATTGACAAATGAGGGAAAAGGTGAGCAAAGAAAACCAGAAGGAGAGGCATGGAACGGATGAAAATAAAACAAAAATAAACTCGCGTTCAAAAGAACTTTCATAATTGTCGGGAATTGGCTTGGGAATGAGGCATGGGATGCAATCAGAGCCACAAACAAAATCTATTGCTGGGCAAAGTACAGCCCACTCTTTCTCTCTCTTTGGCTCCGTAATTGCTCTCTCTCTCTCTCGCTCCTGAGGGATTCTAGCTTTTCTGACGTAATTCGTAATTACTGTTTGATCAACTTCTGTTGTTGTTTTTGTTATTGTTGCATTTTCAATCAATTTACAAATTCCATTCCTTTTTTCGCTCACTTTTCATCCATTCCGTTCGCTTTTCGTTAAAATCAATCAATTTCAATTGATTACAAAATAAAGAGAACAAAACCAACAACAACAAAAGATGGGAATTTCTTTTTCCAGTTTCGTGAACTTTGCCAACTCGTCGCATACACATATCCATACATATACTATAAATATATGTATATAAATAATAAAGGAGGATGTATGTACGATGTGGGCACGATATTTGCCATAATTTACGAGCCATGCGAAATTTGAACAGGTTTTTGTGCCATTTAAATGTTTCTTTTATTTGGTTTTGTTTCACTTTTAATTTAAAACACTTAAGTTTCGAAGCATATTCCCTTGAATTGAAATGTCTCGCTCTCTGCTCGGCGTGTGTCAGATGACAACCAAGCCAACCTATTCGAGAACACATGACTCGCGGCGAGGCCCGTGCCACACTCGTGACCAACTAAATGGACGAGATGCACAAGCGACATATGTACATACAAATGATACATATATCAATAGAATGAATACTGATCTTTGAAGGTATCTTTAGTATCTAACATAATCCATGTGTGGGAGTCTTTGGCTTAGAAAGCTTCAACTGTACTACTCAAAAAGTCAATGCAATAATCAAACAATTGTGTTAGATAAACCCTAGATACAATTCCCTTTCCTATGCCTATAGATGGTACACTCGTCCATCCTCTTTCATAAATTCCATCCAGTTCCAATCAATAACTATTGACATTCCCGTCGAGTCCAATGCTAATCCCCCGCTAATTATATTCCCATGGTGAAATTCGTTTCGGTTTGGGGTCTTTACAAACACAGTGTTCTCTGAAAATAAACGAAAACTGTTCAGTAGAGCAGGCCGCGTCGTGCGAAGTACAAATTTAAACAAACCTATAAATAACCCAGACAAAAATTGATCGTTTACACATTGAACTCTCTGATGGCGCTCTAAAAATAGAGATTTTCACGCAATTTGGTCGATGATTTCGTTCGCTAATCCGTTTACTTGTTAATTGAGTTTGGCAGACGCCATAATCGAATTGTGCATCCCCAGACAGACACGACACTCCACGCTACTCCATGCCTCTCCATTCCCAATTCCATCTCCAGGCAACAAACCTTAATTGCCTTTACACGCAATTATTTATTCAAACACAACTAAATCCCGGGGCATTGGCTGACAAAATAGTTTGTTTTTTGGGTCAACACGCCACGTCAGGGAATATGACATGACTATTGGAATTATCCTGGAAAGACAAAGGTGGCAAAGGGGCTAAGAGGGTGGGGGAGTGCCTGAAAGCAGGCAACACAATTCTTGCCACAACAATTCAGGTGAATACAAACAAAACGCATGGAATGGAGAGGAGAGGAGGCTTCACTGTGGCACTCTATTCTCTAAATGTATGTACAGCCATAATCTATGACTCAAACAGTAAACGAAGAAGAGCAGAGCAGAGCAACAAATATGTACAAATAAGCTGGAAAAAGGCAATAAACAAAGCGCACGACAAAAACAGAAAACAGAACAGAACAAAATGAATCGATGGAATGGGGAATGGGAAAGAAGTGGGCAATGGCAATCAGACCAGGAATGCGAGTTTAATGGAAAAATCAGTGGCAAATGTTACCAAGATAACGTATTTTGTTTGTCATAGACAAATACGATATGCATACAATAAATGTAGGGTATTAATAGAGCTATTGTTTACGTAGTACTTGCAGAATTCATGGTGTATGTAGTAAGTATTTGTGTGAATTGTGTAATAGATCGCAAATCGAATGAAATTTGTGCAAAAGCTTTTTGCAATTCGGGCCTTCTGTTTAATGCAGGTATATCTCGCCCACAATATGGATACCAGCAGGGGAAGGGGATTTTCTTGTCAACAGGCCAAAGCCAGCTCTGCCAGACGAGATTTTCTTTTTGGAAATTACTGGACGTCTGAAAATATGCAATGGTTGCCAGTGCCTGAGGTGATCCGATTACGTTGGAAACTTTTTCCATTGCCCTGGCCACATGTGTTAATTCCTTTATGAGAGCGTAATAAGATCGTAATAGTCTATGCAAATATTTGACCAGCAATCAACCATAATTACGGCGGACAGGTGCGAAATATATAAATAAAGACGTCCAAATGGTGAGGTCTAGACTACTATATGTTCTCTCTCTGAGAAAAATTGTTTATTTGAAAATATCATCAAAGTATTGTTTTCATTTGTGTGGAAATGCAAGTGGAGATATTTCTCCGAGTAAAGTTCAATGCACTCTTTTGATGATAACAAAGCTACATATGAAATATGATATTAAATCTAAGTAGACAAAAATCTACACGGTACGTTACTGTAGTACTAGTAATTGTGCATATTATGTATTCTATATTTCGTTATTTATATCTGCAATTATACTTACAATGCAAGCCTTAACGGACTTCCAAAGATTTCTCGCAAAGTCTTCAATCTTGCTGGTTTTTCCCCGTACGTTCGCCAGTTGCACGACGTTTCCTTTTAGAGCGTTGGGGAGTAAGGCAAGAGGGAGGAGTAACCCAAGAACGATGAATAGAGTTTCCGGGAAATCGGTGCACGCACAAAGTCACTTATCACGCCTGCTAACCGGACACCTGTGGGCGATGGCACATGCAGGAGTGCAGGGAGAGATTTCCACGAATCGGCTAGAGCCGTGTTTCTAGGGGAACCGAACCGAACAATTAAGCCGTGCCGCTGGACAGTCACATTGCCGATGATCCCAAAAAATACACACACGAACAAGCGGCAAGCGTTTGTGCCGGCTGGCTATTATCTATTGTCCGTCTGTTATTGTATCCCGGTTATCCTCTCCAACCAGGATTTCTGTTAACTTTGGTATTATAGCTTTTTTCCGTTCAATCTGTTGTTGTTGTTTGTTGTTGGTCCAAGACTATCTCTTATCGCTCTCTCTCTGTCTCTCTGCCTGTCTATCTGTCAGAGTCTCTTCTTCGCGCTTCCACGCCAACAAATCCGATGTTTATTCGCTCTTGAGTTTGATTTTTTTCTTGACCTTGTAACGACGGTTGCGCTGATCTATGACAAACTCATATCGCGATCTCTGCACATTTTCGCTATCCAAATCACAACAGCTCAGACCAAGCAGGCGCAGAACTCCTAGCGAATACGTTGTGACTGAATTATAGGGCCTGGATCGGTGCGAAATCGGTGTCCGCTGCAACAGCTGCGGTTCAGGCGTGGGCGTATGGGCGTAGGGCGTGTGTGGCTGCCTCTGGATGATGCACTACCGAGCGAATGAACGGTTAAGTGTTGTATGCCACTCTCGACCGGGCTTTCAATGTTTGGGGCGTCAATGAGCAGGCGGCGCGCACTTGACAAGCTTTTTGTATCGAGAGATGACGTTATCCTGCGATCGCTCGCAGTCTTTCTCTTCGGGTTTGCAACTGCACTTTTCTCTCTTCGGCGTTCTTTCTAGATGTTTCTCTCCCCCCTTAGGTGGTGGTGGTGGTGGTGGTGCACTCTCTCAATATTTCGCTTCCCTCTCGCTCTGGCTGACTACGGCTGCTTCAAAAAGTGTGTGGACACGAGACGATATCTAAGCATGTGTCTCTGGGGTTCTTGGCTGCCGCCGCCGACGCTGCCGCTGCCGCTCCTCTCCCGCTTGCTGCTTGCTGTTCTCCTTCCTCCCGCTCTTCTTCTCCGTCTGTCTAAATGTTTGTTTCCCTTTCCCTCTGGCACTCGGCTTGCAACGGTCGCCGTCGTAGTTGTTGCTCGCACTTTTGCCTGACTCTGCAATTGGCCAATTATGTAAAACGTGGCTAAGAGTCGGTATTAGGCAGCTTCGAAAATGCACGAATAGGTGTGTGTGTGTATGTGTGTACTTGAGTTGTAGTTGCTTTTGCTTTAGCCTTTGACTCTGCGTTTGCCTTTGATTTTTGCACTGCTCTCAGCTCTCCGTTGTAATTGTTGTCGGCGAGGTCATCGACGCGCGCGTATGACAAAAATCGATATTCCGCACTGCAATAGACAATCCAATCGTTTGTTGATTTTGGCTTGAACTTGTTTTTGTTTTTTGAGTCCGCTTTTTAGTTGGATAATTCGTTGTCCCACTCTTCACACCGCTGCGAAGGGGCAACAAAAGGCAACGAAAGAAAAACAGAGTAAACTTCTCATACGGCGACTATGAAAATCAGGCTGAAAACTTTCCGCTCACTTGGTGGCACGTTGTGGACGCGAAGAGACGAATTTTTTGAGTGGCACACACACAACCGACGCGGTGAAAGAGTTTGTATCGTGTGCCTGCGTGTGTTCGACTTCCCTCTCGCTCTGGCCTTTGCTTTGTGCACTGCTCTCAGCTCGCTCTCGATTGTAGTTGTTATACGACGTTCTCTCTCTCTCTATCTCTCGTTTATCTCTCTTTTGCTTTGCGCAAGTCTGATTGCGTGAGTCTGTTTCTTTACAGTTTCTCTGGAGAGGAGGAGAATATAATAAATTAATTATCTAATTCGTTTCTCGTTAATTAATAAAATGCAGATGTTTGCTGACACCCTTTCCTCGGGGGCTCTGTTCACAGGGGAGAGAGTTGAAAAATGGGTGTGTGTGAGATAGAAGCTGTGAGTGTGTTCGCTGTCTTCAGCTGTTGATGACGCGATGACGTTGCAAATGAAACGCATCCCAAAGAGCTTTTCGTTTCGTATCGATTCGCTATCTCGCTCGCTCGCACTCCTTTCATACGCTCGAGATTAGATACTCTTGCTCATTTTTTCCTTGCTCTCAATTATGATTCATTTTAATGCGTTCATTTTCGGCGGCATTTATACACATTTTCATGTTTTGTTTATCCATTTTTGAAAAGCCTGCAAAGGGAGAGAGAAAGAATGATAAAGATAAAATTATTTAAGAAATCTAATTAAATCCTGTCCAATTATTGCTCTTTCAATTCCCGTGCATAGCATTGATTGCACAATGCAAAATGCAACAACAACCGCAAGCTCAAGAATTAAGTCCAATTGCGGGCAATTTACAGTTACAGCCACCCTCTGGCAGTGCGCCATCAATTGAAGCTTGAATCTGCTATCCATCCCCACCCTCACTAAATGAACCCCAGCGAACTTTCCAGAAATCCTACGTATTCTTGTGTTCGCAAGCACTTTCGTTGCACTTTGTAAAGTGTGAAAGGGGGTTGGGGGATGGGGATGGTCAGATACCGTAATGGCCAAACAAACACACAGCAATGTACACACAAATAGTGCCCAGATTTGCATCCAAATTGATGTGGCACTCGGACTCGGCCAGCAGCCATAAATAAAATTTGAGTATATGCAAATGGGAAAATACGATGGTGGGAAGAGCAGCCTCAGTATTCGAAGCATTGGATACCCTAATGCAGATTGTAAACAAATTTGGTTGAGCTATCTAAAAACAGTGAAAAGTAAATGTAACATTCAAAGAAAGAAAAAAGTTGTTCTTCAGTGTGATATAGGGATCCTATAAAAGCCTTTGGACAGATATGTACATGTGCATGTTTACTTCCAATGTCAATAATACCCTCTGAAAAGGGTATATGTAACTAGCAATTGCGGGTATCGTTTTGTTTGTATTTGCTTACTCAAAGATTGTGGACTTGCATAAATCTTTATCCGGAGTGTTCTGGCAATAAAAGCAATATACTATTGGGGAAAAACAACACCGAACAGGATAGGAAACAACAAATTAACTTGATAGCCCCATAAGAAAAGGAAAATGTCAACGAAAAATGTACTCTTGAAGGAAATAACCCCAATTAAACCAATCCGAAGCTACGGCTTAAGATATATTATGCACCAAAGTTCTATATAATGTCATAAAAAATTCCCAATTGATTGATGTCCGATGAGGATAACGATGATGATGATGTCTGGCACTTAACCTTAGCTCCCACAGATGGATATTTTGCGTGCCAGTTCTCGTAAATCCTAAGTGAAAACAAAATAAACAAGCGAAACTCTTTCAAATTCTTTAATGGCTATATTATATATAGCGATTCGTAGATATATCTATATACATATTATATATGTACATACAAATGTCTTTGACGTCGCAGACAAAAAGCGAAAATAGCTGAAAAGCTTTTCTTATGTTTGGAAAAGAAATAAAATAAATAAAAAATCACAAAAAAGAAAACGGAAGGCGTATAAATTATAAACATCCGAATGGGAAAAACATGTCTGTTCCTGTTCCTGTGTGAGTTTTTGCCCAGACCGGAAGTGGCGCTAAGAGAGGGTCCCTAGAGGTCCTGGGTCCTGCAACACCTGCCTGTGCCTGATTCCCATTTTATATAAGCGTTGACCCAGTCTTCTGATGTATGATATACATACATATGTATGTCCATCTGACCAAGTATAGCCAGATCTACTGAGTTCACCTCCAAATTGTTCTTGCAGATGCAAGTGCCACACTCTGGGGCACACTCGGTATTTACCTAATTTTGGCTGCTTTTTTCTGGGAATTCTGCCACACACGGACACTGACACACCAACAGAGACTCTTCCACTGACTCGGGGAAAATATACTCTGACGCGATGCGGATAGAACAGAATGCGACCACGCCGTACGAGAAACCAACCTCAACTGAGTGGAGCTCTGCCGCCGAGTGGGGCACGTGCTCGAGGCATCGTACGGCTGTAGTGGAGCCATCAAAGCGAGAGAGAAACCAAGCGAGAGAGAGAGGTGGGCAGATTGTTACTGAATGGAATGCAGCCGAGGCAGGACCCAATGACCCCCTCGTGTCGCCTCGGTGTAAGTCGCTCTCTGAACTCTGGTGCTGGGCTGGGCTGGCGCTGGACAAGGACGGGCTGCACTTTTAGGCGTCATAGTCTCCATAAAAACACCCTCCATCGCTTCCACAGGGCCTTAATTAAATATCTCAAATACGTGGCGCTAATGATTACGCCCACCTCCACGTCCACGTCTATGTTCATGGGATGCTCATACCCGGGCTCCCGTCAAACCCCCTCATAATATATGCATGTCCTTGAACACACACTCAGTTCTCATCCTCTGACGCCTTCTCCTTCCTATGCGTTTGCTCTTTTTTACGGGTTGCGTGGTGGTGTGTAGGTGTCCTTTGACAATGTTGCATGTTGCATGTGAGCAAGGGTGATTGAGAGAGCAGCGTTGAAATGGATTTTTGGGATTTTTCTTTATGGTTTGAGGCTGGTTTCCCTTCTGCTCGCGAAACTTTCGCTTATTCATGCGCTTATTATACTATTCGAGTACATACCCCCTTCGAGTACATCCAACCGATAATCCCCATTCCACATAAATCAGTTGAAACTGAAAAATTGGACACTTGCCAAATTCCCTACATTTTTAGCCAAATCAAAATATATGTACAGATGTGCATTTATACATTGAAAAGTCTATATCTGCGTTGCTCTTTGCACACAATTATTGTTTACTTCTTTCCATCATCATCTGTGCAACTACCTACCCCTATCCCCTGCTGCAGTTTTCTCAACCATTTTTCCCCCACATTTGTTACGGTTTTCGTTTGTGCTCTGTGCATTTTCTTTCAGCCATAAAATTTCCACCGCGTTTCGCCAAAATGCATTACACAATGTACATATTGGGGCGAAGCCATCGAAAAGAAGAGGAAATGATGTGATAGAAAGTCAGATTACGAAATAGAAATGGAAAAGGAAAATTGCCGGCAATCCCAAAACGGAAACGGGAAATAGTTCGAGAGAATTCTTGAAATTGTCAAAGTATATACACAAATGTTATGAAACTTTTCTATCCATTCTTTGGGGGAAGTTGCAACAGATGATCCGGGCAAGCAGATCCCTGGACGGATAGAGTCCCTTGGTCCTATGTACATTTCGCTGAATAGGAGAATGGTTATTTTAGGAATCTGTGAAAAGTACGCGTTTACCTAAAAATAGATGACCCACATACTCGTATGTAGGTAGCTTCTGCTCCTGTTTCCATTGCTCTCCTTCTGCACTCATAACTTTGGACCCTGTCGGTGCTCTTCTTTTTCGGACAACAGATGTCGAAGCAACAATTACGTAGCGTGGCGTAGACAAAGCACGTCCCGGAGCATCCATCCTGATGGATCATCTCCAGCCCACATCTGCATCGCATGTTTTCGTGAATGACATCCAGAGGGTGGACTGTGCGCAGGCCCCATTCCATCGATTCGACGGACAGGCTCTCTCCATTACGACTTGGGATAGGGCATGGGAGTAAGTGGTGAGGCACCGGTACAGGTCTGAGGGTATTCTTCCCCGCGATGATGCTGTGAAATCAACTGCGTAGTAGGCAAAAGTCAACAACAGTGTCGGCTATATGTATACTATACATATACAGATGTACATATGTATGTCTGTATGTTGGATATGTGTAGCGATTCGGGGGGTGTGGCACCTGCTGCCTCAGTCGTTGAGGAGTGTCAAAGTGCTGGGGTGGGATAGTGGATAATTCGAGCGAATTTAACACGCAATTTCGTCAGACTGGGAATAACCCGTGGCATGGGGTGGCGGGTGGTGGGAGCTGTCCCAGAGTGTAGGTCAGTTTGCACACTTTCGCTCGCTCTCTCCCTCTCTGTTTAATCGAAAATTGCATGCGAAAGCGTTATCCTTGGCACCAAAATAGTCCATTGCCCGCACTTTTGACAGTTTAAATTTTCACTGCTGTCAAGGATAACAAGGATGCGAGTGACGTATGCGATTCGGTCGATGGGCATGGGTAGAAAAACCTTGAAAATTGAGATCAAAGAGTCGGAGACGTTAGAACTGATGGATCACGAACACACACCCACACACCCTCACACCTATATACATATTTCACCTGAAGAAGACTCGTCCAGTGGCAATGCACCATTGCACCCAACTGTGTCAAGTCAAGGTGCACTTTGAATGCCACTTTTAATATATTAACACGGATGAGCGAGCAATTGATACAAAAACGATTTCAAGCTTGGCGGCAAAATCATGGCCCCGCCAGTGATGGGCGCCGATATGCTAAACGATCGAGTCGAAAATTCTATATTATTGGGCTCACAACGTATCGGTTTTATACCATCAATTGAAGGCATACATATTCTTCTTTGTATATATTGATGTAGGATTTACGGCATACTTCCATACGCAGGTTTTTTTTCCACTGGACTGCACTCGATACTTTCACTGACCACTTTCAAACAATTCCACTTCGGCGCGCAAATCTGTCGATTTTATCGCACCAACATCCCTGCATTCTATGAAACTAAAATGTAGTTAACATGTAGCAAATGTCAGATGTAGAATGACGCACCTTTAATGCATTGGCCTTTTTTTTAAACCTTGTTTTAGCCAAAAACAATAAAAGCAAGAACTAAAAACAAACCAGTTTAGTACAAAATTAATTCATTAATCGGATAAAATTATATGGGCAGGGCTAAATGTTCCATCTGGCTCATAATATTTGACGGAACATCAAAATTAAGCAATATGGTTTTCAATCCTTGACGGAGAACGATTAACCTATTATAAGCCAAGGGGGAATTTAAAATTTCCACCGAAAATAATGAAAATTTACTAATTTTAGCGCAGTTCAGGTGAAAGATGTCGTGGTTTTTGAATGGATCTACAGAAGAATTTACAATAGATAATATTTTCCGCCATATACCTCAAGTAGTTGAACTATTTAAATAGAGGGGGTTACGTGGGCTAAGTTCGATTCCTAATCGTTATTATTGTTGTTGAGGCACCAAAATTGAGGCAAAAACAATCAAAATCAATTATTTAATAAGCCAATTAAGCACAAAACAGCAGTACTCGTCCATCAAAGACATGGCCTTTCTCTGCCCCGTGCGCATGCGGCGCGATAAGAAGAAAGGTAAGCCAAACAAACAACGAGAATACAATAATGAAAGACTTAAACCACAAACTTGTTTCTTGTTATACAGCCACAAGTGCGAGCATTGAGAGGGACCTGCCTGCAGTGGGAGGCCTCGGCATGGGACGTATAACTGGCTCCTCCAGCATTGAGACTCTGGTACGGGTGGGCATTGAAAAGGAACATGGTCTCAGGTATGGCTCAGATCCCAGAGATCTCTGTGTTCTCATTCTCATCCAAACCCCTTCCACTGCAGTCCAGACTCCAAAATGGTTGTGCTGCACGACTTTACGCCCTGCGTAGACGACGAACTGGAGGTGAAGCGGGGCCAGTTGGTGAACATACTGTACAGGGAAAACGACTGGGTCTATGTGATCGGTCAGGATTCGCGGCAGGAGGGCTTCATACCATTCTCCTATTGCGCCCCATGCAACACCCAGCTGGCCGAATTGGCCGTGAAGAAAAAACTCCCGCGGGAACACTGCCCGGAGCAGCCAATCGATGAGAATATGCCGCTCCTGGGCGCAGAAAACAAACTGGATGCTCTCTGCGATGACCCGATTCCTGTAGCCAACGCCAATGGTTCATCCAACAACATTGAGAATAGTTTGCACGTCGAGCCAGAATGCACGCCGTTTATAAAGGAGCCATCCGGACGGTGCATTGTCCTGTACACCTTCATAGCCCGCGATGAGAACGATTTGTCGGTGGAGCGGGGGGAATTTGTGACCGTCTTGAACCGCGAGGATCCCGACTGGTTTTGGATCATGCGCAGCGATGGCCAAGAGGGATTCGTGCCTGCCGGCTTCATCTATCCCGCCGACAGTGTGCGTGTTCTGCAGCAGCAGAAAACTCCGCTCAACGAGAACAACATACAGCATCATTCCACCCTGAATGCCATGGAATCCATTTTGCAGCAGGGCCAGCAGCCTCAGCCGCTGCAGCAGCAGCAGCAACCACAGCAACTAGGTCTGGGCCCGGATGACCTACGCTATCATGGCACAGAGCTGGTCATGCTCTACGACTATAAGGCGCAGGCTCCCGACGATCTTTATCTATCCGTACGTCGGGGCGATTGGATATATGCCGATCTGAACAATCAGACGGTGGATGGTTGGCTCTGGGCCTATGCGCCCAAGACGCGAAAATACGGGTTCATTCCAAAGGCCTACGCCCGCCCGCCCGCCATGACAAGTCTTTGAGCAGTGAAACCAGTTTGTTGAGTAAATTGTGCCTTAGATATATTTTTTGATGTGAGCGTAAATATAAGATATTATATCTTGAATTATAAATTGCCCGTAGACAGCACCTAAAACTAGATATGAGCCTTGTAGCGCCTCGATATGCACTTGGTTTTGGATATGGATGTGTTCCACGAGCGGTGCGGGTGGGCAGGGTTATGCTCAGCATAATATTGAACCCACGCGCACGTTGAACTGGCCTCCCCCCATAGAATTTGCTGGCTTATTTCAAGCCCAGACTGTCGTTGGCCGAGGAGCAGTGCGAGCAGTTCAGGTTGACGTTTCTGCAAATGGAAATGTAGAGAAATTTTAGCTAATTTAAGTAGTTCCCAACTATTTGTTCAAACTCACTTTAATGCCTCCCTGAGCTGCTCCTTTTCGCTCATCTCCTCACGGAGTTTTTGCTGCAAACTGAGTATGAGATCGTTTTTATTCTGTATCTGCATCTTCAGGTGAGTGATGGTCTCCTCCTGCGCCTCGAATATTGCCTGTTGTAGAGGGCAGAATGCGATATGCTGGATATGGAACAGTAGGACCATCGACTTACCCGACACTCCTCCATGGATTCCGAATACGAGGGCGGCTCGTCCAGGCAGAAGAACTCTCGCACCAGCTTGCACCTGCGCAACTCCTCTTTGGCCATTACGGAGTTGACAAATATTTGGAGCCCCTGCACTCGGTTGTCCAGGAAGACGGCATTGAAATTGTCCCCGAAGAGCTTCTTGCGTGGCAGCATCAACGATATCTTGGGGTAGGCCTGCTTTAGCTTGCCGTTTAGCCGGACAAAGTCCGTGTAGCGTCGCATTACCAGCCAGCAGTCATTCGATTCCGGGTTCTCTACGCGTAGTTTGTAGACCGTAAAACGGGCACGTTCCTCCATCACCTCGTAGCCAATTATTGGCACGCGCAGCACTGCATTGGGATCAACAGGTGCCGCCGAGCCCGACGACAGAGTCATTTGGCTCGCAAACATGGAGCCGTTGCGTCGTGGGTAGCCTCCGCCACTGGTCTGACTGTATCCCAGGCTACACTCGCTCATGCGTCGTGGGGGCCTCGCAGGCTCCAGATCGCTCGCATGGCCCCCCACGCTGCTGCCATAGGAGGACTGGGTGAGGTCCCGATGCGAACGCGCACCGCCCATCATCGTATTCCTGTTTGCAGACCGCTGCTCCGGCTCGTAGCTGTGCGAGCTGATTCTCTGCAGACACACTTCCGACTTTGCGTTGGTCGCCGTCAGAGGAACACCAGAGTTGCCAGCCAAGGCTACTGTACCCACATCACTCTCCGACTTGCTGCGCAACAGGCTGTTATTGGCAGAATACTTGACGCAGGTCCTTAGATCGGGGCAAGACTGGGTGGCGCGGCCCAGCAGCTTACGCTGATGGATTAGTTTTTGAACGTCTAAATTGCTGTTAGAAGTTGACGATTTTAGCGCTAATGAGCGCTGCTTCGGTGACGTTGTTGCTGTGCTGGCCTTCTTAAAGAGCGTTCTCACCGAGCTGTTATTGTTGTTGTTGGTGGTGGTGGTGTAGTTGTTGCTGCCACAGTTTCCCGATTCTCGTTTTCTAAGAGCACGCAGGGACATTGCTTTGGGTATTGTATATCTGGCCTCTGCAGCTTTTGTTGCTACATGACTTTTATTTATTGTTTATTTTTTTTTATTGCAAAAAATCGTTCCTTTTGTGTTTGTAATGCTGAAACGGTGTGACCGCACAAGCTCTATCGATATATCGATATGACTCTGTCTATCGAAATGGAGCATTCCAACGAGGTGAGGTGGAAAATGTAAACAATTTCTAAAATAATGTAACAAGTAAAAAATGTCCTTGCAGCACAGCGAAACCAACGATATAGTTCAACGGATTGTTGGCTTAAGCCTGCCCGAAAATGCGGAGGAGGTCACAGGCCTGCTCAAGAGCCTGCGCCTTCTGCTCACCAAAAGCAGCGCCGCTCAAGAGACTGTGGCAAAAAATGCAGCGTTTTCCAGCTTCATAGAAGCGATGGCTTTCAATCCCCAAATGCGCACCGAGCTAAGTACCATCCACACACTCACGCTGCAGGTGCTGGCCAATACTGTGGTGAACAACGGTCCTGCTCAGACACTCGTCTGGACACAGCATGGCACAAAGATAACCCATCAGGTCTGCGCCGCTCCCTTGGGAAGCTCGAACAATGTGTTGCTCATGGTCATGTACAACATTTATCTTAACGGCTGCGGCCTGATCAGTAACGACCTGGCTCTCCAGACCTGCGTCCGCTTGTGGCAGGCCATCAACGAAGCACATTGCACCTTAAGCTTTGAGTATTTGCACTTCTTTCTGGAAAACTTCATTGTGTCGAATGGGCGGGTCGGTGTGGGCTGTTATCAGCGACTGAGCACCGAGGAGCGCATAGCCTTTCTGGATTATGTGACGCACTATCTGCGCGAGAACAGTCCGAACGGGAAACTGGCTCCAATCCTGCTGCAGCACTTTGCCAAGGAGTTTCGACTGAAGTCTGACTGCATTTTGCGGGAAACGATCAAGCTGCGCCACGAACTGCATCCCAGGGAAGTCCACACGCTCCTGCGCATCATTGCCAGTGTCAGCGGCTCCGAAGAATATGCCAACACGTATGTGGAAGATCAGTCACTGTTCATAAATGTTAGCAGCTTGTTGCGCTGCGTGGTAGCGGCAGGCAAGGAGGCAGACGGTGGCGGTTTTGACAAGCCAATGACCAAGCTAGAAGAGGTGGCCCTCACCTCCGGCGTGGATGCGGAGTACGAAAAGAAGGTTTCCTACGAGCTGAAAACGCTCCTGGTACGCTGCTCGGCCAATTTGTTGTACGAGAACAAGCAGAACAAGGGCTACTGCATTGACACACAACTGCTGCCAACTCTGCTCGAGTGCACTGTGATGGATGCCCGTAATCCTTGTAAGTCAATCGTCTATTCTTTCAGCCACCACATCTTAACGTTTCAATCTTTTCGTTTAGTAATGCGCGAATGGAGCATTCTGGCTATACGCAATGCCTGCATAAACTGCCCAGAGGCTCAGCAGATTGTCGCCGGTCTGACCATGCAGGGCTCGGCCCCCAATGACCTCCTCAGCGAACTCAATCTGGATATGGGCGCGTTGCGCATCACGGACAGAAGCCAATAACCGAATACCAGCACGCAAACACAGAGAGATACACACACAGAACATCGCGAAGCGAGCCACGACCACTTGCTGGCCAACAAGTGGTTAGCTGTCTTTCGCACGACGTCATCCGCCTGACAGCCGCTCCCCCTTGCGCTGAACGATGCGCTAATGGTATGCCAAAAGATCTAACAACATTCATAAACTCGTTGTCACCGTTTAATGGCATCGCAGGGCGCGAGCGGCGACCGGGGGAATCGCGAACGGACATTCGAGCAAGCATCCGCGAGCGTTTTTACAGCCAGAGCGGATATAAAAATAGCTGCCCATGTACCATGCTCTGTGCACCATTAAAAAAGAGATGCCTAAATTCATCAATTTCTAAATTTATGCACACATTGCTACACTGAGTTGAGTTGAGTTCGGTTTATGGGGCAATTAAGAAACGATGACGTCGTCGAGCGCTTCTTTTGGCGACTTCTGCAGGTGGCAGCATGGGATGGGTTGTGTGCGACGCCCCTATTCTCATTCCCATTCCTATGCGTAAATCTGTATATGTGGAACACGCGCTGCCAACGCCATGAGTTTATGTTTATGTTGCTCTGCAGGGCCAAGAAACAATGGAGCAACAGCAACCCCACACTCGCGCTGGCTGGCAACTACGGCTACGACTCGATACCAACCACTGGCACAGGCGCAGGCACTAGCACTAGCACTGCCAGAGGCAGTGGCAGCAGCGGTAGTGGTCCCTCCTCCCAGCAGCCAGTCAGTCTGTGCTCTGCATTGGCCAGCAGCAGACGGGAGTCAACGACGGAATCGCCGCGATCGCTTGGTCCTCAACCACGTCCACCGTTCGCCGTTCGCGCTCTTTGATTGTTCCGAGTTTTTCGACAGAATTTGTTCGGTTTTTGTGTAGTATATTTATTTATTTCTGTTGTTATCGCATGCTTCGTCTCGGTTTTTAGTTGAGGAATTAGCAAAATTTTATTTTAGACATTAAGGCGTTTGCGCCTGGGCAGGAGAAGCGAAGAGCAGCGGTTGCGTTCCTCGTAAAATCAAATCAACACAACTGCGGCCGGAGCCCATAAAAGTCATCCCCAAACAATTGACTTGGATCAGAGATCACTGTTGCAGCGTTGCAGCCTTAATGGTACGAGTAAACACTGCAGACATATGTACATACATACCTCTAGCGCGAATCGCTCTTATATAACGATAAATCAAGGGGAATGACAGCCGGGATCAGTTGTGACCGAGGTCCGGGAGGCAGTGTGGGAGGCCGGGCAGAGGCATTATTTTTGCGAGGTATTAATTGGATATACTAAAAATTCAAATTCGGGCTTCTTTTTACCCGAGGTGAAGCAAAGAATTCGACGTCTTACGATAGACGGCGTGGCATGGTGTGGCATGGCGTGGCGTGGCATGGCACATACCAAAAATACAATGGCCGACAACAAATAAGAACGGAATCACAAAACAAATAAATAGTCGGCCGAAAAATTCATTTCTCTGTCTCTTTGGATGTGTGTGCGCCACCGACAACCAGGAGCAAGTGTGTTTAAAAAAAAAAATAAAATATATAGAATTTCCCCCTGTCAAATATGTCAATATGCGCGCCCAAAAATGACATGACAATGAGATGATTTGAATAAACGACGTTTCAACCATATTGTCAGCCAGGAATTCACATATATGTACATACATATCTGTTTATATCTATGGACCATATATATATGTATATGCAGAAGACACAGCTTGATAACTGTACATATCAGCTAAAAATAACGGCATGTTCAAGACAAATTTGTTTCAAACAAAAGGCAACGCAGCGAAGCATCAAATGCGTAAACTAAAATACTGTGCCGTGCAAAAAAAAACCGTGAACATTATCTTATATTATTATATATTCTTATCGGGAATATCGAGATTTCCATCATTATACGCTTATTGAAATCTAAAAGAATCTGAAATTATATAATGCAATACGAGTAATTACCCATGAATAAGAATCCGATTTGGATATATTACGAGAATCAGAAGGTCCGAAGATCATCCTTGTGCCAAGTTTCATTCAAACGCTTGAACTGCAACTGCTTCTCATCAAAAATTGACATCTTTGTCTATAGTCTACAAATATCTGGCCAACTTTCGAAAACCCTCTGGCTAAGACAGCCACAGAAAAACTAGCACAAGAGTTTGTAGCAGAATCGTTTCTTTTCCCCAAAATGACGCACTTCATCTGCCGCAGCCGAATCGTGACGCAAATGCAACAACTCCCTCCACTCCAACTCTCCGCAGCGCGGAGGCAAATGCATCTGCAGCGGCTGGTGCACGAATCCAAGAATAGATCGCGGAAGTGGAGAAGTTGGAGAAGAGAAAGAGATCTTCCCGAGATGTAGATGTAGGAATGTACTCCTTATGAGTATGCTTACCTGTCGGCGCTGCCTCCATCAGCATCGATTATACTGAGATCCGATCCCCTTTGGGTTTTCCCGAGAATTGAAGATGACACTTTTGCTGGCTAGGCAGCCGCCCCATTTATTGTTTCAAACAAAGACGGAATAGAGTAAAAATAATATATTTAGATGTCAGACCAGAGCCAAGTATACGGCACTTGTGCACGCACTCCCCAGTCCCCCCGCGCCCACTCTTAACGAGCAATTCGCCCGCCGCCCGCCGCCCACTCATGTCGCCGCACCTAATTCTCGCAAAATATATTTGCAGGGAAGCGCAACAATTTTGAAAAAAGAATTCAAATAATCGTGCATATTTTGTCATATATTTTGTGAGTGCTTTGAACGTACGTCTCCTTCTCTAATTTACCTAATTTCTGTCCGAGTCGAAGCCAAAACTGAAATAAAAACGGTTTTCGAATGGGAATTTCTGGTTGCGTTGTCGCAGCAACAACATGTAAAATAAATAAATAAATATTTATGAATAAATTCTCGAAAAGAGCGTAATTGCGTTCACGTTCGTGCACACACCGGACGAACGATGTGAATGCTCTGCGCGTCCATAAAGTGTACGCACAAATATATTTAGTAAAAATATAAAAATATTGTTTAAATTAGAGACATCTGTGATGGGATGGGTATGGGTATGGGGATGCTATGCCAAAGGAAACACCTGCTCAAAAGTGACGTCGCTGATGTCCCACACATGTTCCGCACATTTCGAGTGACTTCATTTGCCTAGAGGGAGGACGATTTGAGAGTTAGTTAAGTTACTAAAAAAAGCCATTCAACCAACAATGCCCACCCCTCTTACTCCCCAGGAACGTGCCCTGTTCCATGTGCGTGTGGATTACCCGTTGCCATCGTCCGGAGTGCGACAAACAGTCCCAGTTGTCGGGGCCATAACGACGGGAGCGTGAGCGTGACCGTGTGTGCCTGGGTCTTTGTCTGAATCAGCCACAAAATGAAGCGCGACGTGTCCACATCGACAATTGGTCGGGACGAGGCCCGCCGTCCGCTGATGGAGGCTTACATGTTTCAGCGCCGTCTTCTGCTGGGATGCAGTATGCTGATGGTCATCTCTCTGATAATCTGGATTGTGGCCATATCAACAGATCACTGGATCATTATATCTGGCGGAACAGGTGCGTTAAAGTACTGACAGCGATTCCATCATGCCATGCTTCAAAGCCTTGTGCTCTATTCAGGCATCTTCATACCGGAGTCCAGACGCTTCTTCATGTCCTCGCACTCGGGACTGTGGCGGCATTGTCGGAACACAATCGTGCCTAATGCCTTGACCAATGCGCAGGTTGTCCGAAACTTCAGCTCGATGTCATACACATCCCAGACGAACATCAACGATGCCAAGCGCAACCTCTCACACATGGACTTCGTTAAGCACTTTGCAGAGGAAAAACTGAACGAGACGGATAGCTTCACGGAGTCGGCCCGTCGTCGCATGTTCGCGCATTGGGCACGTGGTGAAGAGGAGGATTTTCAGACGTTTCGCAATGCCTTCCGCAAGCTGGTCATGTCCACAGAGGAGAACCAGCGCCAGTTTAATGCGACAGCCATCAAGCCCATACCCATCGATCCCTTGGACGTCAATGGCATCATAGCGCGGAAGACCTTTGGCTCCGCCCTGCAGCGTGTCAAGTACAACAACACGTGGTCCTACTATGTGATACCGGAGGTGGCCCAGGAAGCTATATTCAGCAACTGGACAAACTACCCGCTGGTCGTTCGTCTCCTGGCCACCTACATTCGCGATATCAACATACCCGCCTTTGTACTTAATGATGAGCGTGTGATCCTGATACTGGTGCCGCCGCTACCGCCAAAAAGGGGCGGGCACACAGCCTTCTACAGTTACATACCCAACCGTGAGTGAAATCAATGGGGGGGATAGGATGTCGATTAACTAATCACCAAACCAAATCGTTTCTCGTACAGAGCGCTGCAAATATATCGACATGTTCCCCAACTCCAACACACTGCGAAACGAGCCCGGCTTCGACGACGAGGTGATGGGTAGGTCTTCTCCTCAACTGTGGGTTTTGACAGTCCGTAATTGGCAGTGGGTTGGTATTTCCTTTCAGACTACATCCGAACGCAGGCATCGTTTGCCTGCATCACACTGTTCGTAATGAGCCTGGGCGCCGTCTTCTCCTTCTATACGTTCATGAATCCTCGATACATGTTCAAGCGGCTGGCCGGCGGCATTCACCTGGTGGCTGCGTCCACAGCTCTGGTTGTTATCCAGGTTCTTTTCTCATCCATTGACTACACAAAGGACCACCTGTTCTATGCATATCCGGATGGTGCGGAGTTAACGTGAGTATCCACGAGAACCGAGTGGCATGTGCGTTTTTGTGGGTTTTTTGTCGCTAATAAAGCTCCCTCATCGCAGGTATGGATATGGCGTCTACTTGGCCTGGTTCACATTTGTGGATAACATTTTCTGCGGTCTAATGTTCCTGTGGTATTCTGGCAAGAAGAAGGGTGCCAAGGCGCCCAATGACGAGGTGGCCATGGCGGACGAGCCAACAATAATGGGCAGATAATAAAAGTATGCCGAAGATGATGATGGGCATTGTTTGAAGATGATAACGATGATGATGCCCTTCTTGCGACCAAAGACCAAAGCAGCCAGCGTATGTTTGGTTTGCTTTTTCACTTAAATTTGTTATTTGTTGTTTTCTTAATAGATGTATTGAAAGTGTTCGCTTTATTACGTTAAGAATGAAATAAAGATATTATTGGATTTCAGTAACTGCTAGCCGCTATGATTTCAATTCAAATATAACACAGAACTGTAATATCTAATATGCATCTCGGACGTAACATTGTGCAGCGATGCCAAAAGTCCGAATTAAAAGATAAATAAAGAGCTGTTGCGACGGCTACCCCTTCTTTGTAAATGAACGCAAAGCGGCTACTGAAAGCTCCTCGTTCGGTGTGCTACCGATCAGCAAGATCGTCCAAAAGAACAGCCAAAAAACTAGTAAACTAAATAATAAATATATCAATCATCTATTCGATGATGTGTGTACTCTTTTTGGTGGGGGGAGCGTCGCTTGTCCGTTCACTGGACTTTTAATTAATCTGACACTGCGACAGAAAGTTAAAAACGAGAAATGGAAAATGGAAACCCTAGTGAAACGGAAAAGCGATAAGTACAGTACTGATATAGAATTGCGGAAATTCCAGGCTCGAATTAATGCAGAAACTACTCAGACCCTTTTTTAAAGGTATTTCAACGATACTTTGCTAAAACCCTTTTTTAGGAAAGATATCTATCTAGATTGTAATATTCCACCGAATATCAAAATTGGGGAATATAGTTTCCAATCCTTGACGGAGACGGATTAACCCATTGCAGACAAAGGGGGTATTTTAATATTCAACAGAAGATAATGAAAATTGAATCATTTTTGCACAGTTCAGGTGAAACATATCGTTCAGATATCGCATTTCAGAGGAAATATGACATGGATCTACAAAAAGAATTTACAATCTGTAATATATGCCGACATTCACCTCATGTCATTCAACGGTTTGAATAGAGGGAGGTTAAGTGGGTTAAGTTCGACTTCTTATCGATATACGAGATGCTATATTGTTGTTGAGGCACCAAAATTAAGGCAAAAACAATCAAAGAAATCGCCGTAGCAGAGAAACAAATCAAGTATTTAAAGCAAGCCAGTCAAGTATAAAATAGATTCATTAATCGGATAAAACTATGTGTGCAGGGCTGAGAGATCTAGATAGCTAGTAATATTCGACGGAATCTCAAAAACGAGGAATATGAATAATATAACTTGAATTCCTCAGTATATTTACGGTATATTCTTAAAATGAGGCGGTATATTTTGGTATATTTCTGAGGGTCGGACACACTGATCGCAGCCAACTTCATTTCAACGCGTTCGGATTTTTAGGCCATTTATTTATTCGCAATTAATGCGAATGTAAATCTGAATTGTAGAGTTAATTTAGTGTGCACGAGTGCAAGGAAAAAGACTACTTCAATCTGGAGAAATTTTAACCGCGTGCGCCCATTGAACGACAGCGCGTTTCATTTTCTTTCGCATTTTTTCCTTATTTTTTCGCATCATCAGCCCCCGTCGGTGTGTTGGTGTTGGTGCACGCGAGTGTGTGTGTGTTTCTGCCGCCAATCCAAAACGGAAGCGTAAAAATGGATGTGGCTAAGCTGGATAAAATGAAGGTGGTGGACTTGCGGAACGAGCTACAAACGCGCGGTCTGGACACCAAAGGAGTCAAAGCCGTGCTCATTGAGCGCCTCCGGGCACATGTCGAAGGTGGCGGAGCCGGCGACGGAGGTAAATTTGTGTGTATGCATTGTGTGTCTGGTCTGTGCCTGTGCCTCTGTGTCTGTGCGCAAGTGTGAGTGAGTGGCTTGCCGCGTTATATTCTTGCTTTTGTTAGTGTGAGTGCCTGTGGCTCAGCGTGAATTTGTGTTGTTGTAAGTTTTCCTTATATAATGCACGAATCTTACATTGCATTTTCATTTCCATTTCCATTTCCATTTTGAATTGTCACTTTTGCATCGCTGCCACATTTTCGCTACCGCCACCAGATGGCGCACCAGTCACACCAAGCCGACGTCAGCGTCGCACGCGCTCAATGTCCCGCTCTCCCTCTCCCGTTGCAGCTGCACCCGTCGCCACAGAGCCAGAGCTCGAGACCCTGGAAGAGGAAGACCAGGCAGGAGAACCAGCCGCAGCCGTCGAGAAGCCGCAATCAGAGTCGGATATCGAGGCGGAGGCCGATTCAGCAGAGCCGGAGGCAGAGGACACAGTCGAGTCCGAAGCTGCCAATGATGAGGAGAAGCCACAAGCCAGAGAACCTGAGGAAAACGACGAGCCAGAGACAGAGGAAGCCGATGAAGCCACTACCGTAATAGGCCAAGAAGCAGACGAGCCGATGGAACAGGCCGAAGACAATGGCAACGATGCTCAGCAGCCGCTCCAAGCAGAGCAGGCTGTCTCAGAGGAGGCTGCAGAGGTCCCAGCTGAGAAGGCTGAGCCGGCAACAAACGGCGACAGCCAGAAAATGGACGTCGATGAGGAGGAGACGCCTGCTGCCCCCAAGGCGGAAGAAGAACAGGAAAAGTCTGAGGACCAGCCTCATGAGCGTCGCAAACGCTCGCACAGTCGGTCGCGATCCCGCAGTGGCTCCCGCTCGCCCAAGCATCGCAACAGCGGCGGAGAGAAGCGCGAGCCCAAGCCAGCTGCCGAGGAGCGCACGGTGCCAGAGGATGAGCCCACGATCGAGGAGAATAAAGTGGGATTAAGCTGGCGTAAGTATTTTACATGCTAATTGAGTAGTGAGAAGAATGCCGGGCCGGGTACAGTCATTATATCTCTCTTTTAGTGGACTCCGATTTGCATCTTCGCATCGATCCGACCACATTTGCTTCGGCCAAGCCCCTGACATCTGAGATTTATTCCCTGATTTGGTCTGGAGCTCGCGCCAACTACGGAGTGCGCGATGGTAAGGTCTGCTTTGAGGTGCGCCTCGCTGAGGAATCGCAGCCGGAAAATTCGCATCATTTCCGGGATGAGCCGTATGTGCGCGGCTTTCGCGTTGGCTTCTCGAAGTCGACGACTTCGCTGCTCTTAGGCGAAGCCGAACATTCCTTTGGCTACTGCGAGACCGGACGCAAGGCCAATGAGGGTGAGTTCGTAGACTATGGCAAGCCCTACCAGCTGGACGACGTCATTGGATGCTATCTGGATCTGGAGAGCGAGCCGTGCACCATCAAGTATACCCTCAATGGAGAGGATCTGGGGGTGGCATTTGAGTTCGAGAAGGGCATCCTGGGCGAGGAGGAGGCCCTCTTTCCGCATATTGTGACCAAGGGCTACGAGTACACGGTCAACTTCTCGGATGGTGAGCAGCTGCTGGTGAACGCTGAGAGGCCAACGCGCAAGCGCCGCAAGCATCGCAAGGAAGAGGATAAGGACGACGACAAAGATGATAACGATGGCGAGAAGTGGAAGGTTCTGGACGAGGCCACCGCCGACGACGATGAGGTCGAGAAAAAGGATGATGATGCGAAGACATCTTCGGAAAAGGCCGATGAGGAGGATTCTGATAAACGAGAGAAATCTGAAGAGGAACAAAAACCGGCACCAAAGGTAGAGACAGAAGCAGAGGAAGAGGCAGAGGCAGAGATCACAACAGAAGATGTTGAAAAGAAGCCAGAAGCTACTGAAACTGTGGAAACAGGTTAGTGGATGCATTCTTCTTGTAATAAAACCAAATATTTTGAACACATTTTAATTACAGCTGAGCCATCGTCTACTGAAGCCTCTGGGGAGACAGAAGCAGTTTCGAATGGCGATGCCAACGCTGAGAAGGCAAGTGAGGAGGCACCATCAGAGGAACAGAAATCCTCGACCGCCAATGATGAAGAGGACGACGATGGACCCTCGCCCAACAAGCGCATCAAGACCGACGAAGACTCCGAAAAGACGGAGACTGCGAAGGAAAAGGAAGAGGATAAGTCACAGTCGCGTGATGATGAGTACGAGGAAGTGGTTCCCGAACCCAGAGATACAGTCGCTCTGCTGTCGGACTACGTGCTGATTGGCCTGGTGGCTGTGGAGCAACTGATTGCCGGACCACAACGCGCCGGTTCGCGCAAGGAGTGCGAGGTCATTCTTCTGGTGGGTCTGCCCGGTGCCGGCAAAACCCACTGGACCCACAAGCAGGTGGCAGATAACGCTGACAAGCGGTACGAGGTCATTGGACCCGATTCCATCATAGCCAAGATGACGGTAAGTCTCACAGGGCACCCCACAACCCTCAAACGCCCAAATAAGATTCCATTCAAAAGGTGGCAAATTCTCATCCATTCCGTGTTCTGCTTAGATCGATGGCGCCTCTCGCAAGACGGTGCACAAGGGCCGTTGGGATAAGGTGCTGGAGATATGCTTGAATAGCTTGGGAGCCCTAGAAGATATCGCCATGAAGCGGCGTCGCAATTTCATCCTCGATCAGGTAAAACATACAGACACCCTACAGACACAGCCCCCAAACACACACACACACACCACTCACATACATACATACACACACACACACAAACACCAACGAACGATACAAGAAAAACAATAACAAAAAACGAAACAAGCGAGAATTATACGTTGATGATGAATTGGCACCCGCCCAGCCATGCAAGTGGCGCCTAGGGGCGTTGCGAATGTGGGGTCTGGTTCCTCCGGGAATGAGGCCCCACCTCTCCACCGACATCTCTCTTCACAAACGAAGACGCGCGACTCTGTTACCATTACTTTTTCGTTTGTTCTGTACATTTGAATACGCATTTGATTGCTCATTGCTCGCACGAAAGGTAATCCCAAGTGCCCTCCCTCCCCCGCTGCGGAGTGGGAGGGCGCCGCCAACTGCCTAGCCGGCAGGCAGGTACGTCCTAGACGTGTAAGTCAATCCGATAATTAGTGTCTCTAAGTATGTACGATGCCAGTAAGTATGTGCCAGAGTGTGTACCAATCAGATCTGTATTATTAAGTCTTACTTAGGTGCAACAGTTGACGGGGCAGTGTTTGAGGAGAGGGAAGTGTAAGAGAAGGGAGAAGGAGGAATGTTGAGATGGCAGGAGAAGGAAGAGTGAATGAGGAGGAGAAGAAGGAAGGAAGATGGAGCGTGCGGCATGGAAGCCACTGTAAGTAAATAAAAAACATACACAAAAACCAAATCTAAATCCGATCAGCGACTCGACTCGGTCGCATTTGTTCGTCTACAATCTAATCACATATGTATATGTATACTATACGTATTAGTACCTACTACTATCTCTCTACTCTCTACTCTCTCTCTCTAAATGCCAACTATCTCATATAAATATATGTATGTGTATCTACAGAGAGAGCTATGCGATGCTGCTTCAGCCGATAACAACCAACAGAGCACCAACAACCACACCACTTGTACCTTTACTTAAAATATTATCCCCCTACCCTCACCCCCCATATATATATATATGCAATCATTAGTCAACTGTTGTTAGTTGTTGTTAATAGGGCCCCCGAGGCCCCGTCCTAGGTATTATATGAGTACAACCCCCGCACCCTAATCCGCCCGGTACTCCTCCCTACTCCCTGGCGGAGTGGAGTGCAGTCAAGTGGAGTTTGTGTGTGTGGGTGTGAGTGAGTGACCTTGTGACAGGTATGTGTTAGCTTGTAAGCGCCAAAACTGAAACCGGAGTTGGTGTCTCCCGACGATAAACGGCGACTACGTCTGCGTTTCCCGGGGTTTGCATCGTCCTGCAACAACAGAATCATCAACGTGTTTCGTTTCTCACCGACTATCCAACAAAACTACAACAACTACAACCAACCATCCCCAAAACCAACAACTCCAACAACAACTGGCAGACTACAATCTATTCAAAACCCCAACCAACCAAACGATCAACTATATACTTGTAGACGAATGCCTATGCCTCGGCCCAGCGACGTAAAATGAAGGGTTTCAACGACTTCAAACGCATTGCGGTCGTTTGCATACCCGGCGAAGATGAGTTGAAACGTCGGATCGCCGAAAAAGAGGAAAAGGGAAATGCTTTTACAGTTAAAGAATCAACAATTAATAACTTACGAGGTAAATATTGTCCACCACACATGGCAACGAATTGAAACAATTGACAAATATCCAGATAATGTACGACTGTGTATCTATATATACATATACATACATACATACTACCCTACTTTAAGGAGGCATTTATGTACAAAAAAAAAGAAATGAAAAGACTATGCAATACAATTTGTTATGTAAAGTATTTAGTTTGTAAGCAGCTGCATTTTATGTATATCTGTACGTAATTGTAACTGTAAGACTCTACAGATATCTCGCATTCGCTTATAATTTCGATTTTATTATGATTTACTTTATTCATAAATCTATCTATCTATAATGTCTTATGCAATCCCAACAAACCCCGTTTCCCCAAAACAACTGGGAAGCAACGTGTGCGAGCGCCTTTTCCTCAAAAAACTTTGTTTGTCTAAAGAAAAAAAAGATTTAATTTTCCCCTCCCTCAAGGAGAAAGGGATCTCTCATTCAATTACATTGAAATAGTCCTAGTAAACAACCGGTTGAACTCCAGCACAGCCTGTGCTGCTGCGGTTGCTTCTTTGAGTTCTAGAATCTCCCTCTCTCTCAAGTAAATCAACAAGATTTCGCCTTCACACGGCTCCCACAGTTGTCCCACATCCTCTATTCCAGTCCCGTCCTGGCCTCTTACCTTATATAATGTGTAATGTGTATATTGATAACACGTAAATCTCACACAGCATAAACTTCAGTCATAATTGTAATGCCAAATCACTCTTTTTGCAGCCAACTTCACTCTGCCCTCGCTGGAGTTTGGCTGGTTCGATGACATAATCTACACGGAGCTGAGCGGCGACGAGGCCAAGAGCGAGGTGAAGAAGTACAACGAGAAGGGCAAGAAGGCTATCGATGCGGACAGGTCCAGGGACAAGCGATCTCGGGGCGGCCGCGACAATTACCGACGTGACGAGCGCAACCGCAATCGCTACAACGATGATCGTCGCCGGGAATATGGCGGACAGCGACACGAAAGCCGATGGAATGACTCGAGGCGCGGTGGCGGTGGAGGCGGCGGCGGTGGTGGTGGCGGCGGAGGTTACTCCAGCAACAGTGGCGGTGGCGGCGGGGGCAGCCGTGGCTATGACAATCGCCGGACCAGCTATGGAGGTGGCGGCGGAGGCGGGGGCGGTGGTGGCCAACAGAACTGGATGCAGAACAATCGCAGGAGCGGCTACGACGACCGTGGCTATGGAGGTGGTGGCGGCGGCGGCGGCGGTGGTGCCGGAGGCGGCAGTCGTGGCTATGACAACCGTAATCGTGGGTACACTGGCGGCAGCGGAGGTGGGGGCGGAGGAGGCGGCGGTCAGCAAAACTGGATGCAGAACAACCGCCGAAGCGGGTACGATGATCGCGGATACGGTAGCTCGCGAGACTATCGCGATCGAGATCGCGGCAATGATCGCAGCCGAATAGGTAGTACGGATCGGAATCGGGGAAGCAGCCAGAGTAGCTACCGCTCCGGAGGAGGCACTCATCAACAACGGGATTTTCGGCCTGGCCACCGCGACACCAAAGAAGATAGTCGCGGTGGCTATGAGCGGTCAGCTGCCCAATCTGTGCCTAAGTATGGCAATAATTCGGCCGGAAGTGGCGTAGGAGGAGGTGGCGGTGTTTACGATCAGTACAAGCAGCAAACGAGTGGAACAGCCGGCGGCGGCAAGGTGAGTGGTGTGATAAGTCGCCACCGACTTTCTGCTAATTCACGATTTATTCTTTGCAGTCCTCTCTAAGCGGCAAGTGGAGCACCTATACCCAGCAGCAACAGCAGCTGCATCAGACAGGAGTCTGGCAGCAGCAACAGCAGCAGCCGTCACAACAGTACCCACAGCAGCAGCAGCAACAGACCGCCGGCCAGCAACCATATTGGGGATATAATCAAATGCAGGGTGCGTACGGAGAATAGTTATCAATCCGCTTAGATAAAGCAACTAAAATGTTGTCGTTTTTATTTTAGCTGGTTATGGAAACCAGCAGCAGCAAGCCTGGCAGGGTGCCGATCCTCAGCAACAACAACAGTGGATGTCCTGGTGGCAGGTAAGCAAAGACATTCATTCGTTTCGGCCCTCGAAAGACGACTAAATGAAATGCACTTGAATTCTCTTCCCCTCCAGCAACAGGCACAGGGCTCTGGTGGAGCAGCGGTCGGTAATGCCAGTGGAGGCGCGAGCGGCAGTGTAGGAGGCGTCGCTGGGAATAATGATGGCGGTGCCACCAATCATTATTGGTCTCAATATTCATACTCCACACAGTCCAATTCTGGCGCCGACAAGAAGTAGCATAAAGCGGCATCCTGCACTCCCGCACCTCTGTCCGTCTGTCAACAGGCAAATCTTCATTTGGACAGAAGCAAACAAAAAATGAACTAAACTAAACTTTATATGATAGTTTTTAAACATTAACAAACCGATTAAAACAAAAATAAACCTTAGTTTGGCCAGTTTTAAGCGTCTGGCCGTTTGGGCTAGTCCAAACCACCACAAAAGGCAACCATACCCGATCTTGCGACACACAAAACATAATACTAAACTGTGTACTATGAAACAGACTCCAGATACTATTTTATTTCATATTGGTTAAATGTAGTCTACGACATCCACATCCACCTCTATATTCGGTTTCTATTTTCCAACGGGCATTTGTCTTTTGCTCCCTTAGAGCAATACACAGAAACATGATTTTAAATTTTTGGCAGTACACAATCTCTAGACAGTACAATTTGTTCTAACGTTTTATTACGATTATTGTTTTAAATTGATGAAACAACATAAACAGTTGGAAGACAACTATAAGCAAGGAAAGTTTAACAAATAAATCTATGCATTGAAAGCGACTTAACCAAAAATGTTTAATTATTATTGCCGGAATGGTAATTGCTGACGGACCAAGAACTTTGCTCGCTCAAAGGTCCCGTAGTTACATGAGGGCGGCGATTTGGGACATTTGATAAGACGTTTTATCAGTATATTCGGAAAATATTTTGCGTGATTAAACAAAAAATGTCGATACGATATTTTTGTTGGCTTTGTAGAAAGAAACAAATGTTTTTTATCTCGAATTCATCCTAAAAAATATATTTTCCTCTATTCAAATTCAATATATTTTCAACTGCCATCGTAGAGGGTATTTTGCTTCTTTAAACGATTTGAAATTGATTTCTTTTTCCAAGAAAAACGAAAATCCATTATTAAATGTGAATTAGGCAGGGAATTCGAATTATTTACTGCTGTGGTCGCACTCGACCAGGCACAGTGACCGATAGAAATATAAGCTGTACCTTTTTCTTTCTAGACGAAGTGATAGCAGCGCTCGGAAATGAAGATAATTATATTTTGAAGGTACAGTTTGGTAAGACTTGGTGTTGATTAACATCTAATTTTAGCAAAAATGGTGCCATTACCAACACTACAATGATTGTTTGTTATGACCATTCACACATAATTTGATTTGAATCAAACCAAAATCAAACTAAAATCTATGACTGGAATACCACAGATATTTTTGTTCAGCTGATTGCGCCGTGCGGCACACTTCTGTGCACGCTTTTATCTAAAATATCAGCCACTAGCGACACGATCATTAGATTAGCAAGGTAATGATAGTATATTAACCGTACATAATTCTGCTTGTAAGTATATTCGTGCGCAATTTGCTATAGATCTTCGTATCGGTGTCTAAATAATGTACATTCATACATAAAATATGTGCAGATGTACTCGAATTGTGATAAGAAAGCGTCGTTTGGATGACACATACCACAGTCAGAAATTAAGGCGGTTTCAATTGATTTTCCACAGAAAGAACTGAGGTGAACCTGACAAAATGGCGGTGATTCAATTATTTAACGAAATTGGGACCATCTTTCGGAATGTGAGTATGCCAACGCCTATAATTTGTATACCTTCGTCGTCATGCGATAACCATTGCCTCTTGGGACAGACACCCACGTTTGCACTTGTTCTAGAAATATTCCTGCTCATTACCGTCATCTGGCTGCTGCTCCATAAACGGGGCGGTGGACGGCGCCGTCGCTTTACCAAAGAGGAGGAGGACTTCATAATTGAGAACTATGAGCCAGAACCCTTGGTGGGTGAAACTGATCCAGATCATCCCTTGCTGCGCACCCGTTTGGTGGCGTCCAAGGTGGGCAAGCGCATAAACGTCGATGGACACGATTGCCTCAACCTGGGCTCGCACAACTACTTGGGTTTCCTTGAAGACCAGGACATTCTGGAGGAGGCGTGCAAGTCTCTGCGCAAATATGGTGTCGGATCGTGTGGTCCTCGCGGTTTCTATGGAACTATGGATGTGCACTTGGAGCTGGAGGAGCGTATTGCCAAGTTCATGGACCTCGAGGAAGCTATTGTGTATTCCTATGGCTTTTCGACGGTGGCCAGCGCCATTCCCGCATACGCCAAGCGTGGCGACATTATATTTGTGTAAGTAATTTTTGAAAATTGGCTATATGTTGGGTTTTCAACAGCTCCTCTACCCTTCCAGAGATGAAGGTGTCAACTTTGCCATTCAAAAGGGATTGGATGCGTCTCGCAGCACGATCGCATTCTTTAAACACAATGATGTCAAGGATCTTGAGAGGCTGCTCGTCGAGCAGGAGAAGCGTGATCAGAAGAACCCCAAGAAGGCTCTCAAGACGCGTCGATTTCTTGTTGCAGAGGGCATCTACATGAATACGGGCAAGATTTGTCCGCTTCCCGAGCTCGTGGCTCTGCGCAAGCAATACAAATTGCGTATTTTCATCGATGAGAGCGTTTCCTTTGGCACACTTGGCAAAGGAGGACGAGGTGTCACCGAGCACTTCAATATCGACGTAAGTGAAGGACTTTTCATTGAGAAACCAAACTTATCTCGTCTTTTCCATTAGCGGGACGAAATCGATCTGATATCCGCTGGTATGGAGGGATCCATGGCCACCATTGGCGGCTTCTGCGTGGGCTCACATTTCATAGCCGAGCATCAGCGTCTCTCCGGCCTGGGCTACATATTTTCCGCTTCACTGCCGCCCATGCTGACCCAAGCTGCCATTTCTGCCCTCGATCGTTTCGAACGGGAGCCGCAAATCTTTGAGCAATTGCAGGCCAAAGCCCAGTTGTTGCATCAGATCTTTTCGCGTTTCTCCAAGCTGCGCCTGTGCGGCGATGAGTTGTCCCCCGTCAAGCACTTGTATTTGGCCATTCCCGGAGAAACCTTCGATGCGGAACGGAAGCGCCTCATAGATGTTGCCGACAAGGTATTGTTGCTCCTCGTGCTGTATATTCAAAATGTAGTCTAACATTATCCCCATCCGCAGTGTATTGCTCGAGGCGTGGCGGTCGTGGAGGCAGCCTACCTGCAGAATAGGGAACGCAAGCCAGTGCGTCCTAGTATACGAGTTGCCGTGAACCGTCTGCTGGAAGAGGCGGAGATTTCCGCCGCTTTTGAGATCATCGAGAATGTTAGCAGCGCAGTCCTTTAGAGCATACATGGAGGACTTCTTGAGTGTGTTTAGTATTAATGTTAATTGTATCTGGATTGTAGTCCTAATCTTACGCACTTTCGAGTACAATTGAAAACTTTATGATCAGTATGGAATATTGCAGTTCAACTATGATGAACACCCTCCACTTGCTTAATATTTCAGCTTCGACCAGCATTGCACTACATTTTAATGGCTTTTCTTGTTGGTGGTGCATGTAATAGACCTTGTTTTTTTTAATAAAGTAGTCTTTCAAACATACGACTCGTATAATTGTTTGTAAGAAAATGCCTGGCACTTGACGACAACAGCATTATCTCATCCAATTTGCATATAACGACGCTTCGATGCCGGTTCAACTATGTCAACCGTAAAGGCAATCATCAATCAGGGGCAATTAGTCTATATATACTAAACATACTCTGTTATCAGGCGGAAAAACATGCAATGTGCAGCATTGCTTTGTTGTTTATATGCGCGAATCAAAAGAAAAAGAAAACTTGGAATAACAGCTGTTTTGGACGCTACAAAAGCTCTCCGAGCGAGAAAGAAGCAAAGCTTTTGTGTGGGCTTGCAGGCTGATAAAAAAGCACAGTACAGTTCGTCGCCGTCGGTCGTGGAAACTCTTTCTCTGTGCTCTGTTCTCCGTTTTCATCTTCTGATTTTTTCGCCGACATGGGCGACGCCATGAAAGTTAAGGTTAAGGACATCGAGACACTATTCTCAACGGATGGCTACTTGAGGCCTTTCGAGCGTGAGATCCGACGACGGTAAGTAAGTTCGCCCGCTGCCGGCTGTCGGTCATGTAATCCAAGGTTGGCGCCGGCTTTATGTGCGCGGCTGATAAGCCCCACCCTCCGGTCTGTTGTCCAGTGCCGGTCGCAGATCAGATGCATAATCATATCAGTTGCATTGGCCTGCAGGCTTGAGCGCCATGCAGTTGGAAAAACTGTGTTCGCAATGTCATTAGAAGGTCACCGGTGATTGTTGCCTCCGTGCGTGTTTTTTTTTTTTTTTTGTATATAATATACTATACATTTTATATTTATCTTAATTAACGGACAGGAGTACAGGGAGTACCCCCGCGGTCTGCGGTACTGCCGCAAAGCATTGCTTCGCAGTGGCGTGGACCCCTACTCCGTCTGCTCCTTCCGCCTTCTCTCTAGCGTTCGCATCACGCTAGAGGCGAACTCCGCAGCCGCTTCCCCACACCTTCGGGTCTGCCAGCATCAGCGGTACCAGAGTCTCGGTACTGACCCTATGCCACACTCCTTTATGGGGTCGGAAACGATTCATTCACACATCCACTTTTACCACAAATCTAATATATCCCAATACTCATTTTGAGTATCGGGTATAAAAATCTTGTTCCATTCGCGAGTTATTAATTTTGCCAACAAAAGTGGTCATTCGGACCATAGTGTATCTGTTGGATTCGCAGCGTGTTACCGGCGTGTTTGCAGCATGAATGAGATGATTTTGGCCTTGGTCGCTGACGCTCACGCCTTTGCGGGCTTGTGGCCGAAATTGTGTCAAATTCAGGGCTGCGCGCTATGCGATCTTTATTTTATCATCGCAGATGCAGATCTCAACTGTTTGGCGTTTGATTCTTTGCAGACATGGCGTACTCCAGGAGTGGCTGGACAAGATCAACCAAGGCGATGGCGGAATGGACCAGTTCACGCAGGGATACAAATACTACGGCCTGCACTTTCAGCCGGACAACTCGGTGATTGCCCGGGAGTGGGCACCGGGGGCCAAGAATGTCTATCTGGCAGGCGACTTCAGTAAGTGGGACGCTTTTCGCAGCTATCACCAACAGAACTAATGATTTCCCATCCCCACCCCCACAGATAACTGGCACTGGGAGTCGCATCCCTTCAAGAAACTTGAGTTTGGCAAGTGGGAGCTGCATCTGCCCCCCAATGCGGATGGCAGTCCACAGATCAAGCACCTGAGCGAGATTAAGATCATCATTCGGAACCATTCTGATCACTTGCTGGATCGCCTGTCGCCCTGGGCCAAGTATGTGGTGCAGCCACCAAAGGAGGCCAACCAAGGGGTTAACTACAAGCAGTACGTGTGGCAGCCACCAGAATCGGAGCGCTACCAGCGCCAGCATTCCCGTCCAGCCAGGCCCAAGTCCTTAAGGATTTACGAGTGCCATGTGGGCATTGCCTCGCAGGAGCCGCGCGTGGGCACCTACGACGAGTTCGCCGATCGCATTGTGCCCCGCATCAAGCGGCAGGGGTACAACTGCATCCAGGTGATGGCCATCATGGAGCACGCCTACTATGCCAGCTTTGGCTACCAGGTGACCAGCTTCTATGCCGCCTCCAGCCGCTGCGGCAACCCAGAACAGTTGAAGCGAATGATTGATGTTGCCCATTCCCACGGGCTGTATGTCCTGTTGGATGTCGTCCACTCGCATGCCTCGAAGAATGTACAGGATGGCTTGAACCAGTTTGACGGCACCAATAGCTGCTTCTTCCACGACGGAGCCCGCGGCGAGCACTCTCTGTGGGACAGTCGTCTGTTCAACTATGTGGAGTACGAGGTGCTGCGCTTCTTGCTGTCCAACCTGCGCTGGTGGCACGACGAGTACAACTTTGATGGCTACCGTTTCGATGGCGTCACCTCAATGCTGTACCACTCGCGAGGCATTGGCGAGGGCTTCAGCGGCGATTACAATGAGTACTTTGGCCTGAATGTCGACACGGATGCTCTCAACTATCTGGGGCTGGCCAATCATATGCTGCACACGCTGGACCCCGAAGTCATCACCATTGCGGAGGTAAGTCAGTCCCTAGCGAACCCTGGCGACATCTTTCACATAAATATCTTTTGTAGGATGTCTCGGGAATGCCGACTCTGTGCCGTCCCGTCTCGGAGGGCGGCATTGGCTTCGATTATCGCCTGGGCATGGCTATACCGGACAAGTGGATTGAGCTGCTCAAGGAGCAGAGCGACGACCAATGGAGCATGGGGGACGTGGTCCACACCCTAACCAATCGCCGCTGGATGGAAAATACGGTGGCGTACGCAGAGTCGCACGATCAGGCCCTGGTCGGGGACAAGACCATTGCCTTCTGGCTTATGGACAAGGAAATGTACACGCACATGTCGACGCAGTCGGACTCCAGCTTGATTATCGATCGTGGCCTGGCACTGCACAAGATGATACGCCTGATCACACATGCCCTCGGCGGAGAGGCCTATCTGAACTTCATGGGCAATGAGTTTGGACATCCCGAGTGGCTGGACTTCCCCCGCGTGGGCAACAACGACTCGTACCACTATGCCCGTCGGCAGTGGAACCTGGTGGACGACAACATGCTGAAGTACAAATACCTCAATGAGTTCGATCGGGCCATGAACGAGGCTGAGCAGCGCTACGGTTGGCTGCATTCCGGACCCGCCTACGTCAGCTGGAAGCACGAGGGCGACAAGATCATCGCCTTTGAGCGTGCCGGACTGGTCTTCGTCTTTAACTTCCATATACACCAGAGCTTTACTGGCTACCGCGTGGGCACCAACTGGGCGGGCACCTATCAGGCGGTGCTCTCCTCAGACGATCCTAGGTTTGGCGGCCACAACCGCATCGATGGCAATGTTAAGCATCGCTCCGACCCGGAGGGATACGCTGGTCGTTCCAACTTCATTGAGGTCTACAGCCCATCACGTACGGCCGTAGTCTATGCCCGCGTCAGCGATTAAGCTCGATAAGCATTAAACTCAGATCACTGAAATTATTAATGCCTAAACGAATTTCAATGCTAGTAATTAGTCTTTGGTTATGTTCCGAATCGAATCGGGAAAGCTACTACTGAAATACATATATACACCCTGAGGTATAGTTTTCTAAAAAAAAACAAAAAAGGTTTCCGATTTTCAAAAAGCACGATCATATGAGGGGGGTCGTAGGTCATTATATACGACTTTTCAATCAAACCAGACTGATCTTTACATAGATTAGTAGTGTAATTACGAGGGAAAAATGTGATTTATAAAGCCATTAAATCGTTAGGGTGAAAGGTAGACTCTTTCAGTTGCTAGTTTCCATGCGATCGTGATGATGATCGTTCTTCTCTGTTTGCTGGTGGTTTTCCCAAAGGTACGAAACCTTATTTTTTCACGCGCTATACCGATTTAATTCTAAGGACTCTCTTTGGCAGGGATGTATACCCGAATTGGTACTGAAAACAACAAAAATTGAATGCAAAACAAATCCGAAGTTCGTTGAAAATGTCACATGTTACCTCAAGGCGGTAACTTGGGAGAAGTCGCTTGTTCAAATGGACTGTCATCTTAAAGAACCCTTAAGGAATCCAACCGTAAGAAGGAATACTTATTTTTAGCGAATAATATCTGAGAAAAGTTTGCTTGCAGGTGCATATTAAGCTATATAAAAAGGACTATAACAACCAGTATAAACCATTTCTGGCGAATGTTGCGTTTAACTTGTGCGACTTGATAGCTGGGAAGGCTTTCCTACCCTACGGCCTATTGATGTGGAAAACATTGAACAAGTTCACGAATGCCAACCACTCTTGTCCTTTTGTTGTAACTAGCAGCACAGATTTCTTCCTAGGGACTGAATAACTCCGTTATGAACTATTGTAGGGTCATCTCTTCGCGCGGGACATGGTTTTCGAAACCAGCAATTTACCGTCATCCATTCCAATGGGTGCATACTGGATATCCTCGACATTTTCCGAAACCTATTCGGAAGGGAGCAAAGCGAGCTATGGCACTGTTAATTGGTATTGGGAGATCATGCGAAACAAGAGGAAACCAAAAACAATTAAGGGTAAAAGAACTACATTGACCGTCGTGATGGTTTGAATTTAAATTTAAATGTGTACCAAGCGTTACCTGACGTTTCAATTAAACACATCTGGCAGCGCTGTCATAATTTTCATCGATTTTAATTTGAGGAACTGCCACCACCAGCGATCATCTGTCGCGTGATTTATCGAAGCACTGCCATCTCAATTGCGGAACAACAAAAAGCCGCCAAGTCCCTCAGCTGATTTAAACTGGCCAATTGTTTGGGCGAGTACTATAGAAGTGAAACCAGAGCCACCAAAATGGACAATCTGGCTGCCACGGCTGACGGAGCTTCTATTTATTCGCTTACACTCGTGTTCTTTTAATGAAAGCATTCATGTCGAACCAACATATCAGGGAGATGTGATGTCAGTGAATGCTTTAAATTAACAACTAAATTTACATTTAAATATCGTTTAATTGAGAAAAGTAAATTGCTTTTTAAATGGAAACCTATATTCACATACAAAACTCGAAATCGGATTTTAGTTTCAATAATGCGTTTGTCAGTGGCTTTACTTGTTGGCGCCTTGCTGATCTGGAGCGTGGTAGAGTAGTTGTTAGATAATTGTTGTAAATAAGGTTTATTTGAACATGTATATTTACTTTAAGTGCTGCGAACCTAAGGTAATATATAAGACGACGAATTTAGAATGCTTCACCATTCCAATGCTCACTGCTAATGCCTCGTGCATCCTGAAGGCCATAAACTGGAATATGGCCGTGGCCCAGATGGATGTGTATTTTCTGCAGCCTGTGAACAATATGACGGTAAGCGAGCGCTGCAACATTTTCCTGTAACGTAACTTAAACGCCATAGCCATTGATCTAACTTTTCCGATTGCAGGTTCGTATAAAAGTCTTTAAACGAGACTACAGCAATAAGTATCATCCTTTTCTGGTGGATGTTTTGGTTAATCTATGCGACATTATTGACCGAAGAAATCATAGTCCTTATGGAAAGTACATGTGGAATCTGTTCAAACGTTATACCAACTTTAATCACTCATGCCCATTTGTGGTAAGATCAAAAACTGTAACTCTATAGCTGGCATCTTCATGTGACATTTTATTTCCACAGGGCCACATGTTTGCACGTGATTTATTCATAGATGAGAGCGTTGTGCCTATTAAGCTACCGTTGGGCTACTACCAAGTTTCATTGACTTCGTTTGAAAACTACAGAGACAAGCCACCCCTATGTCTGGGTACGATCAAGTTCTATGCCCAGTCCATGATTCCAGTGACGTCGAAACGAAATAGAACCATGCCAATGAACAGAACCAATATCCAGGATACGCTGCAAACCGCCATTATACCCGTACAAATTGGGAATTAAGTGGAATATGAATTGAATATTTTGCATGAGAAAACTTTTTTCGAATTCAATTAAATCGCTTTATAATGTTACCTGTGAAGACCTGCTGTACGTATAATTGAATGTAGATAACAACTAAATGTACATTTAAATATCGTTTAATTGCGAAAAGTAAATTGCTTTTCAACTGGAAACCTATATTCACATACGCATCTCGAAATCGGATTTTAGTTTCAATAATGCGTTTGTCAGTGGCCTTACTTATTGGAACGTCGTAAAATAGTTGTTAGATAATTGTTGTAAATAAGGTTTATTTGAACTTGTGTATTTGGTACCCAGTCCATGGTTCCAGTGACATCGAAACGAAAATAGAATGAAGCCCATGAACAGAACCAATATCTAGGACACGCTGCAAGCCGCCATTATACCCATACCAATTGGCAATTAGTTGGAATATGAACTGAATGTTGCCTGAGAAAACTAATTTCGACTTCATCTAGTTAAGTGCCAGCCGACACCAGCAGATGGCAAAGTCTCCTGTCTCTGGCGGCTTCTGTTTTCGGTTGATGACGGTAAGCTTTTAAATTTTTAAAATTGTATTTTATTGTTTATAATAAATATATATATATTTATATACGTAAAGTAATATTAGTTTAAGACTCGTTATTATACATATTGTAGGCTGCTCAAGATGCTGATTTTTATTCGCTTTCTGTTTAGCTTCGTTTATCGTTAGACCTTAATCTAGAAGTATATCTTACAAGAAGTGCAACTCTCTTTTCATATTTGTTTGTTTGTTTGTTTTTGTGGGTCTTAGACTACAAGTTTTATATACGTTTTTCAATCATTGTCTTCCATTAATGTTAGCTATTTTATGTAATGGTGTAGGTAGGAGGTGCTTAACTGTAATTTAGGTGTAGGGGTTTATTAATCATATGAAAAATACTTTTTAGCTTTAAGTATCTAGTGGGGCAGGGTAGGGTCGGAGTTCACAACTTAAAAGTAGGTTCGGTCAGTGCTATGCTTGAATTCTCTTACTCTTAAATGAATGGCCTAACAGGATTGCAAATAAAACATACATATATATGTATAATATTTCACGTAAAGAATATGCAACATGAAACAGCTAAAAGAAACCATAATGACAAGGGACGTCGCGACGCGGGCTATATGAATACGCATGGGATATCGGTTAACAAAAATAAATAAATAGACTGTGAACTTAGTGACGAAATACTAGATGAAATAGGTCTTCTTTTCTATTTCTTGATACGTAAAAAGGAACAAAATTATATTCGTAGCTATGCATTCGTATCTCTTCTATTCAGAGTAGTGCATACATACATATACTAGTCAGAAATGAATACGATACAATGCTACTCTCGTAAATTAGGCTAAACATATTCCGCCGCTCCATTCGGGCAGCGGGGGTAATACGAGTAGTTACAACTGGTTTGGGTGTGTGTCTCGTCTTTGCACTTAATGTTTAATGCTAGCTTAGTCGTATAAATAATTTAAATGTAAGATGCTCTTAAGTTTTTTCTTGAAATGTACATATTTGATTCCTTTACAACGCTGTGTCTGTTATTTGTGTGTGTGTGTGTGGGTGTGTTGAACAACATTTGATTTTCCCTTTTTCGATTATATGTATAAAAATAAATTTTCTATGCACATCCAACATTGTAGTAATATCAAAGTTTTTTTAGCTTGGCTTTTTGTGAGTGTTTCTTATACTGATTCTATTGCCCTATATCCCAAATTGCTCTTTCCCTTCCCCGAGCCCCATGGGTGGCCAAATGCGACGATTTCAATCGAGAACTGGGAATCTCTAGCAAACTGTTGCTGACGAGCCAAGGCTTAACTATGAAGTCAAAGCCTTGCCGCATGAGCAACACCATTTTTGGATCTGTGATACAGTTGCTTAATCGACTGGCGATTCTTAGAAGAAATAAGTGGTCGGCATTATGGTGGCACTGTTCAAAAATCGACCCATTTGGCCACCCATTAGCCCCTACGCGGCAAACAGCTGGGCAGCAGCAGCAGCAGCCGCCTGTTGCTGTTGTTGCTGCTGCTGCTGCTGCTGGTGTTGCTGTTGCTGCTGCTGGGGCGCTACGTTCGCCATTATGGGAATGGCCGTGCCGTCGGCCGTCAGGAGCAGGGTCTGCGTGGGCGCCGCCGAGGTCTGAGGTGCCGGTTCGGCCATAGCCACGTTGCCCGGCAAGGCGATGAGCTGATGCTGGCCGGCCTTGTTCGGATGCGGCACCTGGGTGGCTGCTATGATGCTGCCATCGGCCGACTGCAGCAGGATCGTGTTGGGTGGCAGATTTAGGTAAGTAACCGTTCCGTTGGAGCTCACAGTTTGCAGCTGCAGCGGCGGCTGTTGTGGGGCCGAGGTGAGCAGCAACTGCTGGGCCGCCGGGGCAGTCGCTGCCACTGGCGGTGGTACTGAATGGCATGGGCTGTTCAGGTCGAGGCCATCGTTGTCGGCCGTCGTCCCATCATCCTCCAGTTCGGGCTGCTCCTCGCAGTGCTCTTCGTCGATGATCTCCTCGACCAGATCATCCTCGTGCACCTCCTCGATGAGCTCCTCTTCGTTCTCAATGTAGTTGCCAGCATCAGCGGTGGAGCTACCCGCATTGACGCCCCCTGGGGGTGAGGGTGTGGGCGTGGGCATGGCCAGGTAGTTTTCCCCAGACTTGGCAGTCAGGGCCGTGCCCTTGGGAATACGGAACTTGCGCAGGATTTGAGCGGTGGAAGAGGAGAGATCATCGTCATCCTCTAGATCTTCGTCGAGCTCTTCATCCTCCGCTAGCTCCGCCATTTGTTCCGCCTCTTCGTCAGTCAGTTCCTGCTGCTGTTGCACCTGCTGCTCTGGGGCGACGATGACCTGCCGCTGGTTGCGATTGGGCTGTGAATTGACGCGCAGCAACGTGACACCGCCCGCTCCGGCCTTGGCAGTGCCATTGATGAGGCTGATGGGCTGATGCTTTCCAGGGCCGCGGGCGGCTAGCAGGATCACCGGCGTCTTTTTGGCTCCGGCCTTGAAGCCATTGATTCCGCTGCCACTCACCACAGAGACACAGTTGCTAGCAGCTCCAGAGCCGACGTTGGCGTTGCTTCCACTGTTCGTGTTGAGGGGAGGAATGAGAGATGAGACAGCATTTGCATTAGTTCTGGGATTCGGCACGGCATGGGACTGGTGGTTGGGGTCGGGCATGGGCATTCTTGTCTTGTGTGTAACAAAGTCGGCAAACTTGTCGACGAAGCTGCTGTTGAGGGTGCCCCTTTGGCTGTCGCTGCAACTTGTGCTGCTGGCTAGGCGCCTGGCACGTGATTTTGATTGTGCCTGCTTCAGGACGATCTCTTCGTAGTAAATGCGATTCGCTTCCGCTTGGCGACGCTGCACGTCTTCAGTGTTTTGGGTACGGTTCTGGTTCTGGTGGTTCGTGTTGGTTGTGGTGGTGGTGTTGTTTTTGTTGTTGGTGGTGGGTATGTGAATGCTTGGTGTGTATGGCCGCTTGAACATTGCCTTCTGGTTGTTGTTCTTGGAGATGTGGTTGTGGTTGTTGTGGTGTTTAGAAGAACCTGTTGTTGTTCGGTTGTTGTTTTTTGTGATTCATGTCGCATGTTGATGAATTTTCGTGTGCAAATCATAAGAAATAACACAAACAACGGACGAACGAAAAATTATTTTCGTGGGTGAAAAAAGAAAAAAATAAAAAAGAACATTTTCATTAGCAATTTTGCTTCATTCTTCTTATGTGGTTTCGTTTTGGTAATTTGGTAATTTAGGTAGGCTTAATCACTGTTAATCTGGGTTAGTAAATTATAATTGTACTTATATGTATGACTGATAGCTTTGTGGTAATCGAATGTATGTTATGTGGATGTTGTGTGGATGCCTGCGGCTTATTCCCCTCCTCCCCCGCTTTCCATAGCCATTCACACATGCATGTTGCAAATGCAATCCTGGCCTTACCATGTGTATGTTGCCAAACACTGGCACATGCATGTATGAATATTCGTGAGGACAGGACCCTACTATTCCGTTAAGAGATGGTCAAAGAGCCAATTGGTAGAGAGACGACATTCGGTTAGTAACAAAACGAGGGGGAAAAGGGTTACGCAAGAAACACAAAACGAAACGAACAAAAACGAAAAGCGAATAAATAAAAGTACACATACCTTGCACTAAATGTCCAATTTTAATTGATTATGTGTTAAATTTGTTATGTTATATATTGGTTAAATGTGCTGTGGATCGTTTATACAGCTTTATAGTATTTCATGATGATCGGATCTTTTTTTGATTTTCTGATGTTACACACAAAACACACACACAGAGAGAGGAACAGGCACAACAAGTGATGATGGCGGAATGATTGATTGATTGGTAGATCGAATGGTTGAATGAATGCATCAATGAGCTGAGACAGTGAGTATTATGGGTATATACTTTATATATAAGTATTTTGATGGTTGCCCAGCTCGGCAAACATTGAAAATTGGCTTCCATTTGCGTTGCTTTTTCTCTCGAGGAGGCATTTTCTATATCTATCACTCTTGGCGCTTTCTCTTGTTTCATCGAGAGTGGGTTTATAGTTTTCATTTGATTTGATTAAATTAGATTTTTTTTGGTACTTTGGCTGCAGCTTTCGATGGCGGTTCAGATTGTTTAAAGGGCTAATAGCACGGCCTCTGATATATCGTAGCTGTTACCGATATTATGCATACGCGCGTGTTATATTGGTTTGTTTGTTTGATTGATTGATTGATTGGTTGGTTGGTGGGTTGGTTGTGTGTACATAAAATAAAACAAGAGAAAAGAAAGAAAAAGAACAAAATTGCATTGAGGTATAAAACGTATTTGAACATAAACTTATGTCTCGGAACAAAAACCGGGCAACAAGTTGATTACTATATATCACATTAGGAGTTAGGAGTGTTAGGCGGGATAAACAGTGATATTAGGGGATAATTGGAGGATGAGGCAGGAAGCAACAAGGCACATTCTTTGTACAGCGTGGAGAGTGGGTGAAACAATAAATAAATGCACAAAAATGTTGGCAAATATCGTGGGTAAAAAAAAACAACCAAGTTCTACTAAATAGTAAATAAGGTTACTCTTAGACGGTACAAAAGAATAATTATACTAAATAAAGTAAAATATGCATAGGACTAAGTTAAAACTAAACTGGTAAATGCTTAATGTACATTTTCGGTGGTTTCATTTCATTTGGCTTTTACTTTTATTTTGTACTTTCATTGTTCTTATGCGTTGTTCTTGTTGCAGTTTTTTTTTAGTAGCATATAGTACAACGGCGTTGATCGACACTAAATACGTGGAAATGGGAAACACAACGGTACACAAGCGACTCGCAGCTTCGCCGCCGACTACTCAACAGATTCAACGGAAAGAGACAGATAGAGGAGCATTTTAGGGATAAGACAGAGAGAGAGATATATATAGAGACAGATACTAGACGAGCGTGTTACACTAGGGAAAATATAGAGAGATACAGAGAGACAGATCTAGAAAAGGGATGTAGAGTAGAGTAGATTAGGGAGAGAGATTAGCGGAAGTGTTTACCTAATTTCTTTGGTCTCCAGCAGGGACGATGTGTTCACATCGTTCACCGCATTGATCATCGATGTGGGCGAGAAGGGCAGGTGGTACATGGAGCCGGCGTCCAGGGTGTACGCATCACTGCCCTTGATTAGCAGCTCGTTCTTCAGCTCCATGAACTGTTGGTGCGGATTGTGGGTCGCGAACTGCTGCTGCTGCAGCAGATGCGTCTGCTGCTGCTGTTGGTGGTGGTGATGCTGCTGGTTGTGGTGGTGCTGCTGCTGCGTGTGCGCGTCTAGGGCGTTCGCGTTGAGCGTGGGCTGGAACGTGTACTGCGAGTAGGGACACAGATCGCCCAGCTCCCCCGGTTCCAGCTTCGGTTGGAAGCTCTGCAGGCCATCCGGCGTAAGGATCTGGTAGCTCTGCACCGTTCCAATCACGTGCTGCTGCTGTTGTTGTTGGTGCTGTTGCTCGGCCGTCGCCGGCGTGGCCGCCGCCGTGGAGCTCAGGTAGGTCACGTTCTCCATCTCGTAATGGGGTTGCGACTGCCCCTCCACCTTCACTGTCTGCTGCTGCTGATGTTGCACCAACTGCTGCTGCTGCTGTTGCGGTTGAGTCGTCTGGTACGTGGCCGTGGTCGCCTGCGCTCGCTGCTGCGGTGCCGCGGCCGTCGTGTATATCGTTTGACTTCCGTCCAACTGCAGGGGCACTAGGTTACCAGACTGGTCCTGGATCATGATGCTCTGACCGTGCAGTTGTTGCTGGAGCAGCGCCTGTTGTAGCTCCAGCTGATTCGAGTAGATGAGCGTCGTCGTGGGCCCCGTCCCCGCCTGTCCGCCGTTGGGCGTGGTCGCACCGCGCTGCAGAGTCATAGAGCTACTGGCCCCCGGATTGGCCAGGGCCAGCTGAGCGCCACCCGGCAGGATCATCCCGCTGAAGTCCAGCGATGGCAGTGTCTGGAGCTGCTGCGGCTGCGACGTCGTGGGCGCCAGCGTCGTTGTGAGTGTGTGCTGCATGGGTTGCTGCTGCTGCTGTTGTTGGTGCTGGGACTGGGACTGGGAGTGCGGCACGGAGAGGCTCTCCGAGTTCTGGACATCGTCGAGCACGCTGTCAATCTGCGCCAGGCGCTTCTTGGCGGGCGTGCCGGTGGGGGTGCCTGCGTCGCTGGCCTTGGACTTGCGGACACGAGGTGTGCGGGAGGTTCGCGGTCGCTTTGCGGCCGGGGTGCCGTCCCCCTTGAGGGGCGTGATGGTGGCCGATGGCGGCATGGGGACGTCGCCGTGCTTGTCCTTCTTGTGCATCTTCATCTTGTCGGGGCGCGAGAACTCCTTGTTGCAGATGGGGCAGGCGAAGATCTTCCGGTTCTGGCCCTCGTGAAAGAGGTAGGCGTGCCGCTGGAAGCTGTACTTGTTCTTGAACGTCTTGAAGATGTCGTTCTTGGCGCACACTAGGCAGTAGGCCACCCCGTCGATGATGTGCTCATAGCGGGCGATGTCCAGGCCCCGCACACTCATCTTCTCCAGGTACTCGCCCTGCTCGTCCTCGGCAATGACGCGCGTCTTCCGCTTGCGCTTCTGCTTGGCGGCCGCTGCCGATCCCGACTTGGGCACCATGCTAGCGTTGGGCTGGTCCCCGGAGGATGCCTGCTGCGGCTGCTGGTTGGGATCGTCTGTCATGCTAGAGATCGTGTAGGTGACCGCGCCGGCCGCCTGCTCCGCCGCCTCCGCTTCCACCTCGGCCTTGATCACCTGGTACTCTTCGTAGTCCTGCCCCTGGTCGAGGTCCTGCTCCTGCTCCTCGTACTTCACCTGCAGGCCATCGTCATCGTACTTCGCCTGCAGGCCACTCTCCTCGTCATCCTCCTCTACTGGCTGCGGCTCGTACTTGATGATGTCCGCCGCCACGGCACTGCTACCATTGCTCAGGCAGTCGCTGCTCCCAGGCTCGCTCTTGAGCACATGGTACTCCTCGTAGGTGTTCCCATCGAACTCGATGATCGTGCCGTCCGTGTTGACCAGGGCAGTGGTGGTTGTCGTTGTGGCCGCCGGCGAGGCAGCCACCGACACAGGCGTGGGCGTGGCAGGGGCAACAGATGCGGGCATGCCGCCATTATAGTTCTCGAAAACTATGGTTGTTGGGGTCTGTCCGTCCTCCCCGCTGGTGGTGATGTAGTGGTACTGTGGCTGTTGTTGCTGTTGCTGCTGCTGCTGATGGTGGTGCTGGTGGTCATGGGTGGTGTTGGGATCCACGCCTCCGTTCGTGTGGGCGGTGCCGTTCGTGTGCAGGATGGAGGACGAACTAATAGTTGTGACCACATTGTCTTTTGTTTATATATTTTTTTTGGAAAATACATATTCGGTTTGGTTCATAAAAGATGTGTTTGAATGTAATATTTGCATAAATCAATAAATCAATCGTAATCGTAATCGGAATGGAAATCGAAATCAATCAATCGAAATCAAAACTAATGTAGTGCAAAATGATAACTACTCGTACTTGTCCGTTTGTACATATACTCTTATGTACATATTATGTATGTAGGTTGCGTTGGGATATCAATATCCCTTATCCCACACACTATATATACAGTACAGTACAGGACCTTCTTTAAGTATATCAAAAATATATATATATATAGAGAGAGACAGAGTGAGAGATTGGTTTTTGTTTGTCGGTAGAATTTGTGTGTTTTCGTACTTAGATCTAGTTTATAGCAATCGTAATCGTAACTCTTGTACAGTACTCGCAACGCAATAACTAAACAAATAAAATACATAGTTCAAATACTTCAATAACTGAGTGTAGAACGGAAGACAGCGAAAGTAAAATTTGTGAATTGGCCAAAGTTGGAGTATCCCCCACCCCTTCTAAGGGGAGGGATAGTGCAGTGTTGCCAACGGATAGTGTCTTTGGTTCACAGATAAGAAACAAGAAGAGAAAAAAAGATATTCTATGTATAAAATTAACTTAAAAATTTAATAAAATCCAAATCTAAGAAATAAATAAATAAAAAATGCCAAGTCGCGGCTCAAGTGCTGACCAATTGTGTGCGCATGATTGAGGAATGGGCAGCACTGTTTCGGCTGAGCAATTGGTCACACTGGACACCACATGAGCGCGCGCGCATCATTCGTTCGAACTTTAAATAAACATAAACAATAAGCTCTTAAATTAACTAGAAATAATAATAATAATACAAATAATAATTGAAAAACTAAAATCAACAATTTCATAGCCCTTTTCAACGCGCACAGCACGGAGTTCCCTCTGGGGAAATGATTTGTGCATTTATTTATATATATATGTAGATTTTGTATAATTTTGATGGAAATTTGACATTTGAGAGAAGAGACAGAGACCAATGAAAGTCGAGGAGTGTCGTGTCGGAAAATAAACACGATTATTTAGTTGGGAAAGCATTTGTTCTTGTTAATCAGGTGAGGGTTTCACTTGGGTTTCAATCGATTGAGTGGAGGATGAGTCTGTCTGAATCAATTCGTATGTTTATTTTGAGCACCGCAAATGGAAGAAATAATTATTTTTCTTTACTTTTATCTCTGTTTTTTTTCTGGCAAAAAACAAAAACATTCACATATAATAATTAAAAATTTAAAACAGATCTCCGATATTCTCGATGGATGAATGATTCGGCATGAGATGGAATGAAATGCGGACACTTACGAAATAAAATTGAGTAAATTTGAATTTGAATTTTGGCCAATTTTTGAATGTTAAACAAATAAAACAGATACGAATACTATATATATATACATATACATATACATATACATATACATATATATGTGTGTGTTGATATATGCGGATCGGTTAGTTCTGAGAGCTTCGACATGACACCAATTACGAGTACACAAAGTGGGTTAAAGTTGAACCAAACACAAAGACTACAACCAACAAACAAACAAAAGGAACATTTAAGTTAAGGAATCAAATCACAACACAAAAAATGATAGAAAAGACACTTACCGGCAGCGTTATTGTTGGCCACGCTAACAGCAACATTTTGCTGCTGTTGCTGTTGGGGACTGCTTGGGACTGTCGTCTGATATGTGGCTGTGGCAGCCGTTACGGCCTGTCCATTTGCATCACAGAGTATTTCGTTTTGCAGCTGATAGACGTTTCCATCGGTGCTGCCATACTGCTGCTGCTGTTGCGGCTGCTGCTGTGGAATGCCATTGAGAGTGTTGGCTGCCGGCAACATATTGACGTAGAATATCCGCTGCTGCTGCTGCTGATCCTGACTAGATGTGGATGTGGATGCTCCGCCTGCTGGAGCTGTTGCTGCTGCTGGCTGACTTAGTTTTGGTATTTTGCCCTCGAACTTGCGCGGCTGTTGCATGAAGGCCAGCGATTGCTGCTCCTTTTTGGCATCTGGAAAATGGCAATCGGGGATATTTTAGTGTCTGTTTTAGAGTACAGTTTCCAAAGATGTTGTTTTTGAGTGGTTAATATTTGTTGTAAACACACACACACACATATATAGATATGAAAGGAGTATGGAGTATGGATCATGGAGGCAGTGGGAATGGAATAAATGGAGGGTTTGGCAGCAGCAGAATCAGAATCGAAAGCAGAACAAACACTGAAGATTGAAGGCCCAGAGACATCAGGGAATAGGTTTTAGTAAAACAGTTTTGGTTTTTTGTTAGTTTTAAGCATAGATTTAAAAGCGTGATCGTATATTTGTTGTTGGGAGCACTCTTACAATTATATTTAGAACAGAACAGAATGGAATCGAATAGAACAGAGCTAGAGGACTTATGTATGTAGGTATCGTAGGCAGGTTAAACACAAGAAACAGATATAAGATACAAGATACAAAGGGAGAACCGCACGACAAGTGACAGATGCAGGATGGGGCTAAAGTTTTATTTACATTTGTCGGGGACTGTCGAGGCCACGGGTGAGTGGCCTTCGACCCATCCACGCGGAGGAGTCAGTGGGTGGGGGAATGCTGGAGGCTGGAGAGTCTGGGAGGGATATGGATACTGAGAAGATCTGGATCTGGATGATGGGATCACGGTGATGATGGATTGATGATCGAATTGCGGTGGTTATATGGATGCAGTGGTGCAGTCGCTAATTAAGCTGCTGCTCTCACCTCCATCGCTGCTAACCGCCGCCGCATTTGGTGTCGCAATTGTGGTTGCTGCCACTAAGGCTGCTGCAGCCGGAGACACTGCAGAGGACGGGTCCTTTTTTCGCTTGGACGGCGTTTTGCGGGTTGTCGAATTGCCCTTTCCGCGTCGTCCACCACGCGACGTCGAGGATGTGGAGGAGGCCGGCGACGCGGAGCGCTCGTCCTTGGTGCGTGGACTGCGGCCGCGGCTGCTGTTCCGCGAGTTGGTGCGACGGTGATGGGAGGCTAGCCAGTCATCGTCGTAGTCCGCATCGTACCGCCGCTTCGCCTTGCGTCGCTTAAATTCCTCCTCCTCGTCATCGTCTTCTGCAGAGATCAAAAGAGAGACAGAGACAAAGAGAGCGAGAGAGAGAGAGAGCGGAAGATAGGGAAGAGATTGAGGGATTTTAGGTCAGATCTCGAGACTCTACAACTGGCCTACACACCTGTCCCATCGTCCATGTACTCTAGCAGCTCCTGCTTGGTCTTGAAGTCCGCAGGACTTTGGAGACTGACAGCATCCTCGTTCGGATAATCGCCCTCGATGCCCAGATCGCCCGTGTCTAGGGTAAGCACGCTCTCCTTCAGCATGGCCTTGACGTCGTCGGGCACATTGGGATTCTGTTGGATCTCGTCGAGATCCAGGTCGGGATTGCGCTCCTTAAAGCTCTTGGCTATGGTGGGATTGCATTGCTTCTTCATTCTGCATAACAAAGGAGAGGGAGGGGTGGAGTCAATGCGGGGGAGTCACGGAACCTGCATGACTGGGAAACCTACTTCTTATCACACAGGAGGACATCGAGGTGGGGCGGCAGCGGTGCGGCTGTGACCGTTGTACCGCCGAGGGGATCCTCCGGATGCCGGCCCACATCCTTGCCCTCCATCCACATGTCGTAACGGTCGCTTTGGAAGCGCTTCACGAACGTGTCCATGGAGATCTTGACCATGTCGTTGCTGCACGTGCACTGAACCTGCAATAGAAGGTCGACCCGCATGAGTGGGAGCTGTCCTGAAGTGGTGGGGGGAGGATCTATGTTTACCGCTCGCTTGCCGTATTCGATCCAGCGCTCCATGGCAAAGTTTGTGGACTCGGCGCAGTTGAAGCCGTGATTGAAGCCCGCGTGGTAGCCAAACGGGAAGGTGATCATGATCTCGCCCGACTCCTGGGTGATCTGCAGGATGGAGGGGATGGAGGATGGGGGTGTCTTAATGGGGACTATCTCTCAATTTAAAAGGAAGCTAACCTTGCTAACGGGGACATTGTGCTGCTTAAGGATCTGCGGCGATATGAGCGTCATCTTATGGCGCAGATACGCATTGCAGTTCTTGTAACTGGCCGGGAAATACTGATTGGCCACCTTCTCAAGCCGGCGGCCATACGCCGGTGGCACGACATACCACGTCTTGGCTGCCCCAAAGTGGAGATAGTTGATCGAATAGAGGTCCATGTCCTCGGTGTGCCACGCGAACGTTGTCTTCCACATGCCAAAGTAGAGATAGGCGGTGTTCACGCCGTCTATCTGGATGTTGTAGTCCTTGTTCACGTAGTCCAGTATCGTGCCCAGTCTGTTGATGTTCCAACTCTGCAACACAACAGCCAAAGGTTGCAAACGAACGATCGGTCACAAAGCCCCCAAAGAAACACTTACATCCTGGTCGGGATCTGTGATGCTGCCACTGACATCGGCCCCATAGATGGGCGCCACATAGGTGATGTTCTTCCAGTACTTTCGCTCGAGATCCTCGTAGTCGAAGTGCTTCGGTGTGGCGTAGCGCTCGGTGCTGGCGAGGTCGCTGAACTGTTTCACCGTCAGCGGCTTCTTCTGTATGTTGATCTGTTGGTAGTAGCCCTGTTTGCCCGTCACCACCTGGCAGATGGGCGCCGGAATCGTCACATTCAGGGCATCCAGATCGGCATAGCCGCTGCGCCGCGGTATCCACTCCGCTGGCGGCACCACCTTGGCCAGGCCGGCCTTGTGGGCGCCCTGTGATTCCATGTAGGCTACGTATTTGGGAAAGTCTTTGAACTCCTCCCAGGTGGGTCGGAAGACCATGATGCGCGGTATGTCAGACATATTTAATTGAGCTAATAGCCCTGCTCTCGCTCTGTCTGTCTTCTCTTCTTTCTCCTAATTTCTCCTGCTTCTGCTTCTTCTCCGATCCTGGAACTGTGATAAAAGGCAGAGAGGCATTAAAACTCCCGCATTCATCAGATATAGCACTCTATCTCAAGGCTCTGACTCTGGCTAAATGCATTCGGAGAGCCCATTAATCCGAAGCAGATGCCTCCTGCCTTTGCCTGCCTGCTTGCTCCGTCGCTGAACGCTGAACGATCGCATCGGATCGGATCGGATCGGTGCGGATCGTTCTGCCTGCCACAAAGCAAACAGAAAGAGAACAGCTGCAACTTTTTCGTGCGCCCTTTTTTTCTGAATGGGCGAGGCAGCAGCGACGGCGGCAGCGACGAGGGTGGCAGGGGCAACAGCAGGCATTCGTGCCGTTGATAGAGGCTGGCAGGATATGCAGTTGGTTGTGTGCCTCTGCCACTGTTTGAGCAGAGGATCGATCACCGGATCGTGAAGCATTCTCCGCTCTCCTCAAATGCTAGACAACAGCAACAGCAGCAGGCATACCCATTCCCCTTCTCTTTATGTTTCTGGATAAAACCCATACAAAAAGAAGTGCAATGATCTTAAGGACTAGATATTGTATCGTTAGTACTAGAATGGGTTCGTATCATATATCATATCATATCATATATCCTTAAACTAGCTGGAAAAGAAAGAAGCTGAAAATTGTAGAGTATATTTCGAATATGAAAGAATTTGTTAAATAAAAAGATGTTTTTCTTATGTTATTCCATGAGAAACCTATGCAAATATTCGACAATTATCTTAGATCCGTCAGAGAACTTATCAGGATAATTTCATCATTCAATTTAGTTGTTAGATGAAAGCTGATTATAGCCAATTTAAAAGAAATCCAAATTTGATAATTCATCGGCTTCCTTTTAAATACTCTCCAGAAATACTCTGGTAAACCGATTCCGTATATAAAGACACATTAAAAGTATTTGATTTCAGGTATACTTTTCTCCCACGATAGCATTTCGCAATTTTTCGCAATGTATTTCTGTATACACCAAAATGCCAAAAGGATGCCCCGCAATAAATCATGCCAGAGAAGGGGCAGGCAATTAATTAATGCCCAGGACCCTTCCGCATCCTTCCCAAATAGAAAACGCCCAATAAGCAATAATCTCACATCTGTATACTTGTATTAACAACTTTTCCGGTTTCCGCTTGTTTTTTTTATTCCGTTTTTCGATTTTACTGTCACCATAAACAGATTGAAAGCTCTGCAGCAGCAGCAGCGGTCAGAAAAGGAGCGAGGACAACCAACGCCGTGCGAGACATCCCAGCGCGAACTAGATGAAAATTTACGCAATTTTGGGCCACGCAGAAAACTGTACCACCACCCGATGAGGCTTCGATGTGTGCGAGAGAGAGAGAGAGAGAGAGAGAGAGAGCGACGGAGAAGAGAACGAAGCAGCAACGATGGGCAGGGGAAATGGAAGGGGAGGGGCAAAGGAGAGGGGGAACGATGACGAAGGATAATGACGAGTGCGCAAACCTATTTGCTAGTTGGGTTCGTTAGTGTATTCATATGGAGAGAACGAAACAGAGTAGACACAGGAGCAGGAAAGAGAGAAAGAGAGAGAGAGGACCAGGCAGGATACACAGAGGGCTATACAACATAATGGGCGAGTGGAGAAATCAACGAGTGAAGGGGGCGAGTGATGAGTGGGATATGTGTGTGTGTGTTTACAGGAGTAGCTGTGTGTGTGTGTTGTTTGTATGGAAAGATGAAATTTAGAACTCACTTGTGATGTGCTTCGATGAGTTTTTGTTCGTTTCGTTTCGTGTCGTTCTTTTTTATTTATGGTTTATTTTTCTGAGGTCCTTCGTTTCGCTCGCTCGTTGTGTAAATCCCAACAAAATGGCAAAGAATTCAAGTATCTGAGCGGTGGTCCAAAGAGGGAGCAGTGGTTTCACTGCTCTATAATGATTCGTAGTTTATTGCACATTATTTTATCTGCATTTGCAAATAAAAAATATCTCTATATTTGCTTGTTTTTTTTTATTCTTTCACAGAACTTTTTGGTTTCACAATTTCTATTTAGTTTTCGTTTAAACAAACTGATGAATTGATTGGTTTTAATTTGTTGTTTTAAACTTTTTGTAAATGTTGTCCTGCAACATTTGGTTATCAAATGGCGTCGTTGTCTTGCGTTTTCCAGAGTCTTTGACTCGGGTTTCTTTCTTTCGTTTTTGTGTGTGATATTTTGCGGGACGGGGGGCGGTGGCTCACGAGAGTATCAATATATATGTATGGCCTGTATGTATATATAGCTATGTATCTGGCTCTTATATGCGAACTATAAACACACACGGCGAGCGCGGACCAGCGGCATGTCTGAGCTGTTCGAGCTGCGAGAGAAAACTGAACCACAGCCTGATGCCAGGACGATGGCGACGCAGTCGTCGATGGAACAACTCGCTCGCTCGCACACACACACACAGATACTCGCTTACGCAGGCAGCCACATACACGCACACAAATACAGCACACAGGAGCTGGAGAGCGTTGTCCTTTTAATGCGAATGCTTTGGTAAAGCATAATTTGAAAGGAAAATTGGTATAGCGATGGCAGGAGAGAGATCCAGCGACAGAGCGAGAGCAAACAAGTTTGGCAGGATAATGGATGGAAGAGGAAAAATGTGGAAAAGCGGCAGTTGGCAGTCATCTCCGTCCCCTGAGGGCTCACCGGTCCCTCCATCCACATCCATATCCACATCCATCTGTCAAACAATGCATTTTCCTTTTTCCTTTTGGCAAACTGCTTTTCTGTTCATTGCGAAAACGAGACGTGCCGAATGGAAAATGCATTCATTCGCCATTGGAAACGCTCTCGCCTCGCACTTGGGCTCCCCCTTAGGTCTCTCCTTCGCTCCGTCTCTCTCTGTATCCTCTCTCTATCTCTAGTTTCATCCTGCCTCTCTGACTAAGCCGAGGCAGAGAAATCGCAAGGGGCTTAGTCCTCATTAGGGATTGTCTGGGCCTCGTATCCCATATAATAATTTTGGCGAGGATCTGCATAATCTCGGACTTACAGTTCGGGGATCGGAAATCAGAGGCAGGTAAAAGAAGGATAGCCCTCCTAACGGTAGGAGTCCACTTGAGATGTGGACCATGCCGAGCACTTGAAAAGGTGTCGTATGTCATGAAATTGGATGTCTGTATACTTTTAAAATACATCCAAGAAATAAAACTGAAAGAACAGCCATCGGAAAACCCAGTTTTAACATCTCTTTTTAGGAGGTATGCGATCTTGAGAGAAAGATCTTGCAGCATCAGATGTAATGCAATTATCTTTTTTGTGATTTTTTTTCTAAGTGTTTAAGTGGGTTTAGCTTTGTAATCTGGGAAATGATTAGATAAAACAAAAAATACAACGCATAAGCAAGATCAGTTAGTACATCGTCAGATCATTGATAAGAAACAAGCTCTGTTATCATATGATCAGATTGGAAAAAGGTGAAAACCTTAGGGAGACAGGCTCTACCACTGTGATCCCTGTATGCATCTGTCCAAGTATTTAGCATGGAAATTAGCACATCTGCAATTGGAAAGGATAACTCAAACTGCAGTAATTACGTCAGAGCTGCAAGTTTCCCCCTGTTCCGGGGAGAGAAAACCCATACAAAAAGAAAAACAGACGGACCATAAAGAACTTTTTTAAATGAAACAAGGCGAATGGGAAAGAAACCGACCGAACAGAGCAATTATGACAGAATGAAACGGCGTACGAAATTCTGAGAGGAGAAATATAATTTACAACATGTCATTAGCCGGGCAACGCCTATGCAGGAGAGGGGGAGAATGGAAAGAGTGGAAGGGGAGTAGAAGGAGTCGTACTCCGCGTGGGGAGCGGGCGAACGGCAGGATCAAAGCGTGACCAGAAGAGAGACCCGTGTGCGCAGAATGAAAGGAATGGGCCACACTGCGCTGCAGGACTACAACGAACAACAAGAAAAAGCGACTGGGAAACGCAGCTATGGGAGTGAGAGTGGGAAAGAGAGAGTGAGAGTGCGAGTGCGAAGGGGAGCCACACAGATCCTGCGAGACTGAAATTACTTGTTTTTCAAAAGTAGCTCAAGCGGAACGAACCGACAGAGAGAGAGAGAGAGAGGAGGAGAGGGAGAGGCGGAGAGCTTATGGAAGCGAGAGCTTGGACGAAAACAGCGAGAATGACCAGACGGCGGCGTCAACTTCCGGCAGGACATACATATTCACGCACACACACACACATAGACAGAGAGCTGCATTTGTGTACACAATGTGGTCATTGACTGAACGGTAAAAAGCGAAAACAGGAACCAACAACAACTGCGGTAGTAGCAGAGGAACAGCAGCAGCAGAGGAGCAGCCGCAGCAGCAGCAGCAGCGATGACGTCGTCAAAAGAACACACGTAGAGAGTGCCATAATGCGCGTCCCCTTTTTCCACATTCCCATTTCCCATTTGTGCATCTACCTCACGAACACACACGCACGTATGCCTCTGCTCCTTTAGTCCGTGCATGTTCATGTGTGTGTGCTCGGCCGTGTCTCGTGTGATTTCACAAAGCATTTCTCTAATACAATTTCTCATAAAATTTCAATTCGAGCCTTGCGCCTCAGCTGCGACAACAACTACAAGATTATTTATGCTTTTTTTTCTTGTTCCTGCTCTTGCCGCTGCTCCTGCTCTGAAGCTGGCGCTGACGCAGCGACTGCTTTGCAGTTGTTGTTTTATATCCTTTTGTGACGACTAGCACGCGCGTTCACATCGGAAATTAGGCACAGTGGGGAAAAAAGTCTGCGCATAAATTAACAAAAAAATATGTTATTTTATGGGTATTTTTTAAGGTTATTGGTGATTTTATGATATTTAATTATGTAGAAAAGTCTATTCACTTTTACATCTGTACTCTCTAGTTTTCATAATTTTTTTACATAATTTTTCATACTTCTCAAACGAGTGCGCAACATATTTTATCGGTACTTCTTCTTATACAGTTATCTATACGTTCCTTATTTGGGGTTTTTTTGGAAGCCACAAAGATTGTTTCACCATTTAACGCAGTCTACAATTTTCGATAGAACGACAACCACTGTGCATCAGCGTCGACATCGACATCGACCCGACCAAAAAGCAAAGCACGCGTCCCCTTTTTCAAGTTTCCCTTTTGTTGTCCTTTATCTCAATTGCACAACTGTTTGGCTTTGCTGTTGCCTTTGCCTCGTTTCTGCCTGTTCTATGTCCTGTGTCCTGTGCCTCTCTTTGTGTCTCTGTCCTCCTCCCTTTGCGTTGGTTCCTGTGCGGTGCCGCTTGACGCTTGCCGTTGTTTTGTTTTTGCTTTTGCTTTTGCGTTCGTTACATTTTATGTTCACTCTATGCGTGTGTACTCGGGTGTGTGTGTCTGTATGGGTGTCCTCATACTCGTAGCGTCCATTACTTTTTGTTATTGTTGTGTATTAAAGTTAAAGGAAAAGGAATGATGAAAAAACTGACGACAGACAGAAAAAGAGGCAACATTCAAAGCGCATGACAACTTTACAGTTGCAGGCTTTCAGCCCACTCTCTCTCTCTCTCTCTATTATTATCTGGCTTTAGTTCTCTCTCTTGCTCAGTGTTTTCTGTTGTTTGGTCCCTTTCTAGCTGCCGTTCTCTCTCAGCTGCCGCACGTACGCCCAGCAGCTGCCGCCGCAATCTAATTAATTCTCTTTTACGACGTCCGCCTCGTCCGCCATTGTTCGGTTGGGTTTCAACGTTTTTCGCATCTCAGCGTCCGTCCCGTCCCCCCTGCCCCTTCCAATTTTATTGGTCAGCCATTGTCGCCATTTTGAAAAGCGCAAAGCAAAGCGGTAAAATTATATCAAAGTACATACATATACAAAACGGTAAACTTGTCATCTTTTCAGTAGGCGCGTGCTCAAGAGGCGTGCACTTGGACATCCCATCCCGCAGGATGAAAGTAAAGGAAACAGCAGCGAGAGGAGCTGGAGTCGCTTTCCTTGGTATCCTCCAAACATAATGCTCCAGATTCAGATCTGTTGCTGATGGGCAAATGTAGAACGAGAACGAGGACGAGGCCACTCTATGACTACCACTTGCTCAAACCGAGCGACGTCTTAAAGAAGGTCAAGTTCTGATTAAAATGGAACACAAAGGCCAGGTCGATACAAAAGAAATTCCTATTTCTTTTAGAGTTGAGAAGATAAATCCCATTTCTAGGGAAGAGCACAATAAGGAATCTCTTCCAATATTCCTAATTTTTTCTCAATTCCTTTCGCAAGAAATCTTTCATCGAAATATAGAACCCATAAAAGTAGGAAACAATGATCAACAGAGCTTCAAAATTTATTCCCATATTTTCCCTAAATTCTGTTCCAGTAATGCTCCAATCAGATCCTAACCCTGCACAACATCATCATCTAAAGTTTAAGTTAAGTTCAACCCTTCAAAATGCTGCGAGTAAAGGCATTCCATTCCATATTCGGATATCTGATTGGGTCAATGCCATAACGTAACCCCACACTTGTATTAATTACACATACCCTCTTACAATCCTCAATCGGCCCGAAGCACCCACCCACCCATGAGAATCCTCAACCTGTTGAGCTACCAACTTGTTACCACTTCGTCCCGTTGTTGAGGGTTGTCCGTGCACCTGACTTGCACGAGACTCCCCGAATTGCCGGATGGGATCTGCGGCGAAAACACTACCTACCATGGCCGTAGTCGTAGTCCTAGTCCAGGTCGTAATCGTAATCGTCACCGTGGTCGGTGTGGGCAAACAATGCGAGTGAGTGCTCATAAGCGCCGCTTCTACGGGGGTATGTTTATGTTTTATGAATGGGAGCGCGTGGACGGACGCTCCTTGCTCTAACTACCACCGAATCCACTGATTCCCGGCTCTGTTTTGGTTTTTGGTTGCGTATTATTATTATTTTTTTTTTTGGAAAACCCCTAAAATTGACGAAGACGTTGTGTGGATGGATGACATGCCGGCACAGGCACACGGCACACGCCACCAGTACATCATGGAAGGTGGTGGGTTAAAACACATGAACGGAGACCGGAGACCAGAGGCCAGAGACCGAAGACCAGGAGAGCGGATGCGGTCGGTGCCAGAGACAGTCTGGCTGTGTGCTGGGGTTGCTTTCCATTTGTTTACTTTTTCTTTTGGGGGGTTTTCCCAACGTCCTTGCACCTACAGAAGGCCACAGAACAGAACCAGAGCCAGTGCTCTGCGTGTGAGCGGAACCACCCCGTGCGCCATGTGGCCCAGAGTGCCAGTGCGCCAATATGTAGGTCGGTGGTTGCTCCGGCCTTGGCTCTGGCTCTGGCTCGGGCCATGTCTCTGTCAGAATCGGTGGTGATTCCAAAAATATACCCAGACATGTCTAAGGGTTACTCTGCCGCACACACTTTTTGTTTATAAACATTGCGCAAAAACAGCTGACTTTTGGCCATCCATCCCCCAATCGTCGAGTGCGTCGTCGAGTGGGTAGGCTCGGCAGAATCCGGAAGGAGAGGAGTGTGGAATGCCCCAAAAATAGCAGTGCCACACCTGCACGCACAGTACTTATTCGAGCGGGCAGCCAGGCAGTCAGAGCCCCTCTTGCTCGGAAAGAACAAACGAGTGAGTGAGAGCAGCTGTCTAGGACTCAGCACCCGAGGACTGTAACGACAGATGTTGGCTGTAAATGCAGTGAAAATGTGTGTGCAGCGATGTCTAACTTTGAGTTGCAGCCGGCCGTTGCAGCCCGTTGCCCGGGAACAGCAGAGCACAAGGCTAAACCCGAGACAGTAGGGATCATGAGGCACGGTCTGGCCGTTCTGCCTGCTGTTGCATTGATTACTTCCTATCGGCGGTCGGGGTCCGGCTGTAACATCTGTCCTGGCCTGGCCTTCCTTCTCAACGTGAGTCCTTTGGGTCCTCTCTTGTGGCATGTGCCACCTAGATGGACTAGACCTGGCATCTGCCTTCGAATGTGGCACCCAATTCGATTGATTGTCTGACTCTGGTCTGTGTATGTGTGGGAGAATGGCTAGGATTCCGAGAGTTTTATTGGACCTACAACGATGCAGGCCCTAATGGCAGCTGCTCCAGCATCATCTGCATGATCCAAATGCTGCCTGTCTCTTCGTTTCTTTGCCCCCAAAAAACATCCCAAACCAGCATAAAAAACTTCAACGTCCACGAAGGAACAGCTTTCCAAACACATTCTCTCACAGCTGTAACCCAATACCAGAACCCGTAGGACCTGGGATAGGGATAGGACATACAGGAAGAGGGGACGACGATTGCTCCCCCCAATCCATGGCAGACCCCAAAAGAGGGAACAGTTTCAAATTGCATTCTGAACAACTTGTGTCGGAGGGACAGAAACCGGTATCACACGCACACGCACAGGACAGGCATAGGACTTTACACCCGATCCTGATCCCGATCGCGGAACGGAGTGAGAGATTACATAAAAGTTTCAGACGAAAGGCGGAATGGAACAATAACTGTAACAACATTTTGAGATTTCCGCTTGGGGCTTCTGGTTACCGTCAAGAAGGATGTGCGGAAAAAATCACAACTTCCCTGACATTCCCCTTCCTCCTGCAGGCAGCTGCATTGCGCCGTGCCCATTGTGAACTGTATTTGCGCAGGCGTACATTGAACTTTGGTCCTACCATCCATCCATCCATCCATCCATCCATCCATGCATCGTTCGAGGGCAGGTAACATTCAGACGCTGCTGCTGTCTCCGAACCGACCCAGACGCTCAGACACTGCGGCAGATGTTTCTCTTGACGGCTGCCTTGCCTTTGTCGCAGGTCAGTTGTTTGTGCCCCGAAAGAGTTGATTTCGTTATCCTGTCTGGTTCTGCCTTTATTTGGTCCTCCTCAAACATTTGTTTTGTCTTTGTTTGGTTAAAAGGAGTCATTACCCGAGAATATCGAGCATTTGTGGTATTGCGAGCAGTAGGGTAGGGGCGTACGGTTCTCATGGGTACAGCAGAAGAAGAAGTTCTTGCAGTTCATCCGATACACAATGTAGTGTGTTTTTCATGGCAAGCACTTTTCAAAGTCACTTTTCAACACATCCCCCATCCCAAACACCACCCCCTGAAAAGTTCGCCCCAAAGTTAATGCAATTAATTAAAGGCCTAAAAGGGCGAGTAATGCAATGACTGGGCCCGAATCACAAAAACCAGAAAGAGAGAGAGACAGAGTGAGAGAGAGAGAAATAAAAGCGGCGAATAAGCCATTTTCAAATTGAAAAATCGATTTTGCACAGAAAAACGTAATTGGAAGACCCCCCCATAGGTGTTTGTTCCCTTTGCAAAACTTACCCGCTTCTCCTCCGATGATGCACTCTGGTCCCCTTTGTAGACACCTTTTCACATGCTGTGGGCCGATTCTCCACTGATTTGTAGCAAATTTTGTTCCAGATTTTAGCAAAGTTTATTCCAGGTAAAACAGCCGCACACTGTACGGTACGAGGAGCAGGCAAGAGGAACGGAACACTTGGCGGCGGCGGCGTACGTGACCGAGTATGTGTACCGTTCACAATAGACGTGTGTATGGACGCAGTTTTATTTACAATAGATTAGCTGCGCGCTGCACATGTCTGCGTCTGTGTGGAATTGTAGTTGTGGGTGGATGGCACTGCCTAGTGGCGAGAGGAGGTGCAACGGCGGAGTCAGTATCGCTGGCTTTAGCTTTCAACTGTTTTGGCATTTATAAATGTAAGCAAACAATTTTCTAGCCCGTGTGTAGCAGGCATTCCTATAGGAAGATGAAGATGGCTGCTTATCAGAAGCGTCTCCTCTCGAGGCGCCACACACAAAACACTGGTTTTAAGTCAATTTTAAATGGCAATAGTGAGCAGCAGCAATCCGAGAAAAACTTTACGCTCAATAATCTCCTCAAGAACGTTATTTTGGCCTTTTTATTTAATTTTTGCGAAAATTCTTTTTCGTGATGCAAAAATGAATAGTGCGGCCAGTTTCCAAACGGCACGAAATACCTTGCAGAAAATAGTATTAAAAACGTGATCTCTTTTAATACCAGAACTTATCGAGCCGATAACGATAACTCATTTCGAAAACTGCACACGTTTTCATCTGTTTTTTCTCCAACTCCAGGCAAGTGAGTAATAACAAAAATCCAATCAGAATTGCATCAGAATATCCTGGTATTGATTGCCACAGCCCAACATTAGACGAAACCATGCCAGAGGAGGAACAGCAGAAGCAACAGCAAGCCGGCGACGGCAGCGCCAATCCTGCTAAGACACCCAAACAATTGGAGAAGGAGCGCCTCAAGGCTGAGAAGCTGGCCAAACTGCAGGCGAAACTGGACAAGAAGGCGGCAGTAGCTCCAGCGGCAGCCGAAAAGAAGGAGAAGCCCGAAGTACGTACAAAATGCGGCACTGGAAACTAGGTTATGTGCGAAAAAGTGAATGGGGAGCACAGCTATCTGGTAATTGGGGCTATTGTTCGTGGAGAAAGCTAATTTTTTGCTCTGCTATTACAGAAGCGGACCAAAGAGGTTAAAGAGGCCGCTGTGTACACGGCGCAGACAGCACCCGGGGAGAAGAAAGATCTGAGCGATCCGCTGCCAGATGCCTATAGTCCACGGTTCGTGGAGACCCAGTGGTATAGCTGGTGGGAGAAGCAGGGCTTCTTCACGCCCGAATACGGGGTGAGACGAAACCATTGATAAACCACCGTGACACTGACAGTGACACTCCTCTTCCCTACAGCGCGATTCAATCGATTCGCCGAATCCCAATGGAAAATTTGTGATGATCATACCGCCGCCGAATGTGACGGGATCTCTGCATTTGGGCCACGCTTTGACCAACGCCATCGAGGATGCCATCACGCGCTACCATCGGATGAAGGGACGCACCACTCTGTGGGTGCCCGGCTGCGATCATGCCGGTATAGCCACCCAGGTGGTGGTGGAGAAACTGCTCTGGAGGGACGAGAAGCTGTCGCGGCACGATCTGGGCCGGGACAAGTTCATCGAGCGCATCTGGGACTGGCGTCGCGAGAAGGGTGGGCGCATCTACGATCAGCTCAAGTCGCTGGGCTCTTCCTACGACTGGTCGCGCGTCAACTTCACCATGGATCCCAAGCTCTGTCGCGCCGTAACGGAGGCGTTTGTGCGGCTGCACGAGGAGGGCAGCATCTACCGCAGCTCCAGGCTGGTTAACTGGTCATGTACCCTGCGCTCGGCCATTTCCGACATTGAGGTGGACAAGGTGGAGATACCCGGACGCACTTTTCTCTCGATTCCCGGCTACGACGAAAAGGTGGAGTTCGGAGTGCTCGTAAAATTCGCTTACAAGGTGGAGGACAGCGACGAGGAGATCATTGTAGCCACCACGCGCATTGAGACGATGCTGGGTGACACCGCTGTGGCCGTGCATCCCAAGGACGAGCGCTACAAGCATCTCCACGGAAAGTTTGTGGTTCATCCCTTCTGCCCACGCCGCCTGCCCATTGTGTGCGACGAGTTTGTGGAGATGGAGTTCGGCACGGGCGCCGTGAAAATCACCCCCGCCCACGATCCCAACGACTACGAGGTGGGCAAGCGCTGCAACCTGCCCTTCATCACGATCTTCAATGACGACGGCTTCATCATCGGCGACTATGGAGAGTTCACGGGGATGAAGCGCTTCCAGTGCCGCAAGCAGATCCTGGAGCGGCTCAAGACGCTTAACCTTTACCGCGAGACCATCAACAATCCCATGGTGGTGCCCATTTGCAGTCGGTCCAAGGATGTGGTCGAGCCCCTCATCAAACCGCAGTGGTATGTCAGCTGCTCGGACATGGCCGCCTCGGCAACCGAAGCCGTACGCTCCGGCGAGCTTAAGATCATCCCCGAGCACCACACCAAGACCTGGTACCACTGGATGGATGGCATCCGGGACTGGTGTGTGTCCAGGCAGCTGTGGTGGGGCCATCGCATCCCCGCCTACCACGTCAGCTTCAGCGATCCCTCCATTCAAACCGGAACGGTAAGAAAACCCAATCAGGAACCCATTCATCAGGAGCTAATCTTTCACGATCTCTTGTCCAGCCTGCTCTTGGTGGAGTGGTAATCTGAAGCTCCTCTCCGCTCTGTATTTTATTATTGGTATATCCTTTTGTATTCTTTTGCAGAGCGACGACGAACAGTATTGGATTGTGGCGCGCAGCGAGGCGGAGGCCTTGAGCAAGGCCGCCGATAGATTCAAGGTGGATGCCAGTAAGATTGTGCTGAAGCAGGACGAGGATGTGCTGGACACATGGTTCAGCTCGGGCATTTTCCCCTTCTCGGTGTTCGGATGGCCGGACAACACCAAGGACCTGCAGACATTCTATCCCACATCACTGCTGGAGACGGGCCACGACATTCTCTTCTTCTGGGTGGCGCGCATGGTCTTCTTCGGCCAGAAGCTGCTGGGCAAGCTGCCCTTCAAGGAGGTATATCTACATCCCATGGTACGCGATGCCCACGGCCGCAAGATGTCCAAGTCCCTGGGCAATGTTATCGATCCGATGGACGTGATTCTGGGCATCACGCTGGAGGGCCTGCACGCCCAGCTCGTTGGCTCCAATCTGGATCCGCGCGAGATTGAGAAGGCCAAGGCCGACCAAAAGCAGGACTACCCTCAGGGCATACCCGAGTGCGGATCGGATGCCCTGCGTTTCGCCCTCTGCGCGTACATTACCCAGGCGCGTGACATCAATCTGGACATAAATCGTGTCCTCGGCTACCGCTTCTTCTGTAACAAGCTGTGGAATGCCACAAAGTTTGCCCTCCTCTACTTCACCGGCAACGAGAAGTTCAGCACCGATTTGAGCGCCTCCGATGCCGTTAACCAAATGGATGCATGGATCCTGTCCAGACTAGCGGCCGCCATCGAGGCCTGCAATACGGGTTTCGAGTCGTACGATTTTGCCGCCGCCACCAGCGCCTGCTACGCTTTCTGGCTGTACGATCTGTGCGATGTGTATTTAGAGTGTTTGAAGCCGATCTTCCAGGGCGGCAGCGAGCAGCAGCAAACCGAAGCGCGGCGCACCCTCTACGTCTGCTTAGACTTTGGTCTGCGGCTGCTCTCGCCGTTTATGCCGTTCATCACGGAGGAGCTGTATCAGCGGCTGCCGCGTGCGAATCCCGCGCCAAGCATTTGCGTTGCCAGCTATCCAAGTGAGTAATCTCCGCCAGAATCTGGTTAGTTATCCTACTAATGAGATTTTTTTTATGTTCCTCGAAGGCAACACCACCTGGCGCAGTGCAAAGATCGAATCCGATGTGGAGTTTGTCCAGAAAGCGGCACGCATCATTCGCTCCGCTCGCTCCGACTATAATCTGCCCAACAAGACTAAGACGGAGGCGTACATCGTGTGCACAGATGCCACGCCCAACGAAATACTCAAACGCTATGCCAGCGATCTGGCCACCATTTCCTACTGCTCCAAGGTGGCCTTCGATAGCCCTGCTCCGGCCGGTTGCGCCATCCTTACAGTGACGGGCCAGTGCGAGGTGCATCTGCTGCTGAAAGGCCTCGTGGAGGCTGACAAGGAGATCGCCAAGCTGCAGAAGAAGGGCGATCAGCTGGTCCAGACTGTTGGCAAGCTAACCCAGGCTATGCAGGCCTCCGACTATGCTACCAAGGTGCCCGCCGAGGTGCAGACGGCCAATGAGACGAAACTCACTGAGTCCCGTGCGGAGATAGAGCGGATTACGGCTGCTATTGAGACACTAAAGCTGATGTGAGGAGAGCGGAAGCTACCTCTCTGGAATGAGCATTTTGTTGATATTTAAGGGACGGACGCCTGTCCCCAGATACAGTTTATAAAAAAAATGTGCTACTCGCTTGCTTCTCAAAGACATTTCTTGCATGCCCATAGAAAAATATGTATTTATTCCGTACCACGCGAGCAATTTATAAATAAAAGAGAGAGAAAGTCCCCAATGCTGTTGCATCTACCAGGTGAGGCGTGTGGCATGATCCGTCTTGCGCTTGGACATTTTAATGTAACCCAAAAACTGAAGCTCGGCCACAGCGCGCGTGAAGCGTGCCCTGGAAAGGTAAAAAGAGTTTAAAAAAATGTGAGATCTAGGAGATTTTAAGACTCACTGTATCTGCGGATCGATCTGCTCTTGGGCCACCTCTCCGTCCGGATCCTCGCTGGCATGCAGCACCGAGCGGAAGGCCTGCAGCCAGTCGAACAGGTTGATCATGCGGCCGCACTCCAGGTGCAGTTTGTACACCACCGAGAGATCGGGCAGGGTGCCCATGAGCTGCGTTTGCTCGCGTAGCTCGCAGCACTTGCACTGCATGTAGAAGTGTGGGTTGTTGAGGGCCGTGTGCAGGGCCGCCCGTGGGGCACCAATTATGTTACGGCGCACTATGGAGATGTCGCTGAACACAAACAGCTCGTGGAGCGGTGGAGCCTCTGAGAGCGCCCGCAAATGTCCGCGCACCAGATGCGTCTCTATGTGCTCGAGCACCTTCTGCACGGATCGGGCAAACTCCGTGGTGGGAATCTGTTGGTGTCTCTCTTCCTGACTGCGCTGCAGGAGCTGTGCCTTGAGCTCTTGCCGCGATGCGACTTGCGTTAAACTAGGTGCAGGCCTGCTCTCATCAGTGGACATGGCTGGCATCATCTCGAGGGTGCCCATGACCACGTCGTCGAGCAGCTGTCGGACACTCTGAAGCTGGGGCCGCAAAACGGATATACAGGCCTCTCCCAGCTCGAGGGGAGCGATTTCCTCCACCAAAAAGTGGTCCGTTCGGGCTAGACTTTTGTTGACCTTGGCCACAAACTCCTCTTTGGACAGAAAGCTTAGCATTTGCCAGCATTCCTTGTACTCCGGGGACGCGGTGATCGGCCTGTTTAGACAGTTGACGTAGAGCTCGCGCAGCAGCTTGCCCAGTGGACAGCGCGGCAGATCTCCCACCAGCTCTGTAAAGAACTCCAACGTGCTGCGAAACAGCAGAAAGTGGAGCAGACAGTCACGCAGCAGCTGCGGCAGCTTCTTCTTTAGGTAGTCATCGTCGGTGAGGACGGCGATGATTCGCTTGCAGTCGTTGATCTGCTCCACGTATGGCCGGAACGAGGGCAGACGTCGTATGGTCTCCATATCGTCGTGCGTCAACAGCTTAATGCGATTTAGTGCCTTGCTGTAGTCCGTGCAGAGGGCATAGGCATTACCAGCAAAGTAGTGCTCCATCAGGCAGTACTTGAAGCCCTGAATGAACCCATGAATGGAGAAGTCGTAGTACAGAAAGATGTGCGTGAGGAACTTGAAGGCCTTGCCGGACAGGTGAAACGAGTACATAGGCGAGAGCAAGACCTTGTCCAGCAACTGTGCAGTCCAAAAATAACAAATTGAAATATTAAATTGTATGGAATCTATGGAACAGATCGAGATCTCACCTCGTTCAGGCCGGTGGGTGCTGGCTGTGTTTGGAAGACGCGCAGCCTGATCTTGCTGCTGACGTGGTAGGGTAGGGTGCTGTGCACCGCCGACATCGCTGTGGCCACGCCAAGGACAAGAACAAACGGAAGTGTGCCGCAGTGGGCGCTGAGTATGAGTATGAAGTCCTGCAGGACGTTGCCACTGAAGCACTCAAAGTCGGGTAGTATGACAACCAGTTGGCGTTTCCTCTCCTCCTCCGCTTGGAAGTTATTGGTGTACCAGGAGTTAAGCTGCTTTATCGTGCAGTGAGAGCGTCGCAGTCGCTTTCGATCCCGATCGGTTACATCCTCCTCCTCGTCTTCTGGGTCCTGTTCGCCTTCGATCAGGCTGAAGACCATGGCCTCGATGGCTGCCTTTAGAGTGGGGCAATCCCGGGACTGCAGCACACAGACACGAGCCGCCTTCTGGGCATGCAGGCGCTGGGTAAAAGTGTCAAACTGACTGAGATGATCCGGCTGATTGATGCCTGTGAGGAGGGCTGCTGTGGGCAGAATTTCATCCTGGATCTGCCCCTGGCCTACCACGAACTCCACCAATTGCCCGAGTGTGCGGGCATAGCTCTGCTGCTGTAAGCGATTAATGTGCTCATTCATTTGACTCCAAGTCTGGACGTAGGCATCGTAGAAGGGCTGCCCGATTACCTCCTTTCCGAGCAGGCTGCTCGTGGCTCCAGTGGCCCTCTTTCGCTTGCTGGAAGCCTTCTTGCCGGCACGCGTAGCTCCATTTTTGTAGACAAAACAGCCCTTTGCGGGTAAGACATAAAAGGATATTCATTTCCTATTTCAACGAAAGATTTTCGCAGCTCACCTTGGAAACAGATATTGTGGGGTCCATAGCTACAGTTCAACTGAAATTACGAATGATATGCTACAGTAGATAACTGCTGGTTTTTTATTTTTGTTTAGGTCAGCTTTGTGCCAATTTTAGTTTATTCACCGAATCAGCACTCGCATTCAAATAAAAAGTGAAATAAATAAAAACCAATGAGCAGCTGTGCCGGAATTGCGCCAAACGTCGGACAGGGCTGCAATACGATTTAATGTAATTGAGTGCAGTGCTACCCATCAATTAGTGTATGGCGCAATTTTCAAATCTTCACACAATCTTTTTCGACATGGTTTGCTTTTCTTAAATATAAGTCCTTTTTAGTCCTCTTGCGTAAGTGTTGTTTTTTATGGGTCATTTATAAATACAAGCCTTTTCGTTGCATTGGGATTTACATTGGGATCGCAGGAATCGGACCATTTGGAGGCCAAATGAAAAGATGGCATGAACATCAACAGAAAGTCGTGGAAGAGCATCAGAGCTGCCAGTAAATAGTCCTTGGTGCGCATTTCCGCAAACTTTCCGCCGTTGATAATCTGCGCGTGATACATAACAAACTGTAGGGAGTAAGAGCATCAATTAACGACTACTCCTAGTGGAAATATAAGTTCCACCTACCATCCAGATGCTGCCCAAAACAAAGGCTCGATGGACTAACAAGGAATATGGCATATTGGTCACGATGTGTAGCATTAGGAAGTACATAGCGCCAATGAGAGCAACTATGGCGAGTACAAACAGCACCACAATATCCAGTGTTATATCATGCTAAGGAAGAGATGAGATCAGGATTGATTGTCATAAAGAATACTTCCGTGGCAGCCAACTCACCGGTAGATAGGAACCGCACAGAAGAAAGACCCCCAGAACTACTGCCCAGACGACTAAGCTCAGCACTAATTGGTACATTTGGTGACGTACCACCAGAGAAGACACTCCCATGACAGCACACTCAAGCTGGAAATGCAGTTGGAAACAGGTGTGTTTCTTTGGAAATATATATATAATACTAGATCGTCTTACTATAACGATGGCAAATATCCAATTGATAGGCACTGTAAAGCGCAGAGCCTCGAAGAATATGAATACGGCGAACAGTACTAGTCCGACTGCGAAGAATATGCTGCCCACCCAATACTTTTTAGTGAAGAATTCGTTTGCTTTGTCCCTGAAAGAAAGCTAGGGTAAAAGAAATCGCCAAAGACCTGACATACTTACAATTCATTAATGTAATACCATTGAACCGCCGATAGAAAGAGAAGGACGGCTGTCAGGAAGTATGTAATTAACGAGAATTTCCTCCTCTCCTTCTTGTAGAAACGTGTATGTGCATACGCATCCATTATTTTGTGGGTTTGAGCTATTGTTGTTTGTGTGCTTTTGTTTAATGATAAATAAAACACTGACTACTGCAAATCAATTTTAAATTTCCATTCCGGGAAAAGTGCTGCCCATAAGTAAATTCGTAATTCTGGTGAGTTAGCCAACACTTACAACATCTCACAACATCTGTGACTTTCCTCCGCAAATTGCTACTCGTGCATTTTAATTTGTTAAAATGTTGGGCGATGACGATATATACGGCGACTTGGACGACTTTCAAAATGCCGAGGAAAAGGTGCGTGTGGTGTGCCATTCCAGTTGGCCAGGAAACTGTCTGTAACGTTTATTATCTTCTAGAAATCAAAGGAACTGCAGGCCTGGGAGAACAAATGCAAAAGCGCACAGGCCGAAATCGAGTGCCTTAAGGTGGAAAATAAGGCGCTCAACAAGAAGATCAAAGCTATGGAGGTCAATCTACAGAACCTCATGGACACTGCTAAATCGGAAATAAAAAGGAAGGAGTCTATGATTACGCAGCTGCGCAAGGAGTAAGTATTCCGGTTACCTTCAGTCCAAGAATCATAACATGTTTACATTACATTTTGCTGAAGGAAAGACGACATATGCTTCAGGCGGAAGCGCGGGCGAGCTGATGAGGATCCGAAGGATACAGGTCACGAGTACAAACGATCCAAGCTGTCGGAGCCCGTGAGCAACAAGTTTAAAACTGTGGTCGGCAATGATTCCAAGAATACAGACCACGAGAATCAACGACCCAGGCTGACAGAGCCCGTGACCAACAGATTCAAAACTGTGGTCGGCACTGAGTCAAAGAATACAGACCACAAAAGACCGAAACAACTGGTAGAACCTGTGGCCAACAAATTGAAGACTGATTCTAAGGATCCAAAGAGGCATAAGCTGGAGGACTCTGTGTACAAACTGGCGGACACTGTGACCAACAAATTCAAAAATGATCCCAACAAAATTGATAAAATTCATCACCAAAAGAGCTTTACAGGTGGAGAGTCCAAGTCGCATGACAACAAGGATAGCAAGCGTAAATTTCGCAGCAGATCTCCCAAGGAGGAACACCACAGGAGTTCTGACACCCGATTAAAAGATCGTGAGCGACGCCGCAGTCGCAGTCGTAGCGCCAAACGCTCCCACAGACATGAGCACCATGGGAGCCGCCACAGCAAGGAACGCTCAGGCAAACGCCGAAGTGCTTCGCGCTCCCCTAACCGCACTGCATCAACAAAGCCCAGGTAAGCGAAAAACGGCTTATATTCCGCACAAAACTTCATTGATAGCAGCATTTGACAATTCTTTCAGTGCTCGGCAGCCGGATAACGATCGCTCCAAAAGAAAACAGAAAGATGCCACAGTGACGACCCTCTTCGGCGAGGAGACAGACGACCAAGTTCTAGCCAGTCCCAACTATGAAATGATTAAGAAAATGCAAGCCAATATGTCCCCAGCGACGCCAGTAAAGCTTTACACACCAGAAAACAAATTGCAGGCAATCGCCGAGGACAAGCCCGCCAAAAATGCAGACATAACTGACGCTGTTGTTGAAGGGTACTTCCAGGTGAATCCTCTAGCCAAAGGCTGCAGTCTGCCATTTTCACAAGTTGCACAAGAGACCCTGGAGAAAGTTGGACCAACAGCTGGAGTGTTTTCGTGGGCCAGCAGTTTAGATAAACTGCAAATACCCGGATTAGATATGATGTGCGAGCAGCATTCTCCTATAAAGAATGAAATAAAGTTGACAGAGGAACAGCCTGAAGATTTGGATACTCCCAAAATAGATTCAATAGACGATTGTATCGTTGATCATACGGAGGAAGTGATTACTCGTCCAAAAGAGGACTGTAAGCCGGCAAAGGCGATAGAGGAAATGGAGAAGATGAATGAAAATCAATACAATGCAGAAGTTCCCGACAAAAACCAAGAGAGTTGCCTGGAAGCGGAATCCATACCCGAAGCTCCAGGCAAAGACGAAGAGATTCCAATGGACATCGAAACACTTGGCATCAATTCTACACTCAAAACGGAATTAATCTGCGAATCTGACAGCAAGGACGGAGAAAATTCAATGGATATCGCAACCTCTAGCATAAATCTTACACCCGAATCGGAAGAAAAGGAAAAAACTCTAAGTACTATGTCAGTGCCACCAAGTGCTGAAGTAATGGAAGATGCCGTTGAAGAAGCAACAGGAGAAGTGACTCACAATCCGCCAGCACTGGAAGACTTTAAGACCCCGACCAAATGTACGGATGCGATTTTAGGTGATGATTGTCCCACCCCAATACGTCCCAGTGAGATTACTACGAATCAATCATTAGAAGATATTAAAACCCCGACAAAATTTACAGCCATGAATGCGCCTTTAGGTGATGATTGCCCCATTCAGGTTACCGAAGCCATCGAAATAATTGAGGTTATACGATTGCCAGTGATAGTGGATATTGAGCATATTGCGTTAACCGTCGATGTTCCATACGGTTTATCAGAAATGAATACAGATGTCAGCTCAAAGTCGCCGGATTTAAAAGTCGTTGATAGTAAGAATGAAAACGAAGAGATTCCCAAGAAAGAAAGACGTGCATCGGTTAAGATTGTTAAAGATATGGAGATTGAGAAGGAAACTGTTATACATGAGGTGACGGCTGGCGGATTAGAGGACGATTGTCCTCCAATTGAGACTACTGTAATAGCAGATCCTGAATCAGAGAAAGATATTCCTGAAACTGAGGTTTCTGTGAATGCAACTGTTGTAATTGAGACTCCTTTAAATGCAACTCCTGCAATTGAGACGCCTATAAATACAGTACTTTTACCTGAAACTCCTGCGATTGAAACAAATGTAAGTTCAACTCACGGATCAGAAAATGGGACTCCTGAAGTTAAGGTACCTGTGATTGAGACGACAGTTACAAAGACAGAGAATGAGACTCCAGCCATTGAGGAGCCTCCTGTGACTGAGACTCCTGTTAAGGAAACTCTCGTTACTGATTTTCCTATCATTAAGACTCCTGTAGCTGTAGTTTATGCAACCAACAATGAGACTCCTGTTGTGGAGATTTCTGCTATGGAGACCCCTGAGGCTCCTGTATCTGTACTTAACGAACCAAAGAATGAATCTCCTGTAATTGGGACAACTGCAGTTCAATCGACTGGGATTGAGATTCCTATACTACCACCTCACGGATCTATACACGATTCTCTTATTGTGGCAGCCACTTCCAAGCCTTCCAACATTTTGTATGCTCTGCCAGATTCAACAAAGACCGATAAGAGTGAGGATATGGTTCTGGAGGCGGCCATGAATGAGTTGACCGGAGAGCAGGAGCCAGTGCCGAGTGCCCACAATACGAGCTATCCGAACCTCACACTCGCAGAGGACACCATTGAAATGGCATTACAGCAATTGCATCAGACATCGCCGGACGAGACAAAAGTCACTTCAACCTCCAACAAAGCCCAAAAGTCGCCCCAAAAGGATTTGCTTCAAATGCTTACCGAGTCTCCCCTTCAGTTAAGTCCAGCCAGGTCCCCGACTAAGGGCATAAAAACCACGCCAATGAAGACACCAGATAAACTGAGAGTCGAGAAGACTCCGCTCAAAAAACGCAAAATCCACTTGCTCGCGGATATGCAGACGGACGAAGTAGTTGTTCCGCAGACACCACCACCGTCCCAGCCGCCGGTTGCACTCGGAAACGAGGCATCTGTGACCCTCCAAAATGTGACCATTGATGAAACGCTAGACGAGAGTTTCAATCGTAGCTTCGGCAGTGACACCTCGGTGGTGACCAAACGCTGCTCCATGGGCTCCACGGACTATCAATTTGAGCGAATCAACGATGAGATCGTACTGCGTGTATCGCGACGCAGACGACGACCGCGCCCATCCCCTGTACCACCAGATGATGGTGAAAAGAGTGCTGAAACCTAAACAATTGTTATTTCATTATTTTGTAGTAGAAGTGGAGAGTTATTAAGTGAATTTGTTCTTCTCTTCTTCTTATGTTTTGAATTGTTGACTATCGCAATAAGATAACGATATATGTACTAGTATATAAGTATGGACAAACCAATTCAGATCTTTGATTGAAATTTGTAATGTGCTTTCCCTGAACTATTGGACCTTTTAATGTAATTTGAAGCACCATAACGTTTAAACAGATTTAAGTTAAAATATTTTAAAACATTTGGAGTATAAGAATGAAAATACCCATGAAGGGACTTTAAGTTAATATGTACCTGTCGTAAAATTATTTTTATTGTGTTCTGGCTTTATCGTCTACTGACTGCGTATCTTATACTCTTATGCGCTTTGTCTTTTCTTGCCCCCTTAATTCTGTCAGTCCGTTATTCGTTTCCTTTCCCTTTTCTATGTTATTGCGTTGCTCGTGTAGGGGAGGCAGAAATCCACAAAAATATTAAAAAAACAATATAGGTTGCTTGGGCATGTCAAGACTCGTTAGTTGCGTGGCCCCGAGGTCCAAGGTCTATAAAACAATCGAAAATCCAAATAATATTAATCTTAGCCAAACATATACATGTATGTACATACGTAGATGTATTTTAATTGCATCTAAAACTTTATTTTGCTCGAAGGTTCAAAAAACGCATAAAAGTAATAGCTAAAAAATAATCAACAGATTACGAGTCGAGTGAATGCATTTGCACCTGTCCACCTTTGTCGAGGATCAGTAAATGCTGCTCATTGCCCGAGCTGCGGGCGGCGGCTATGTCCATAATATGGGATCTGCTGTCCCCTGACTGCTCCTGGGGGAGTTCCTTGTCCAAGTAAAAGTCGTAGGTGCGCACAGATCCATTGGCCAGGGCGGAGAGACGCCATCCATCATTGGATAGGACCAGAGCCTGGACAAGGTGCTGCCGTAGCCCACTGCCGCTGAGGAGAAGCTGCTGATCAAAGATGCGCATTTCGTAGGAGCGACGCGGCTGCCGAATCAGCTCCAGGGCGGTATCGGGCCTCAGATCGTAGCTTCTGCCCTCCAGTTGAGCTCCATCCATCTGCTGCTCGAAGGAGCGACGCTCGTTGAGGATGATGTTCTGAATGGCACAGGATTTGCCTATGTCCGGATCGTGATCAGCGGTGGATGGTGGCATGCCAGTGGTGGGTCTCTTGTGGCTCTGACGCTGGTTCTGTCGCTGATTGCAATTGAGTATCATCACGGAGCCGTTGGATAGACCCACCGCCACGAAGCTCTCGTTGGAGAGGACACAGAGCGAGGTGGGGAACAAGAAGCGACTCTCGTTGACAGCGATACGGCTGAAGCGTTCTGTCTTCAGGCTGCGCGTGCAGCAGAGCACAAAGTTCCGATTACTGCACACATAGATCAGATCGCTGCCCGTGTCGATGCTGGTGAAGCGCAGCCCCTGCAAGCCCTGGCCCTGCAGAGCCGTGCTCAGGGTCTGCGTCTCGTTCAGCTCCCTCAGCAGATCGTCGTTGTAGATGTTGCCCTGAAACAGGGACTTGGTCTTCTCGTAGGCACTCTGGTTGCTCCGCAGCAGACGCCGCTCCAGGTAGCCCCTCAGGTCGCAGCTGGCGCTCTGCAGTAGCTTCACCCTGGCCCATGGCGAGCTGTATTCATTGCTGGCAGAGCTACCAGCGGCAGTGGCGCCTTCCACCAGCGTCCACATCGTCAGCAAACCAGAGTCATTGAGCGAAGCGTACTATGGAAAGATATGCACAAGTTATAATCCAGAACTCTGAGTGGAGAACTGCTCTCACCTGAATTTCCTTGTGGGTGGCGTGCAATCCTTCTGCCATTGTCTTGGGCTGGCTTCGAAAGCTTCGCACATCCACCATGGCACCGAGATCCAAGGCAGTCGCCTGGCCCAGCGACGGCACCACCGACTGGGTGGCAGCAAAGTGAGTCAAGTGGCCGTCCAGCTTCGAGCAATAGCTGTAGGTCTCGCGCAAATCCCACATGGCCGCACTGCCGTCCCTGAGGCCCGCCACAACTATGTCCGGCGCCTCACTGCAGAAGGCCACGCGACAAACCTCCGCCCAGGTGGACAGCAGGCGCAGCGGCTTGGCGGGGCTGTTCAGTGACCAAACCATCAGCAAATTGGCAAAGTCCTCGCTGTAGACATTGCTCTGCGGCGGGCACTCGTGCACCGTGACCACGAGCTGTCCGTTTCCAGAGCTGCCGAAGATGCGGCGCACGGGCAGAGCATTCAACAGGCCAGTCTGCAAGGGAAGGTGGTGCGGGCTGTTGGGACGATGCTGCACGTTTTCATTCAGAACTTTCACCATCAGACGCGAGGCCTTGTGAAGGAACGTACCGAGACGCTCAAAGTCCGTGGGCTTGGCCAGGCGGAGTCTTTGTTGCTGCTGTGTACGATCCTGCTCCAGGCGATGCAGCTGCTCCAAGCGGGACAGGCTCGTTTCGTAGTCATCTGTAGGTCGCTTCAGCATTGTTTCCGATTCGGCATCCCCGCTGCAGCTGAGCACCATTTGGCCGCCATAGTGGGGCGGATGCTGGGTCCAACTGCTGCGACTGTGCAGTTCCAGGGTCTGGCACTCAGCGTCTATGTAGGGGGATTGGGTCTGAGTGGCCAGCTGGCAGGTGTTCAGCTTCCCGTAGCTCTGCATGTATCCCTCGTAGCTCAGCGGTTTCATCTCGAACAGACGATAGTTTAGGTGGTCGAATCGCAACTTCCGCATAAGCTCCTTGCCGCGGCGGCACTCCACAGGATGAGACACAAAGTTGGCATAACCCCCGTAGTAGACATTGGACGCTGACTCTCCGCTTGGGGTTTTCTCTAGGCCCAGGCCCGTTGTGCTTATGCCAGAGTCTAGCTGCTCCGAGTTGGCCATCGAGTTGGTATCGAAGCTATCGCACTGATGCTGCGTGGATTGGGAGCTGAGCTCCGCCAGCATCGGATTACGGCGCATGTGCATGTCGTAGTGGCCAGAGTCTAGTTTGCGATCCTGCTCCTTGTCCCGATGTATCACTGTGATGGGGTTCTGTGTGGGCTCAGAGTCTTCCTCCTCCTCCTCTTCGACGACGTCTGGCTCTGACATTGGCTGTTCTTTTTTCTCTTCTGGCTCCTCCGACTCTTCCTCATCACCATCATCGTCCACGTCGTCATCATCGTCATCATCGTCCGCTTCCTCCTCGGGTGTGCTGGAACCAGTCTCAAAGTCCGATTCATATGATTCAAAGTCATCGGAATAGTTGTCCGATTCATTGTCTGCTTTCTTTGGCTCCTCAAACTTAACCTCAAAGGCAACCGGTTGCTTCACAGGCAGTGATCCCACCTCGATCTCACTCCTCTGTTTGGCCGACTCCCTCTTGAGTACCTTTACCTCGTCCGGGTCTAAAGTGCGTGTAAATGTGCGCGTTCTGGGCGGGGGTGGAGCTCTTTCTGGCTCCGGGGATGTCTCTGTTGATGATTTTGGCTGCACTCGACGCTTCTGTGGCGGCGATGCCACCGTCACGCTGTGGTATGTGTCCAGCACGGCATTTGGTTTGGACTTCGGCTTGGATTTTACGGGCTGGGGCTGCTGTTTACCGGCAGGCAATGTACTAGGCGATGGGGTCGTCCGTTTGGCAGGCTGGGCAGGATCCCTATTTTTGATTCTGCTCGCATTTGATGGCACTGCAGGTTTTCTGCTCGTGGATGTTGTTGCCACTGTCTTTGTGGGCTTCTTTAGGGCTCTGTCGCCTTCCCCGCTCTCCGGTTGTTTGACCATTGGTTTTCTGTCCTTTGTGGTTGCGCCTGTCCCACTGGCAGCTTGCGATTTGGTGCTTTTCCTTGGCAATTCATTTCGGAGCTAAAAAATTTCAATTTCCAATTTTAACTGTTAATTTTAAGTGCCTGAAGATTTTGCAACACTGGCTGCTGTGCAGCACTGGCATAATCCAAACAAAAGATGTGTCGTGGGTGCGATCGGTCGGTGTTCTTTTATTAATTTTAATTGATTGACAAGTCTCTGCATTATTAATATGCGTATGTGTTCTTGTGCTAGCGTGGCAGCAGTATTTCTGCTGTGAGCTTAATGGCGATACTTGCAAAAATAACCCAGTGAATCAATCAGGTGAAGATGGATAAAACGTAAATGTACTGAGTGAACTTGTGAATATCTCTCGAGTGCCAATTAATGTATATGTGTAATATAATCAATTAAAAGCATAACCGTGCAAGCGTTGTCTTATTAATTGCATTTATCGGCTCACATTTGTCTTGCTGCTTGTCCGCGCTGCATTCTTAGACATTTTATAGCGCCCAATGCCCTCAAAATGGTTAGTTTAAAAGTTTAGTGAATAGAGTTAACGCCAATTGCCACGTATATTTAATCAATTGCAATGCAGACTATCCTCTTTTTGAGTTGTGACAAATTTTTCCTGTTTCCTTGGCAACAACAAACCCAAGTGCATAGCAACAATAACAAAAAAAGCAGCAATAACATGAACAGCTGATGAACAGCTGATGCAACTGGTGAGTAATTGATAGGTTTCGATAGGTTTCAATCATATTTAAACCGCAATTTCAAAAAGAGCAACAACATCGGGTGATACAGGTCGGGTCAGTATGTTATTCTTAAAACAAATTTAGCGTAATATCACATCAATAAATAAGATTAGATTTGTGCTCTTGACTAAGAAAAGTTTCGCCACAGCGGCCAGAGGACCACTAACAACAAAAGAAGCAAGCAACTGCTATTGTGTCGCTGTGCTCCGTTCTCATCTTTGCTGCTGTAGTACTGCGTGGTGGCATATCTATCGTAGATGTGCTCCATCACGCGCTTGGCATTGTCCCTGTGCAGCTCCTGGAGGCCCAGCAGCCCATCCGTGGTATCCCGGAACATTATGTTATTCCTTTTGTCGAAGATGCCATACAAGGTGAAAGGACGCGTCTCGCTTTTGTATTTCCTGCCAAAGAGTTGGTCCATGTCGCGCAGCGAATTGTAGATCTCATTGCGACGCGGCAGTGACGAATTGTGCGTCATCAGGTGGCCTCGTGTCGTCCAATGGAGGTAGCAGAACTCAAAGTTCGAATGCCTCTCAATGCCCCCATACGGACAGAGGGCACGGTAATCCTTGTGGCTGCCACGCGTCACCCAATCGGCAGTCATGTTGCCACTCGCATATTTCTTGTACACATCCGAGCTGAGGAAGGCCACATCTCCGCCCTCGGCCAGGCAGCGCAGGGCGCCCTCATCGCCCTGGTAGTGCATGGGACATTCTCTTCCGTGGTGCGGATGCCACAGACAGGAGTCGCGATGAAAGAAGGAGTGCAGCGAATGCACCAGGCCCGTGCCATTAACAATTGCCTCCTGCACCGACAGATGGGCAGCCCCCTCAAAGGACGGCAGACAGGCACGCGCTCCCCTGAGATCCTTGATGTTCTGATACTTTGAGTCCTTGTGTACCAGCGCCATGGTCACGTATCGGTCGTGCATGTCCAAAGCGAACTCGTAGAGCAGCGGCACGAGATTGTAGTCCCGCTGGGCCTTTACGCGCATCTCCTGATCGACCACCACCACATCGGTGCTCTTGAACCGCGTGTCGTCCAGACACTGTTCCACATTCATGGTTCGCACGCACTGAATGTTGGGCTGCACGCCATAGACCTGCGAGGCCTCCTGCAGCCAGGAGCACTTGATGTGCTGAATGATGGAGGTGGTGCAGAAGACAATGGACCGTGGGGGATTGCACTCGGGGAAGCTGTAGGCCGACTGGAAGGCCGTGGCCTGATCCAGATAGTCGTCGATCGTTATCACATTGTCCAGCGGCACCGTGAGTACATGATAAGTCTCCAGCAGACTCAGAAGAGCGTTCTGCCAGCTGTCGGGCTCATCGTGGGTGAGTCCCGTGACCAGGCGCTGCACCTGGGCGGCATGGGTGCGACGAGCGGCCACCACTGGCCAGGGTTTGGCCACCCACACACACGGTTGTGTCGCATTCATGGGCTGCAGATGCCCATCCGGACAGAGGTAGCTGTACTCCGACGCATCCGCCTGCGCTCCTATGCCCGTGAACTAAAAGATAGACGAGATCTGGCAAAATATCTCAAATTTGGATGGCTTTCCTCCAGTACTCACACCAAAGTGACTCCGCACATCGTCGAGACGGGCCCAGGAGACGCTGCCGCCGCCACTGGTCAGGCAGTAGAGAGCTCCACGTCGGCCCCAGTGCTTGTCGTTCTGGTCGCAGCTGTAGGGATCATAGCACATCTGGCACAGCGAGGGATAGCGGCTCTTGAGGATGCGATCCTGCTTAGGATCGGGCACCCAGGGACCAGCCTTGCAGCTGGGCCCAAAGTATCTCGACGAGGCCGCTATCCGATCCTCTGTGACCGTCAGCTCTGGATCGCATGTCTTGGAAACCAAAGCGGCTTCAAAATACTGCAAATTAAAAGAAAACTTCCATGAAGATGTGTCCCATCTATCGTCCAAGAATCCCTTACATTGGCCAACACCTCCGTCCAGTGGCTGCCCAAACCATAGCCGGGATGACACAGCTTCGCACCGCGCAGATCGTGGACCGTATGAATGTTGGCCTGATTGTCCACCACCGCCACAATTTCGTACTCAAAGTTGGACTCGTGGGAGCGCAGCTCGCTGGCCACCAGTATCTCCACGCTGGCCCATCGCGCTGCCACCAGATCCTCCGAGGTGAGGACACCAAAGTGGGCCGTTCCCTTGTGTATGCGCCGCACGCAGTCCAGCCGGTCCACCCCGATGACGCACTCGATGTTGCTCTTGGCCTCCAGCAGGGGACAGAACTTAGGGGTTTTTTGATATTTACCCCGCGACTCTACCACACAAACCCGCACTAAAAGATTGACAGTTAGTTAGCGGTTAGTTAACGTTTTAGTATATATACTTAATATAATTCGCTAAAAACCCGTTTCCCCCCATCGGCATTAATTATGATTATACGTATTTTTAGGGTTTTTTTTGTATCTTTATCTTTTTCTTTTGTATGCAGTTTTCGGAAATTATAAATTCCCCTCAGCATCGAAACTGGGAAACTTTTTGCAGGTTGATGCGTTCCTCGAATTGGCATAAACCCGCGAAGTGGCGTCACGTTCATGGGGGATCTGGATAGAGCATTTTGGGCAGTGGAGCATTCGCCTCAAGGTTGGCAGGGGGACAGGTTTTTGGGGTTCGGCTTTTAGGTGTGTGTGAGTGTGTGTAGGAGGAGGGGCCAGATACTATCTCTAGCGGGTTTCGATTACCCAGAAACTGAAACCCCCAAGGTCAGCCGCTGCTCTCTCGCTTGGTACTGGACTTGCGAAAATTGGCTAAACAGAAAGGAAAAGGGCGGCATTTACTGGAGGTTGAATATTAAAAACCAACTTTATTTCAGGTTTATTTAGGGTACTGTTGTAATGGTTTATTGTCTTGATATTTAACTACAGTTTTCCCTATTCCCTTTTGTTTTCATTTCCAGACCCATTGCCCAACCGTATACGCCCCTTGGTGTTAATCAACTTACATTTCCCATCATCGGGCGGTGCCACAGCCAAACATATTGATAAGAAGGCCGCAATCATCAGTGCCACGACCATAAATGTAAGCAACTGCATTATTAAATTTATTGATATGTATATGTCGTCGCAGAGGTTTTCTGTCACTTAATTGCCTGTCACTTGAGTGCCGCGTAGAGGTTGAGATTTAGTTAATTTGTTGCACTGTCGTCACTCGGGATTGAGCTGCTTGGAGCTCAGTAAGCATGCAATCGACTATTTATAAATACGAATGAATACGAGTCAAAGCTACAGGCCGGACCGAACCGAACCACTCGCAATGGAAGATCAGCGGCGACTGAAGCCTGGTTTCTGTCAGCTGTGGCGATAAAAACTTGATTTCGATCCGATCGCATTGGATCTCACGAGCTTAAGGCTGTACTACGCACAGCTTAGGATGGTGATGGTGATGAGTCAAGCGGGGATTTGGATATGCCAGATCTATTAGCGTTAGCATCTGGGAAATACCGCACGATGAAAGAGGCACTTTGGCCGCTCTCTTATGTGTGCGCTCTGACAATATATGTACATATGTCTGCTACTACCACCAGTCGATTCCCTTATCGCCAGAGCCGACTTATCAGTCCCCCTGCAACGGGACTGCTGCTACTTCTTCAGTCGGTGGCCGCAGTTCTCAGCGTACGAAGGGCCAGCCAATTGATCTCAGACCTCAGAGCTGTGGGTGCTTTCATCAAGTTTATTTACATTGTTAAAAAAAAATAATAATCGAGTGATTTACATAAATATAGAGCTGTTGAGAATCTAAAACCATTGTTTGCGATTCTAACAACTTAATCAAATCAAACCAAATCGCATTTTTATGGCTTCCCTGCTTCCAGTTCTCTTTGTTCGCCTTCGATAGGTGCTTCACATATTGGCTTTTTTGTCCGTAACTCCCTCCAATATTTGTTGTGTATTTTTTCGACTTGATTAATTATCTGTTTTGGAAGAGGCACCCTCTAATTCGTTTTGCCGGCTTTTGTAAGCTGTTTTTTTTGTGTGTCAAGTGTGCGATTTTGGTGGGTCTGTAAACCGGTTTATACTATAAGCACTTACATACGAGTAGACATACGTATCTATAAGCATTTAATCGTGGGCTGAACGAATGAACATTGTTGCCCCGCGTTCTATAATGGGACCCTAAAATCTTTACCATCTGCAGATAAGATTTGGCGACGTCTTATAGATAGGCGGCAATGGTAGTATAGTTCAAACCTATGCTCTCGTATCTGGCTTTTATGCTGCCGATTACAGCTCTATCCATAATGTGTCTGGAGACGTTTGCTTATCGCGGTGGCTGGGTGGTGACTGAGATTAGATATCGTTTAGCAGGGATCTAATTTACATCCAACATCACTTGATATTTACAGACTCCCCGAGCAGACAGAGCCCGACCCACGTCGAAGACGGCAAGTGCACAAAATATGGTCTTATCTGGCTAGAAGGAGACACCCGACCCGGAGTTCACTCAAAAGATTGCACGTAGCAGACATGATTCTGCCGTAAAACTGTGATAAATTTGACCATTTCGAGATAGCTATTAATATACTGGACAATGGGGCGACTCAATCGACGCCTGCTGCCCATCAAGGCGCACTTTTTCTTCTTTATGGCGGGTAAGTGGAAGATTAGTCCATAAAGACTTCATCTACTATTTTCAATGATTCGTTCGTAGCCATGGGGCCCATTCTGCCGCAGCTTTTGGTGATTGGCAAGCAGCTTGGAGTCCCTCCGGATGTGATGGGATACATAATGGCCGTCTTGCCCATACTCTACGTCCTGGCCAAGCCCCTGGTGGGTTTCCTCGCGGACTATTTCACGGTAAGACAGAGGATCAACTCTAACCATTCCAGACAATCCCCTATTAATGATTTCCGTTTAGCGCCTGCGAAAGTTCATCTTTATTACCTTGATCCTGGTCATGACGCTGGCCTATGCTGGCTTCTATTTCCTGCCCAGTGAGCCATTGGGAACTCATGTCATACGCCTGGACGAGGGCAGTGCCAAGTGGAATGTCACCCTGCTGGATGCACCAATGGAGTGCCCTCCAGAGGTGCTCTCTTCTCCCGCCTTTTGCCAGATGGTGTACCAGGCGGAATGCGAAGGCTTTCAGGCTCTGGTTGTAGCCAATGACGCGGCGGCGGGCCTCAATCTCAGCCAGAACATTCAGCACGGGAATGAGAGCCACCACATGTGCAGCCTCGACTCCGTCTCACAGATCAGTGGGACAACCGTCTACTGCGAGTTGCAGCACACTTACAGCTGCATCTTTGGGAATGGAAAGTTCTGGCTGTACGTGCTCCTGCTGTTCATTGGAACCATTGGCTTCAATGTGACCAACTCCATATCGGATGCCTGCTGCTTCGATCTGCTGGGCGACGAAGAACAGGACAAGTACGGGGCCCAGAGGGTGTGGGGCACCATTGGCTTTGGGGCCACCGCACTGCTGGCTGGCATTGTGGTCGATCTATGGACCGCGGATGCCGTGAAGAGCCTGACCCCCGCTCTGATCATCATGTGCGTGTTCAGCACGCTGGATTTGGTGAGCGTGTCCAAGCTGAAGCTGCCCAAGCTGGGCGGCTCCGATACCATTGCGAAGGATGTTTGGCAGCTGGTGCGACAGCCACCGATTGTCGTCTTCCTGGTGTTTGCCACCATAGCGGGCATTATCGATTCGTTCATCATCTACTTCATGTTCTGGCACGTGGAACAGGTGGCCGAGGAGACCGGCTATATGCATCAGATCAAGCTCATCGAGGGCCTGGTGGTGGCTGCCGAGTGCCTGGCCGGCGAGGTGCCCTTCTTCTTCTACAGCGGCAAGATCATCAAGAAGCTCGGCTACGTCCACTGCATGAGCATGTGCTTTTTCTTCTATGCGGTGCGCTTGTCGCTAATTGCCTGGATCCCGAACCCCTGGTACCTGGTGGGCGTGGAGCTGTTCTTCCAAGGCATCACCTATGCCCTCTGCTACACGTGCATCGTAGCCTATGCCTCGGCTGTGGCGCCGCCAGGAACCTCGTCCACGGTTCAGGGCCTAATGGCCGGCATGGACGATGGCCTCGGCTTCTCCATTGGCTCTCTTATCGGTGGACTCATGTTCAAGCGGCTCGGGGGTCGAGAGAGTTTCAAGTACTTTGCCATTGCCGCCATATGCACTTGTGTAGCCCACATCCTGGTGCGTCCCACCTCCCGGAAGCGGCAGTTCCTGCCGAAACAAGTCTACCAGCAGCCCACGGAACAGGGTCAGGACGAGACAAAGTATCCGCCACCACGGGAGCTGCAGGACATGCGATAACCGAAGATAATCTTTATATATTATATATTTTTAAGATATTTTGTATGTATTTTGTTGCATATTTTTGTACGAACTTTTGACAAGAAACATGTTGTTCAAAAGTTGAATGACTTTTCCCTCAACTTTTCGTGCGAGCACACGCGACGCTATCTCAAGTGCTCCAGCCCCCTCCAGCTGTCATTATTGTTAAATAACACCATACGATCTAGATGGGGGAAACAAAAGAATTTATTGAAAGTGAAACTGGGCCCCGTCGATCAGGCGGCAGATGCTCTCGGCTTAAATGGCACACAATTCCCACTCCATATTTTACCGAAAACAGGCTGGATCGCTCGCTGGTGCTCGAGAATTGAAAGTCCAACCCAAATGTAACACTGATCAGCCGGATTCGGGGAGCCGCATCACATTGGATGTGCCTATGCCATGCAGATCTTAGCCCACTTTGCCGTCCAGTGTTCATGATTTATGCTCGAGTGTGGGCCCCCTTCAGAGCTGTCAGAGTGAGTGGCCCAAGCGCCTAAGTAATCATTCAGAACGCGCTGTGGGGCTATAAAAGCCTGGTCGCCAGCCCAGAGGGGCCCACAGTTCATGCAGATTGAAGATGAAGGTGCTGTGGCTGCTGGGGCTATTGGTTTCGTGGCTATCATCGTTGGCCAGCGCCCGCCAGGTGGGAAGGTGCAGCCTGGCCCGCCAGCTCTATCGGTATGGTGTGCCCTACGGCGAGCTGCCCGACTGGCTCTGCCTCGTGGAGGGCGAGAGCTCCTTCAACAGCAAAGCCATCAATCCCTCCAATGTGGATGGCTCTGTGGACTGGGGTCTCTTCCAGATCAACGATAGATACTGGTGCAAGCCAGCGGACGGTCGCCCCTCCACGGATCTCTGTCGTCTGCCCTGCCGTCTGCTGCTCAGCGACGACATCAGGTACTCCATTGCTTGCGCCAAGTACATCAGACGCCAGCAGGGCTTTTCCGCATGGGTGGCATGGAATAACCGCTGCCAGGGAATCAAGCCGAATGTGAACCATTGCTTCAGAAGAAGATACAGGAACTCGGGATGACATTGATAATAACATATATGTATGTACATATGTGATAAAAGACAGAAATTACCATAGAATTTAGTCAGTTTTTACAGAAAATGTACCCACAAATTGGATTTCTGATAAAAAAAAGCATATAACTAATTTTTAGAAGATATTTTTATGCGCCAAAAATTGATTTTTGATCTGCTAGTTTTTGTGTTGGTAGTTCTTACGACAAGGTCGAGATGCCTGTTCGACGGCGGTCTGTTGACCACCTACATGAAAGAGGAAGTGGATCGCTGCCGCATCGTCATTGGCAACCAGACCTGGGTATTCGAGATGGAGAACGATCCGTCGTTTCCCTGGGCGGGAAAGGGTGTAGCCCATTAATTAATTTAAAAACTCGCTTAAGTTTGATACATGACATCGACATACCAACTACACGGCTCAGTAGCGCCTCCAAGTATACATTCTACACGTGACAACTATCGCTAAGCACATATAAACAAGCTAAACATTTAGGGTCAATATCTACAACCAAGGATAGCATAGCCCGGCACACAGCAAACAGCATTGGACCACACAAAGGTGGAGGAGAAATTAAAAATAAGCCTCTGAATTCGTTTCTCTTATCGCATATAAATAACGATATTTTCTTGTGCATCGGCATGACATGCCAGCCTAAAACAATCACCAATAAATATATTATCAAATTAAGTCAAAAATATATATCGATATGTTGATATATCGCAAAAACAGCTGATCGCCTTGAACTTTTCTCAATTTCCGCAAAAGTTTTTTAACATTTAAAATAGTGTTTACTTATTAATAGCAATGGCATCTGCATCTAGTTCGAGTGCCCGTCACCTCTTCGATGAGTCCAAGAAGCGTCTGTGTGCCCGCGTTGGGATAAACGTGAATAATTTGGGTGAGAAATGGGACACAGGAGGTTGGTTCCTAATAAAATATGTAAACTTTTATGTGGAATTACAGGCTCTGTGGCACGCCAGGTTGTGCGGGCATCCAAAACCAATGAGGTGAGCATTAATTCTTCTTCTTTCTTATCAGAATCAATAAATTCCAGTTTTTTCTCCTTCAGATTATGCATCAGACTCTGAAGAACTTTACTCAGGTCGATGTCGTGTCGGATTATAGCTCTCAGAATCTTCAGAAGATGAGCTTGATCCTGCAGCACGTTGGCTATCAGTACGATGTGATGCAGGACAGCGTCAATCATTTGGATTACCTCAAGGAGCAGGTGACGGCCATGGAAAGATGATTGGAAGAGCAAAAGCCTAGGCAGTAGAAGCACTCACTCACCAGTCACCCTTTAATCATCTAGCATTGCCCTCTATATATTTTCATAAATACCAAAGATAGCCAGGGACAAGGTCTTCCTCTGACCCTGGCTAAGGCCACCGAAAAACCGTGACTACCAGAAGAAGTGCGTCTACCGAGCAGGAGATAAGATAAGGAATGATTCGATGCTGGCTATAAGAGAGCGGACCACAGAGGAGCCAAACGCAGTCGACAACTGGAAGCAAGATGATTAGTTTACGCTTGGGGATATCACTTTGGTTTATCTGGACGGCTGGGGCGCTGAACATCACCGCTGGCCAGCAGGATGGCCGCATTGTGGGCGGCTGGGAGACGAACATTATCCACTTTCCGCACCAGATCTCGCTGCAGCTAGGTACGCGACATGCCTGTGGCGGCGCTATCCTCTCGCCCACCCACATCCTGACCGCCGCGCACTGTGTGCTGGAGTACAGCAAGCCGCAGTACTATGTGATTCGAGCCGGCAGCAGCGAATGGGCAACTGGCGGCAGCTACATTCGCATCCAACGCATCGTTCCGCACCCCAAGTTCCACCAGCCCACGCACATGAACAACGACATTGCGCTGATTCAGCTACAGCAGCCACTCGTCTACAGCGGCAATATCCAGCCCATTGTCCTGGCCGCAAGGCAGGACCGCATCGAGCCATCGGCTCAGCTCTTTGTCAGCGGCTGGGGCAGCCAGTCGATCTCCCAAATGCAGCCGGAGAAGCGCCTACGATACACGGTTGTCCAGCAGCGGGATCAGTCGCAGTGTATCCGAAACTACTTTGGCGCTGGCACCGTGACCAGCAGCATGTTCTGTGCTGGCACCCCGCAGGGTGGTCGCGATAGTTGCCAGGGGGATTCCGGTGGTCCGCTAATCACCAGCATCAATGGACGCATGCGACTCTACGGCATTGTATCCTGGGGCCTGGGCTGTGCCAATGCCATGTTCCCGGGCGTCTATACGAGAGTCTCGGAGTATACCGATTGGATTGCCCAGACGATGACCGAAATGGTTTAAGCTTTATTACTACTGTACATACTTGTGTACTCACTGTACTTATGGCTAAGTTATGAAATAGTTGCCACTGTAAAGTGTCTAGAAATCCCTCTAATATCGTATATAACTCTCTAAATCGATTCTCAAGTTCAGATGAAGATGACTAACAAATAACAAAAAATGCTACTTATTCAAAAATTAATTTGTTTATTCGGTTTTAATGTCAAAAAGTTTACCTTGTTAGGGAATGCAATAATGTTAAAAACTAGTTTCGCGAATCATCGCGAAGCTTTGGCGCAGCTCGGAAAGCTGTGTCGTCAGGCAAAGACCTGTTTTTGGGTCTGGTATCCACGACGATGAACTGCTGGAACGAACGAGAGATGTTGGCCAAGTCTGTTTCAGTTACCGTTCGAAGCTGAACAACAGAGGCGGCACGTTAGCACACGCAGACAGACACTCAGAAGAGACATGGCCATGAAGCAGTTGATGATCATTTTGGTAAGTCGTGGGAGTGATTGCCTCAGCCACAATGACCTAACGGGCGCCCACTCTTCCTGCTTTTTGATTTTGTCACGAAGGTCGTATGCGCACTGAGTGCCCCCAGAGTCGCCTCAGATGTGTCTCATCTTGTCAACCACGAGACCCACAGTCCGGCCAATCCGTACGTGTTTAGCTATCAGGCTGGACGGGCGCCTGGCCATGTGGATCGCCAGCATACGGAGGTGTCCGACGGCTCGGGCGTCATCCGCGGCGCCTTTTCCTACGTGGATCCCAAGAACCAGGTGCGCACTGTCCAGTATGTGGCCGATGAGAACGGCTTCCACCCTCAGTTGAGCCACAAGCTGGAGGACAGTGCCGCCGTCAAGGCAGCCAAGCGCAGACACTTCGACGCGTATAACCGCATTGCACAAGAGCATGCAAGCCACACGCCCGGCCAAGCGGTGAGTGCTCGTGTATAATAGTGCATATGGCCACTGAGCGGATCGTGCTGAAGCTTTGTTTTCCATTCCATTCCCCCCTGCAGTCTCAAGCAGCTGCTCCACACGCTAGCGCCGCGGTGGCCCATGCCACTCAGAAGCATCTGAGTGACTTCGAGCGCATCGCAGCAGAGCATGCGGCCATCGGAGCCCAGCAGGAGGCGCAGCGCCTGGCTCTAGCTGCCCAGTCAGAGCATGGAGAGGTGGAGGATGGACAGTATCATCCTTGAGCACTCTGCAAGTATTAAATAAATTAAAATGAAATAAACTATGGGCTCAATGTATAAATTGGCATTTGAAATGGAAGAGGGGAATATTCTGCTGAATGTTCTGGATAGATGCCCGCCAATCAAGAGTATCTGAATCTTTTAACCCAATTAGTACTCGAATAATTGGAAATCAGATTTCACCTTTTGTCCACACGAAGAATAGTACGAGTAATTTGTATTATATATCAGATTATTCAGTTGAGAGCTGTTTGCTATAAGTACTCGTAGGAATATACCCGTATCATCAAACAACATTTCGAGTACAAAACATGTCAGATCAACTTCTATCGTTGCTTCTTTCGGTGTTCCTTTTATATGGTTATGCCCACGTAAGTTGATCTTCGAAACGATGATACCATACGTTGCGTTGGTATTCTTCTCCTACCTCTCTTTACACAGAGTAATACTGCAATATTTAACCCATGTCGAGGGCAAAAATTCACAACCCCGGAGGAGCAAAGAGCATTCCTTGACAACTGGCTAAAGAACTTGGAAGGCAGAGATCTGGATCGGACTTTTAAGTGCTATGCCACTTGCATGCTGTTCGATATGAATATCATGGATGGTTCGGGGGAGCTACATATGGAGAAGTACCTGGAGACGGAGGCCCTGGAGAAGTCGTGGCCCAAAAGCGTGGCCAACTGTCGCTACGAGTTCGCCGATGAAATGGATATTTGTGAATATGGTTTCGGCATGGCCAACTGTCTAATGTCGCTGAGAGCAGCGACCACTTGGGAATGATAATGATTTAAAAATAAAGCTTTTGCTCTCTCTCACTCTTTAATATTGATAAGGAAAGACCAGATCAGCCGCAATATCATTTCCATTCCCAGTTCTGTTGGAAGCTTCGATTCTATAACACCGCTCCCGCTTCCGCTCCGTACCATTTCAATGGTTCGTCTTACGTTCTGTCTGGCTCTCCTATCGGTGCTGGTTTGGTCGGGCCACGCCTACGAGGTACCAGATGCCAGCGTGCGGGTTTTCTACCCCAAGGGTTTCGAGGTCTCTATACCAGATGCAGAGGGCATCTCTTTGTTCGCCTTCCATGGCAAGGTGAACGAAGAGTTCGACGGTCTGGAGGCGGGACGGTGGGCCCGCGATATACCCAAAGCGAAGCGGGGACGTTGGACCTTTCGGGATCGTGAGACGGTGCTCAATCTGGGCGATACCCTGTTCTTCTGGACGTATGTGGTGTACAATGGCCTGGGTTATCGTCAGGACGATGGGGCCTTTGTGGTTTCCGTATATGACAGTCAAAGGAATTAGCATTCGCATGTGAGGTTTCATATAAAAAAGAAGTAATAAATAAAAGCTTATCAAAGCAGAGCTTTAAATCTCAATGCAATCTATCCTTAAATTCGATATCTTCCAGTGCCAGGAGTAGTAAAATGTTTAATTTTTCCTTAAATACAGATGGTAAATAAATCTTGTTATGCAGCCTGCCGTAATGTAATCAAGTCAATGGATATTTAAATCAAAGGAAGGAAATTTCTTTAATGTAAAATCATATTTCATTGAGTTGTGCCGCCCGTCCTCATCTTGTGTCTGTGTCTGGATGCCGGGACTGTTGCAGGCTCTCATTATGGGTGTGACGTATTTAATTATTTTTGTCAATAAAAAATGCACTTTTCCACAGAAAATTTATGGACTTTTAAACGCCGTAATTAATCATAAATAAAACGCGAGGCATTAATAGCCAAATGGAGCGATGGATGGGCAGTCAGGAGGAGTCTCTGAAAATTACACAAAATGAAGCTCAAACCAAACCATGGGATGTAATGTCCTTTATGCAGTGGACGACTGGTCGGGGGCTGCATGCACGTGTGTGTGTGTGTGTGTGTGTGTGCGTGGATATACTTACTGCACCACCCATCAGACGCATCCGCAGAGAGACAGAGACAAAGCGAAAGAGAAAGAGAGAGATATATTGGGGCAAAAAGTTGCCAAGCTTTCGCAAGGCAAATTGATGAAGTTTTAGTTGCGGCAACTTCGCTACGTGATGTGTGCGTACCAGACAGACGCAATGCCCACGACCACGCCCATTTGACTGTTTTACCCATGCCCTGTAATTGTCATATAGATGGGTATATTGTGGGGATATGGCATTCTTTGATCAAGATTAACAGTCAGTCGATCAATCGTCGCGCTCATAGATATCAGAGCTACAGAAACTAGCCTTGGGATATACAATGCTATGTATGTACATTTGTAGTTATCTCATAAATCTATATGCAATTCGTACAGAGTCGATAAAAAACATCATAGTCGAAGGATGAATGGAAACGGCATCTGTAAATTACAAATGATATATGTACATATATTTTTACATATACATATGTATCTTTTTAAAGATTGTTTCCATATGTTTCTCCATAATTTTTCGAATTATAGCTACATTTTTAGAAAGGTGTCCAAGTATCGTCTATATCTTTGGTTTTCATGTCATTCCAGTACGTTCTCGCCCTTTGTGCGGTGCACGCTGCCGTTCGTTAACTTTTTCTCGCCTTTCTCCTCTTTATGGCTGCATGCTTTTTGTAAGCAACAACAAAGCAAATGCAATTACAGCGTCCATCGTCCGACTATTTTTTGCAGTGCCTGCGTGAGAACGGAGAATGCTGGGGCACAGTAGGTAGAGCCACGCAGGGAAAGGTGGTCGGGCAAATGCTTTTTGAACTAGCGAGGCTGTCGATACCGATACCGAGACCACGCACTACTGCGGTAGTACCTTTATAATTTTGCAGCATTTCCGTGCTTTGCGTAGTGGTTGCGCCACAGTTAAACGCTTCATTGGCGCCTGTATCGCCCGGTTCCCCACCTTTATGCAGGGTACCCATCAGAAATTGCCAAAAATTGCAAGAGTTTCTAGTAGTTTGGAGAGGATAATGGAGAATTTTGTATGCCCTAAGGATGAACATTTTTTCTAACATTTACAGCTGGTTCCTATCCATACTATCCGTATTATTAATAGCATAAACTGATTTATAATGCTGTTTCGATGTATGTGAATAGAAAACAAAGGTTTTCCCAAGCCTTTTCCCATGAGTAAATAGCCAAGAACTGATCTACTGTAGTCAAACCTTGTCCCATCGCCATGTATTGCCTAGCAAACGTTTGTAAAAGTACCATTATATTATCCTGTGGAGGTACGTAGAGGGTCCGGGTCCTGTCGTAGAAGAAGCCTGTTACACACGTTCAAGCGCTTAATGCCCGACACGTTTCGAGCTTTGGGGCGTGCCCGGCTGGGCCGGGCCGGTCCTGCCTGTCGCTCCGGTTCGCTCCGTTGACTGCGAATACACTCCCGTTCGTACCTACATATAGATGTACATATTTTTGTGTTCCTAGTGTCATAAATATTCTTTGCCGCTGCTTTATTTCTTGCCACGACAACGATGACGACTACGAGAAAGCAGTTTATCAATAATGCAAAATATTCAAACGGGGAGGCGATGGAGATGAGGGTGGGGAATGGTTGGCAGGCTGCTGGCATCGCCAGTGAAGCGGCATAAGCTGCTTGGGCCACAGCTAAAGCTCCCATGACCTTCGCTTCGATACCGTCGATTCCCATTCCGATGCAGAGAGTCCCAAGTGACAGCAGCAAGGACCTCCTAGTCGGAACAGTTGTCGGAACTGGAGCAGGACCTGCTGCAGCAGGAGATGGAGCAGGAGCAGGAGCAGCCGGTGCACTTTGTGTGCATGTTTGTCCATTTGACTACGATTGCGGAAACGTATACAGTTCGTTGATCATTATCCGGTTCGTGATGCTCTCGTTTGCCCGGCGACGTGATGTAGCCCATTGAACTTATTGCTGACAGGCGCCGGAGAAAGAGGGCATCCCCTGTTCGATGGTTGAATATGCATCGATATGCAACTAAGGCGTTCCATTCCCTGGTTTATGTTTTGCATTAGCGCAAGGCTTCGCCTCGGACCAGGCCAGGTCTGGCCAGGCAGGCACTTTGGGAATTGGGACAGCCGAGCATTAATTTCACTTGCCACTTATGCCGCATTAAATGACCAGCTTTTGCGAATCTATGGGCCGCTAATGGTGCGAGCAGCCACTGAATTACTAAATGCCTTTGATAGCCTATTTGGAGGTGGAATAATAACGTTTAAATTTATAAGATCAACAGTAGAGTAAATATCGAAGAGCTTTGCGATCTCTAGGATTAAAGTTGAGAGTGTTTTAGTGGATTTAAAATACAGAAACTGTTGGTGGCACCAACAATGGCAGAGCTAAAGACAACCATCTGAACATCACCTTTCACCTATAGGAAATCACTTGCCTTTTGGGTGTGAAATCAATATTTGCGACTCAAAACGCGATGACAGATGACAGCGCGGCAAATCGCAGAGAAGCTGCCTGCCGTTCAAAATCAAATTAGAGCAAATTCTAGGTACTCGAAGGAAGTGCGCTGCAAGCGCAGGAAACAGGAAGAAGTGGCAGGGCGCCGGCACTCAGGCGGCAGGAAGAGAGTTCTCCGACTTACAGACAGAGTCGTAGCAGGTAAAGTTAAAATCAAATAAGAAAATCTGATTGAATTGAATTGAAACTGAGGTAAGCTGCATGCCGCGCTGTTCTGATTTATTGATTTTGCAGAGGAAAATTTAATAAAAGACATTTTTATGAGCCGCCCTTTGTTGGGTCTGTTGTTTTGTCCTGTATTTGTTGTCTAAAGAACTCGAGGAGAACGTTTGCCGCAGGATATATTCCTTCGGGAGATTTTTTCCTGGTGGTGCCCAAAGGTTTTGATTTAATTATTTTTGCTGCTTCACAGAATATATATGTATGTACATACATATATGTACATATATCTGGCCTGAGAGATGTTTTTTGTGGCCTTTATTGAGAATAGATAATAGGATCGATCAAGGCAGATTTATTTGAGCAAAGATGGTCTGTTTGTTTCAGTACTTTTGCTACCCAAAAGTATGGATATGTATGCCACAGAAAGAAGATTTCTGTAGGATCAAGAGGGGATCAAGGAAAAATAACTCTTCATGACCTCAACACTCTACTCGCCCAAAGATGGATTCAGGGCTGCAGTTGTAGGTGTATATTCAGATGTCCTATGAGAGTTCGAGTAGCGAAAGGAAGCTTTGCACTCTATGTAATATATAGAAATGCAGTTGCCTTAAGGAATGGAATGCCGGGTGCTTTGGGCGCATCAAACATTTTATTTACAACACATTTACGCATTTCTGTCTTTTATCCGAATGGTGTTTTTTATGTGTTTCCCCATTTTTGTCGTTTGTTGTTTGCGTTTGGCGTTGAGTAGCGGAAATAGTAAAAGTTTTCTAATGAGAAAAGTTTCGCATACAGACAAAAAGAGGATGCCGCCCGGCGACAGAGACAGGGACGCGGACAGTGGAAGAGAGATAGAGAGAGCGAGAGAGAGAGAGAGAGGGTAAGACATCATCTCAGGAAAGGAGCCCTGAGGAGGAGCCTCACGCTGTCCGGATTGTCGAATGACGAATTTAAGCATTTTCCTCGTCCCTCTCTCTCCTTTGCTCCACTACCTATACCCCTCCCATAGCCCCCCCTGCACAATATCCCCCACTGTCTTCTCTGCGTGCGAGAATGTACACATCAAAAACTAAACACGTCAAAGTAAGCAACGGAAATGAGAAAAAAGTGCGCTTATTTATTTCTACACACTTCCCTGGGGTAATACGATTTCAACCAGATGTTTGTCACTTAAATATATATATAATATATATATATATATTTTTCTCATGCAGAGATTGGTGTTTCTTTGAAAACTATGTAGTTCTCGCTTGTTAAGGAAACGAATCCCAGATCGTCCTTTTAGCTGTTGGTAGTAATCGAACATTTAAAATTATTAGATTGGATTACCATTCTGAAATATCCCATATTACAACGATCACAAAAATCGGTAAAGATTTTAATATTAAGTTAAATTTAAAAAATTGTGAAATAAAAACAAATCAACTAATTCTAATGTTTAAATGATATAAACTAAAAACGACAATTAAAAATAAATTTCCTTAAATAATTTTTATATCTATAAAAATTGAGTATTGTTAAAATCAGAAATAACCCTTATTTTACATTTTAATAGTACTACATTTGTGTTTATAATTTATTAATTTAAATTATCCTGTTCTAAAAAACCGCTTGATAAAAACGACGCTGTATTTTTTGTATCACTTATTTCCGATATTAATTTTTTTAAACTTTCTTTTTGTGATCTCTGATCCAAAGAGACTGACTATACCTGCCATGTATCTTGAAGGGTATCGGTAGAGCTTCCATGTACTTCCATTTTCATTTACACTTTCCTTTGTCTTCCGCTGGCGCTGTTCTGGCTGTTCTGTCGTCCCGCTGCTGTATTTGACTTGGACGTAGCCGAGGATGTCGTTCTGCCTCCCAGACGAGTCCTCGCGCGTCGGCGACAACATCAAAGCGCGTTATAATTTCGAAATTATGCAAAGCTCGGAGCAAACGTAGACGCGCTGTGGCGCTCAGGAGCGGAAATAATGAAAAATAGCACAAGAAGAGCACCGCCGCCACCTTGGATGGAATCATTTGTCCAACGGAAGAAGAAGGGTAAGCCAATGACGGTATTTTGTTATGTAATAGAACACGGAGATTGCAGCTATAAAACTTATTTGCTGTGGCAAAGCCATGCTGAACGATGCGATACGCGTTTAGAAAGGTGAAAGGTTTCGTGTAAGAAACAATCTTTATTTAGAAGTAATAACCTTCTCGAATGAGAATACTCCTTAAACACTGTGGTATCTCTGATGGAAAAAATCCATTATGCACATGCAATTCTATCAAAAATCCCACGTCCCCCAAGCTGGAACTGCAATGTTCCATTTATCTACAAGATATATCTGCTAATAACTATGATTTAAAAGCCAATCAACATGTTTTCGACAATCGCAGCAATCGCAGCTAACTTGCCATATGACAAGATTTCGGATAAGAATTTCGAACAAGCCAATTACATAGCCCCTTCTCCTCCCCCATCTCCATGGGGCAGCATATATAAGCCACCTATTCGGACCCGACTTTAGTACAGTCGACGTTCTCCGTAGCATCTTTTGGCTTGGCATCTTTTATTGTGACCGTCGGGAACGTGACAGCTCGGAAATGAAGCTATTTTGTGCTGTTTTGGTTATTTACGTTGTGGCTTTGATGCTCTTTGGCGCTGAGGGACGTGGTAGTGGCTCCACCAACGGTGTTGAGGTGAGTGGGGGATAGTCCTGTCACGGGATGATTTGTAGTGACTATTTTGGTTAATCCTTTTCGCAGGAACCGAAACTCACGGGTCTGTTTCAGAGGGTAAGTGCGAATGGCTAAGCAAATTGGGAGGACGAATCTTAAGAGTTCTTGGCCCCAAAAGAGACGCCGGAAGATATGGAGCAGATGGAGCAACTTGATCCGCAGAAGGCACAGCAATGGCGGCGTGTTGCCAATTTAGCCCTGTTAATACAACGTTTTGTTAAATGCCTCCTTCTAGGCAGGGCGCCATGCCCGCGACCTGAACAACGAGTCATCGATGGTCGCCAATGAGGAGCCGCCACCGCCACCCAAGCATTTCAGGGTAAGCCACAGATTGAACTATTGATCCTACGCAGGATTTATCCATCAATCTATGTCATTCCAGTCCCGTCGCGCAGTGGCCAATGAGGAGCCACCACCACCCAAGGAATTCAGAGTAAGTACAAATTGTATGTTCGATTTGATCCTGATCCTTAATCTGTGGGGACTTCTGCCTTCAGCAACGCCGTCAGGCTCCACCCGGTCTTCCTCCACCACCCGAAGGCATGCCAGCACCACCACAGATGTAAGGGTCTACGGATATATACAGATATAGGCATATAGTTGGGCGTTTGGGTATGTCAATGGGAACCACATCGAAGCAAAGAAAAACCAAGCGAGCAATAAAACTGTTTCAAGCATTCCAAAAATCAAATCCATTGCATTCTGTTTCTGAGAAGGTTCTGTAGGATAATCCCCTGCAGCTGCTCGGGGATCAGAACAGGTAGAAAGCAGCACCACCTGCTAAGGATCGACTACCTGACGAGTCCAATATATTGTGTATATAAGGCTATGATTGATCCTCAATCAATTCACTCGCTTACAGATCGTTGAAGATGAAGTTCGTTGGCTTTCTCCTGCTCAGCAGCCTCACCATCGTGATGGTGGTGGCATTTCCTGGTGTCCACAGCGCATATCCTGATCTGCCAGATGCTGGCGACCATGCTAATGCGATTTCCCGATCCGCAGCGCCAGCGACAACAGCGGACCAGGTCGATTCTCTCGTACGTGAGCCTCGTCATCTGCTGAAATATCTGCTCCCAAAGCCCGTTGTGGTACAGCCGATTGTCTATCAGCCTGTTGCGGTGCCGAGGCATGGCTACCCCAGTTACGGATACAGCAATCCCTACTACGGCATCAGGCAGTACTAAATTGTGGTACATTTAATGGCAAAAATAAAGTTACATTTAAGTCGAATATAAACGCTGTTGTTGTTTCTATTTTATGCAAAGTCAAAGCGAAATTCACGGGGGCGCAAATCCCTTAAGTCTTGCCGACTTGCTGGCTACTCGAGAGGCCCCAGGAGTGGGACAGTGGCAGTGGAAGCCCCCTCTAATGCCTAATTAGGCATGCCAGGCACGTAAGGTCGATTCCCTGAAAAACTTAGTGAAGGTCGCGCCTCGGTGACGACAACGCTGTGGGATTTTTAAATAATTTTGCGATAAGCAACATGAATACAGGAAACGAATACACGAACCACTTTAAGAGCCATCCATTCGATGCGCCACAGTAATAATGTACTGGCGAATGGAATCCATTCGATACGCTTAAAGCTCTTCTCGAACATCCCTTGACAGATCTTGACACACTTCCATCCTATCGGGAAACTGAGACTGTCGCAAGAAACAATGGGAAACTGGTGCCTTCTAATAATTTTGGGTCTCATAGCGAATGGCGTGGCTGAAGTGGACTATCCGATAGACATTGAAGGTGATAGATATTTTACTTCCAGCTCAACGGACGAACATCCGGATAACGATACTCCCTTCGAATTTCATGCAGCGGCCTACATGAGAGGGAATATTGATAAATGCGCTCAGTACAAGGACTACAAAGTGTGCGCAATCATGAATGGGATTGAGATAACCAAAGCAAAGGGAAACCCCTATAAATTCTACTTTCGGCGATCTAAGCAGAGAAAACAGATCGAGTTCTACAACGAAATGGCCACTCTGGAGCACCACAGAGACAGTGTGATCCTCGTGCTGCCCTCAGAGGTCATGGAGGATGATGAATTTCTGATAGCCAGAACGAAGAATCCCAAGCGCATCTACATTGGCTCTCGCTATGGCTTCAACTATAGGGATCAAATAACGATATTGAAACCCATGGATATGATGTGATTGTGGGGTTTATTGAAACATGGATTAATCAATCGAGGAACGCTCCCATGATATCCCATGGGGGCAGTTCTTTGCACTCCTTCCTAGTGGCGGCACCCAGGACATCGGGCGGCACAAAGCTCGAGTGTACGACAATCTCGAAGGCGTATTCCCGCATCCAATCCGTTTTAATGCAAAAGGGTGCCTTAGGCCTTGGAATCTTGGCCTTCTCTTCCACACTATGGTTGATCTCTCGGAGATTTGCTGCGGATGAGCTTGGAAACAACGTGGTCGAGGTCGACGGAGCAATGGTGCGGAATTCCAGCGGCTTATCCTCGTCATCCAGGCGTACTTCCGTTAGCAGCAACACCCGATTATGGCGCGTTTCCTTGTAGAGCATGCGTTCTGCCTTGTTGAGAATTGTGCACATCTCCAAGCCAAAGAGCAGCGGAAAGTCAGTAGATGCTTTCTTTGAAGAGTGCGCCAGCAGGTCATAGACCAACCAGACAGCCTTGCCGCCAACCAGCGACCCCACAATGATCGGTACTAGAACGTCCATTGACTGATTGTTGTACCGCTGCAACTGACCACCCACCATGTTCGAGCTGAGAGCCACTTCGTAGTTGTGCAAGTAGCTGGATGACAGGCGCGGATCGTGGCCCAGGCACACCATCTCATCCAGGTCGAAGTCCTTGCTCACCAGTACCTTGAAAAAGGTGGAGCCGGTCAAGGGCTCCAGGCACTGGTAACGCTTCTTTGAGTCGTAGTACGTCCACTTGAACTCCTGCGGCGGTTCGCCCAAAACGATATTGATCACTTTATACAGCTGGGGCATCATCTCCCCGATGAGGGTTGGCAGGGCGCTGCCATCGCCATCGAATATGAAACGATTGTGCAGCACGCTCACAAACTCACGCAGCTGAGGAAAACGATGGGAGCTGTGGCTTATTGGATACCTATTCGGGCATATACTTACCTTACTCCTGAGGATTACATTAAGCTGGCGTGTGCGCCCCGTTGTCTGGTAGCACTGTTTGGGTATAACGCCGTACTTCTTCACCAGATTCACAAACATCTGCCAGTTCCCGCCATCCGGAACGACATGCTTCATCAAGTATCGAAATTGTCGCCCATCCACGGGCTCGCCGCGCATCAGATGATCGGCCACCGCATGCAGCAAGTAGTTGCATCGCTCCAGCTTGTGCCAGTACACCAGGTAGCCCGCAGAGAACTCGAAGTCCACCGGCAGCGATGGGAAGCTCTTGGCAAACTCCAGGCGCAGCAGGTCAAGCCCCGTGGTGATCCAGGCGGGGCCACCGCTGGTGGTTTTTCCCTCCGAGTCCACTCCATGCTTGTTAGGCGGACCCGCCACCACGGTGGGCAAAATAGGCAGGCACATCCTCAGAGGATCGTGGGTCGTGCACACATTCTGGGCGATAAGATTCCGTGGTTCGTTGTAGAACTGCTTGCGCCAAGTGGACAATTGGTCGATGGTCAGAGAAAAGCACATGTTGGGCTGTTCTGACATTCAAAAGTTTGTGCACAAAAATAAACCAGAAATTTAGGGCAAAGTGTGACCAGATGTCAGATGTGCGCCTGCCCAGAGTTGTATATCGTTTGCGCGAAAGACCTTCGATAACGTATTTTTTTGCTGTAGTTGTACTAGAGATGAACGCGTCAAAAAATTAAATAAATTCATTAAAATATATACGAAATTAAAGAAAATACATATATGAGGAAAGTCTTAGGGTTATTGCATCATAAATTGCTGTTTTGTTGTTCATGCAAAAATAACAGTAGGGCTGCAAATACATCGAGGCACAATCGATAACATCGATACACTGTCCCGCGCCCATTTCAAAGCTGTACTTCAATAATTCCGCAATTAAGCCGCGGCGCTTCATTCACAGAATATCTGCTAATCAATCACACCTAAGCTGTGCGCCGATTCCCGAGTAAGCGACTCCCACACACGGAATTATGACAATGGAATTATTTTGCGACTAGTAGACAGATTATTGTTAAGCTCTGGGAAATTTGCATAGAAATTGAACGGCGGATCAGCTGGGGATACCAGTAAATGGTGACACCTCCCTCTCAGCGAAAAAACCCATTTGTTTTTTCAAAGTAAATATTTAGCATTTTTATGGCGCCCCTCGAGTCGTGGCCACGGAAAGCAAGACAAATGTTGTAGCACGTCAATAAACTTTATTTGAGTCACTTTTGTTGAATGCATTTTGCTACCCAGTATGATCTAGAGATTGCTATTGCGTATCATCCTGTCGCGGTTCTCCACAGCATAGCGGTCTCCCACAAAGTAACTATTGCCGATCCTGCCCATCACCGTTCCATCGGGGAGATAAACAAACACATTGCCGTTTGAGAGCTGCACTGTGGCTGGGCGACCGTTAAAGTCGATCGTTTGCCTCTTCTCCACATTGGCTCCAAGGGGTCGGAACGTGTACGTTTTGGAGCCTTCAAACAGCTTAATGATACCATGGTCTACAACGAATCTGTGCCCATTGTAGGTGATTTTGTTGTTGTCGCCCGAACCGTATATTAAGGTGTGGTCGTTTTCGATAATCGTAGTCGCGGAGGAGGCGAACTTCTGGCTTTTGCTGTTGAGGAAGCTCAGGTTATCGTCCTCCAGTGAGGCATCCTCTTCGGAGCCGAGCAATCGAGGCTCAGCTGTGGTGGCAGAGAGAAAGATATTCCTTGGATAATCCTCATCAAAGGGTAGATACCTTACCGTTACCCAGACAGGCGATGCTCCCAATCAGCCCCAGTATTATCCAAGTTCTACCCAAGCCCATTTCGCAGCGACTATTTCAATGCCAGGTCGAGTTCCAGCTATTTATACTCCATGGTCGTCGCTCTATATACGACACCAAAGCAGTCGTTTTGGGAAGAGCGATGCGTGGCGAATCGGTGAGATTTTGATGGGCTGTTGTCAGACGAGTGTCTTAAATATTGTTGCAACATACAAAGAAGTCTATACACTCTCATTTTGCACCCTGGATTTGATTGGACTGTGGTTTGTCATACACAGAATTAAGCATCTCCTAACACTGTCCGTCTGTCCGTCTATTTCTCTGCAATAGGGGAAAATGGGGCCAATAATTTCTTAATATCAAGAAAATAAATCAATCAAACGATCAGCAATCCCATTTGTGTAACAAAGATATATATTTATTGGTCGTCAAGCTTCATTACAGGGTTTTTTGTTTAGATGCTTTGCTTCACTCGCCTAGAAGCGAATGTTCCCCAGACTCCTCTGGAGATCCTCGTTCATCTGCTGGAGCGATTTCTTAAGGCCTTCTTGCACTTGCCGCTGGATGTTCTCGGCATACGTTTTGGCCTCCGCTTGCAGCTTGTCCCGATTCTCAAAGGATGTGCGATCGCCAATGAAGGAGGTATTACCAACAATGGCAATCACCGTTTGATCGGCTAGCTCTACAATGACATCGCCGTGGGAGTACTGCACTGTGGCTGGCTGGCCGTTGATGACAATCGCCTCCCTCTTCTCGACGTTGGGCGGCTGTGCCTCGAACGTGTACTGCTTGCCGCCCTCCCTCAGCGTGATGACGCCATTGACCACGTTGATCGAGTGTCCATTATAGCCACTGTAGTTGATGTTTCCCGTACCGTATTGGAGGGTCTTGCCATTGCTCGTGATGATGTTGGACTGCCCGCCATTGATGAAGATGTTGTTGTCGTTTGATGAGATGCTGGATCCACCATTATTCTGGACGAGGAAGCTATCATCGTCCTGGGAGGCATCCTCCTCCGAGATGGAGGTATCTGCTATAATCCTACGGCCATCGGATCCGATCAAAATGGTCTTCCCATCGGCTCCCCGTATGATCTGTCCCGCACCGTTGGAAAGGAAGGTGCTTCCCTGGCTCCGTAGTATCTTCTGGTCATCAGAGCCCGGCCCTTGGGGCATAGCTGCGTTGGAAGAGAGTGTTCATCAGCGAGGAGATTAAGAACTACGCAGATGACTTACCGCTAGCCAGACAAGCGACGACGCTGCCAATTAGCCCCAATATAATCAAAGTTCTACCCAAGCCCATTTTGCATCGACTGTTTCAATGGCAAGTCGAGTGACAGCTATTTATACATTATCGTCGCTCTGTATACTCGTTCCCGCTGCACTCAGTATGGGGTATAGGGTATAGAGTATAGTCTGAACGGACGGATGAAAAGATAGGACTGGTGGGGAGGTCAGCGGTGCAATCACTGGTACCGGGAATTGCCAGAGACGCGCGCGATTGTTTGTTTGTTTTGCTATTTTGCTTCTACACGACTTGCGGTTGCGATCGGTGCCGGGCCGCCTTCGTGAGTCACCAAGTCCCCAAAATGCTAGAGCGAAGCGTGCCAAACGATTGAGTTTACTAGACATAATTTATTTCTTAGTTATTGGCAACTCTACGTGCCTCATTTGAGGTACGATTATGTGTGGGGTTTTTTCAAAAATTCCCACTTTACAAATCACCAGAAAGATTCTAGGTTCTTTGGGATCATCGCTGAATCTCTAAGGAGCTTATCAGTTAATGGAATCATATAGTATATGGCCACTCAGCGAGTCTGAAGATAGTTGGGTCAGTGAAACCCGTCAAAGATCGTCCATTAATTACAATCATATCATTTGGAGGTAAAGATATATTTCTATTATATTTATTTGATCATACATTGAATTTGTGTCTTAAATGAGTTTAGTTCTTAGAAAACTTCTGCCCCCGAGTCGATCAGTAACGCCACTTGTGGAGAATGGTGCCTTGGCTGCCATAGTTGGCCTTGCCGTTGCCGTTCGCGTGGAGGACGATGTTGCGGGGGTCCTCCTCATTGCCGCCATTCCAGGCGGGTCCGCCACTGGCTGCATGATGGTTCGACGAGGGTCCCCCCCAGGGCAAGCCATTCACTGGAAAACGGAATGCCACGTAATGCAAGAATCTATAGATCTAAAATCAGACTTACCGCTGAGCAAAGCAAAGCTGAAGAGGCACAACAAGAGCAATAGAATATGCAGACGACGGTGGCACATGGTCAGGGCGAAGAGTTCAAAATGATTGAGCTTCAAAATATCAGCGTGGATTATATATACTCGTATGTACTTACATATATGTATTTTCATTGCTCTCCCTCTCTGTCTCTCTCTCTCTATCTCTCTATTTGGCTCTCTGTGCGTCTATCTTTTGGATTTGTCTGTCCATCTCTCGCTCTTTCAATGGATACGTGCTGGGTCGGTCTCTGTCGTAGTCGGCTTATGCATAATGCAATTTGCTGTCTTTCGTACTCCACTCTCGGAGAACCCCCTCATACTGGCATACTCTATTCGCATTCGCCATCCGACGCACAATAGTCGGGCAATTAAGAAGTTTCGCCATGTGGCTGGCTACGTTTCTAATTATTTTCAATTGAATTGCTTTGCTATCCGCAAAAGTTTTTCTATTGCTTTTGCCATTAAACATATCGTTCTGCCCGATTCGCCCCTCGGCCATTGACATTGGCCTCAACGACGATGAGTGGGTGCCGCATTGGGTGGGAGAAGAGATTGAGAAAAGTTAAGCTCTCTCTCTCTCTCTGTGGCAAGTTTCACAATAAAAATTAAACAGGTATTGCGCTGTTTGTTAATGACAGATGTGCATTGTTGTTGCCTGCCTCTCCGGTTGAGTGGGGGATTTATAGAGTGCGGGGGCGCATGTGGATGTGGATGGTTTGTGTTGGGCAGCAGTTTATTCAACTCCGTTAGCTAGATAACACTCGTGGAATAAAACAATTGTGAAAATACGAGAGCGAGTTTAAACTAAAGTGGTTATAAAATGCAATGGCTTAAAGTTAGTCCGCTTGGAGAGGGTTTGTTGGTGTGGTGCGGTGCGGTGCGGGCTTAATGTATGTAAATGCATTAACTCGTTACCTGATTACCTACTCGCTTGCACTTGTTTGCATTCTCGTTGTTAGTTAACTACAAGTTGGCAGGGTGACTTTTCTAGTTTCTGGCTTGTTACTCGTTAGCTCGTTACTTATACTCGTTATATTTAATGTTCGTTTGAAGAACTCGTTGTAATAATTTGTGCGAATAATTTATTTAAATATACTCGTGGAATACTCGATAGAATGATAATAATTATCTTGTTTAAATCCATTTTCTTTGGTTTCACTTATCTTAAAGAATGTCTACCTTTTACACCATACATATGTACATACATATGTATATGATTTCTCGCTGTTTGTTTGGCTACTCGTTCATTGTTCGCTAGAATACTTGCCTTTTGGTTTGACTCCCTACAAAGAAGATACACTATTACCTTAAGCGGCTATTCCTGATCCCTCAACTCTCTTTTTCATCTTTCATCTTGCCATGTATCCAGCTTCGAGGTAGTTCATGTTCCGCACTGCCTTGGAATCCTGTCCAAGATAAACGACTTTGACGCTGAAATTTTGTTTGCAGTCGCAGAGACATAACCTGGTCTGGACATGGGGTTTATGGGTAATATCTTTGCGTGTCTGTGGCTGCTCGTTTTATTGTTGCTTTTGCTGAGCGAATCGAATCGAATCAATTTGATTTTCCAATCAATTAAACTTTATATAAATTGCGTCTGCGATGCGATGCTAAATATAACAACAACAACAATTGCAGCACTGGCGACGGCTGGCAGACAAAGCGTAAAGCACTGTTAGAAAATACTAGCATGAGAGGAGTTTGCTCTCTGTCGCGCGCGCTCTCTACCTCTCTTTGCCACAGTACACCTCTTCCTCTCTCTCTCTCTCTCTTTGCTATTCTCTGTTTTTGCAATGTCTCTATCAACGGCTGACTGCACAAGCATAAAAAAGGCAAAAGAGAGGGAGTGAGGAAAAGCGACGAACGTCGACCAACGCTGAAGATACCCTATAAAAACGATCGTTTCTATGGAAGATATATGATCAAAAATATGTTGAACAACTGTTATTATCAATGTTTGGTTATTGTTTGAAGAATAAAACACGTTTTTACCTTCAAAGAAAAATTATTCCATTGACAAGTAATCCGAATCGAATAAAATGTTGCCAATATTTGTATAATAATCTAATGTTGAGTTTATCTTACAAACAAAGATGTAGATCTCAAAGAAAAGTTTTGTATTGTTCTTATCCTTGGAAAATATATGGTATGGTGCTCCGATCTTGAAGGTTTCAATCTGTAAAAAGTTTCTGCAGGAAAACATATCAACTGAGAATTTTAAATCAATGGAAACAAACATCTGTACATAGTCGTAATACCCTTTGCCCGTATATACCAACGCCAGGTCTGTTAAATGGATGATCAGCAGCGGAGAGTAGAGCCGAATGGGGGATGGAATAGGGTGTCGTAATGGGGAGTGATGGAGTAGCTGCTGAGTAGGGTGTGGTGGGGTATGGTGTGGCGCTTTTGGTGGCAGGTTACTGGGGGGCACTGCATATTGCACGACTTTGACTGCACTTTCGCATTTGGAAAATGTGTTGTGTGATTTTGGAATGCAGAACGACGATGCCACTGTGTTGCCGCTGCAGACTTGCGACGTGAGCCATTGCTGCCGTCGTTGGTGGAGAACATGGAAAATGCATTTGATCAATTGAGAATGTCAAGAAACTCGTGTCTAAGAGTGCTGCAATCGACTCTCGGACCGTCACAAAGGAAGCAAAGCAAAGCAGGTAGCCTTAATAAAGACAATTAGCTTAATAAGCAAACAACAACTTGAAGCAGCAGTGGCAACAGTGGCAGAGCGCCATTAATTCAATTATCCAGGTGAGCTGCACAAATTACACTCGCCACTCTACTACACTCCCTACCCTGTACAGGCATTATCCTCCTAGAGGATTCATTAATGCTAATTGAGTACACAGCCCCAGCACCCCACCCCATAAAGGTGCTACACAGCAAGGAAAAAGGGGGGGGAAATCGTTCCTACAAAAAGCATCAATAAAATTGCATTACTACTCAGGAAATCATGGCTTCCACATGACGCGGCACATCGATGTGTTCTCGACTCGAGCTGCAAAGAAAATGACCGAGATGGATACAGCTTACATGTCCTGTGCATGACGCATTGATACATGTCCCGAGTCTTTCTGAATTTTCGGGCTATATGAATGTTATTTCAATTTTAATTGGCATCGAATATTATATATTTTTTTCAGTGTATCTGGCAAACATACACAGAAACATGAGCGCCAAACATTTTGATTTGCTTAAATGTATTTTGAGCTATACACAAATCGGTGCACTTATTACTTTCGATGGTATTGGAGGGATGTCTTATGGTTAATTACATAACAACGCAGATTACTATACATCTTCTATCAATCTTTCGCAATTAGAGGAAATTAAATTTAAGAAAATCGCTTTAATATTCTTATGATTATGGTTATGAAAAGGTAACTGAACACTTAATTAATTGGAATTCATTCGGGTCCATAAAGAAATAGTGCTCCTGTAGGAACTTTTCGGAAGGAGTGGAGGAGGATCCCATAAAACCTCATAGCTTAGCCAAAACTGATCCTAAATACCAATTTTTTTTAGATTTTGTATGTCCTTTTTTGGTTGTAATTTGTATGTGAATATATTATCACATATTATCATTATCCTACGAAGAAAGCCCCTTTCTGATATACAACGCATGGGTAAATACATACATATATGTATGTATGTACATATGGATGTATATACATATGTATGGGTGATTCGAGTAAAAGTTTTATTTCCAAGAATGCTTATTCCCAAAACTCTATCAAACCTTTAGATGAAGTGATTTTCGATTAACTTCAAAGTTCAAAGCGTAAGGCCCCAACCCAACCTTGCCAACAACATCGACAACAGCCTGACAAATTTCTGCAATTATTCTCAATTTTTCGCAATTTCTTGCCATTTTTTACACCGTTCAGACATTCTGCACTTGGACTAATTTTAAAGAGCCATATATCAGCGGCAGCCAAGAGCACAAGAGAGCAAGAAAGGGGAGGGTGTGTGGCAAGACACCTGTAGAAGGAACCCCTTTTCACGGTGGCATGTGACAAATGTGCGTCAAGTTGCTGGCAACTTATTTTCCGCCCCTACACGCCCACACTTTGAAGCTGAAGTTGAGGCAAAAATATTTAACTTTCTGGCAGCGGAATCTTTTATAATTAATTTGCAGCTCGGCGGCGCATTCCTTCCTTCAAAAACGCGTACCCCAACCAGAGTTCAGGCTTCATATTTTAGCCATTAGAGGATGCCCGCCCGCGGGTTCTTGGGATAGTTCCAGCGTCCGGAACGTGTCCGGACACGTATTTATATTCATGGCAAAAGTTACACTTTCTTTTTGGTTATTTTGATGGCAATTTATGGGTGGAGGTCCCATCCCCGATACGGGCTTCAAAGTTCACTTTGTCAAGCTTAAAGCTCAATGGGGGTGGACAGGTTTGCTCATTCTCCGATCGAAAAAGCTTCGCCAGGGGCTTTGTTGTTCAAGTATTTCTGATAAGAGATTCGTCTCATCGATGACATATTCGCTCGCTCATCAGTCGCGTATTTCTAGAGATCAAGATGGGACCGGTTGTCGCTGTTGTGATGCTGCTGGCTTTGGCCTCGACTCTGGCAAACCCCACTTATAGAGGTAGCTATGGTGACTATCAGTCCGGAAATAGTTTGATCAGTGGCACTAAGACCGGCGGTCCCTTCGCCACAAATAACCTGGATGCTGCACTGATTTCGGGGGGTACGAGTGGCGGACCCTTCCAAAACGCACAGAAGAGCGGCGGCTTGATAATTGGCAGCCACACGGGCGGACCTTTTGGGAGTAAGAGCCAAAACTCGGACCTCATAAGCGGAACACGTACGGGAGGAGGACCCATTGGAAGCGATGGCCACACGGAAGGGCCCTTTGACGGTTCATCGGTTGGCGGGGGCTTATATAACGGCCTAAATACAGGAGGACCATTTAGAGATCATTATTATCTTAATTAACCTCACAAATATGCCAGAAAAATAGAATAAAATCTTTAGAATACATAATTTTTTAGAAACGTGAACATAGGAATAGTAAAGATTATACTTATTTTTACTAAATTTTGTTGTAGTTCTACTTTTGAATCTTCAAAAATACCACTCAAGTTGTTCCTATTTATTTTCAATATATGTTTTACTTTTTATCGGTTGAACCTCCCCTATAATAATAATAAATGCCAAGCCATTTGACACATTGATGCACCTCCGCTTAGGTTTAGCGGAAATAGAAAATAGACTGATTTTTTTTTTCAATTTTGTTGTAGCTTTCTCCAATAGATCCCATAGATTTTCAGTGGAACTCAACCTGTTATAAAAATTAATATCCAATCCACTTCATAAAACTGTAGACGTTTATTGGCTCCATTTATTTTCAGCATTAATGGAGTATAAACTTTATATACTAATTCATTTGCCGGAGCTTTCCTTGTCATTTTGCATCCCAAATGGCTTAGAATTGTAGAAATGGCCATCAAAAAACAAACTATAAGTGTTATTGGGGGGAGTAGTCGTAAAAATGGAAATTTAAATATTTCTTTATTGCAGCAAGCGTCAAAAGTTTAAGTTCACATAAAAGTATATATCGTTTGTACATATGTATGTGGTATATGGGGCATGTGCAGTTGATTTTTTTTTTCAGTTTTCTCAGTGCCTCATAAAGTTGTCGTCACAAGTCATTTTTGTGCCTGCAACGTGAAAAATGGTGGCCAATGTCTGCGTGTATGTGCGGGTGTGACATGGTTCAAGTGCCACAACAGAAACTGCCACAAACTTGCCGCCAGCTAGAATTCTGCTGCGAAACGAAATGAGAAAATGAGAGGCAGCACGGAGAGGTAGCAGCCTCGCAAATGTTGCTGACAGCGTCTCTTGCTGTTCGCTTGTTCGCTGCCTCCATTCCAGAGAATCTAGAAATATACATATTCAGTATACATACATATATACGTATAAGTGTGCATATGTATGCATGTAATATGTGTGGCAGATATGTGTATGCACTGAAAAAGTGCAACGATTCCGTCGTGCATTTTTTGTTGCCATAAATGATTCTTAAATTGCAGAAAATGAGTACTGACAAATGGACAAGAACATTGTTTAATATTCCTACAGAAGTTCTGTTTAATCTCGACGTTCAGGCGTTGAAAGCGGTCAGCGGCTCAGGTCAAAAGCAATGCGAAGGCAGAGATGTAACACGAAGCAGGCCCCAACAGAAGCGCTTCAGAGAGTATCCTTAGAACAGCCTTAATGCTCCTTAATCGTAAAAAACCTAGACAATGGTTTTTTGGATAATTTTGGAACAGTTTGGAGCATACATATGTACATATGAAGAAACTACCACCTACCACCCATATCCTATAGAACTATAGTCTGAAGAAATGTAGGTGTTGTTCCAAAACTTTAACTCATATCTGGTCTTTGCGTTGTGGTCTCAAGAGAACGTAATTGTGCCCAGAAGTAACCCTTTATGAAGTTTGTAGGAGGAGAAAAGATGCGATACGATACGCATCTTTGGGAATAGTTTCTTTGGTGCTGTTTGTGTTTTTGTGGCACTTTTTTGGGTGACACATGTCTGGAGTGGAGTGCAGAGGGGGGTAGGATTCCAAAATGATTTATACGATCCGGATACTTGCTTCTATATCTGTGACAAAGTGCTTCTTTGATTTATGGCCATTTGAGATGAAAACGGTATGAAAATAAAACAATGCAACGGCGTAACGCGTTTGACGCGCGCCAATGACATCCGCCAAACAGAATCCAGCATATACTATCCATAAATAGAGAAATAGAAGGATATTGTTATATTATTGTGCCAAGTGTAAGTCTCTGAGAGAGGCATCGCATCAATTAAATCTCTAAGAACCTCTTTAAATCTTCATCTGAATCTATCACTGAAAATACATTTATAAGTTCTTTGAATAACAAAACACTATATTCGCTTTTTTTTATTTAATTTATGCCACATATATATTGATAGTCGGCTGGCCATTGACTACAATCGGCTGATGGCCACCGCCTGAACCTCGCGCATCGATGCGCTGCGTGTTCGCTCCTTGACCTCCTCCGACCACATACCGTTGGTTGTAGTTGTGGTAGTCCACGCCATGGTACCGCGCCGTCGTCCAGTAGTAGAGCACATCTCCTTGCTGCAGTTTGTGGCTGCGGTTGCGGTACGTCCAGCGTCCGTTGCGTGCTGTGACGATGTCGGTGGCCCAGGTCTGATCCGAGAGATCGTCCATCTCCTCGTTGAGCTTTCCGTGGAAGGCGAAGAGGGTGATTCCAGGCTCGTCCGGAATGGAGACCTCGAAGCCCTTTGGCGAGTTGACCTTGACGGTGGCCTTGGGCACACTGTACGCCCCACTGCGACCCAGCCAGAGGGCCACGATGAGAAGTAGAAGCAGCATCTCTATTCGCCGCGACATGATGCTGATAACTGGATTCCGTCTAGCGCTGATACGCGGCTTTTGTACGGAGAGCCCTAGTGCTTATCTCGTTTTCGTTTTGGGTTTTCCATCAAGAAAAAGCTGTGTATAACCCGCCGGATGCATTTGCATCCCCCTCGTTCCAAGAGAGAGATACTTTCGTGTGCGCCCCAAAGTATGCGATACAAATATTTGCACAGTAATATTTCTTGGGCCCTGATCTCCCTGCCATCTCCTCTCGACTGCGGTTGGCGTTTGCAAGTGAAGTCCTTTGTGCGATAATATGGGAGTACTCACAAGAATCTATGCGGCTATGTTCGGTTCTGCTGTTCTGCTGGCAGTCCGGCCACCGACCACAGTATTTTCAGCTGCAAATATGCTGTCGGCATTCCTGTGGCATGCGTCGCATGAGGCGGACAAAGGCACGAGGTAGGGCATCATACTTAAATGACTATTAAATGATCTTCCATTGAACGCCAGTCCCAAGAATATACTAGAATTATTATATGATAAATTATCTATATATTAGGTTTAGTATTTTCGTCCCCTCTTCTCTTTCTCCTTGTTTATCCTTCACTGACCCACACTGACTCGCAGCTAAAGCGGCTTAGACCCCATCTCCATCTGTCCCTCCCCCCTCCCACTGTCCAATAACCAGATGCTAGTTAATTCGTAATTGCTCTGCCATTTGTCAGGCCAAAAACCACTCCGTGGGGTCCGACAATTGTCCCCGAAACAACATTAAAAGCGGGAAAAAGCACAATATCAACTTTTCCCATTTCCCCACAGGGAGAGAGTGAGTGGGAGCGGGTGCTGGTGTGAGTGGGGGGAAAAACAAGCAAAGTCAAACCACAGCAAACCGAAACTAAATAGCTGGACATTTATACGAGCCATCCATCTATCCGGGATTCCCCGCTCAATCTATTCATTCAGTCATTCGGTCATTCACTCACTCACTCACTCATCTATCCATCCATCCATCCATCCATCCACCCATTGCTATGCGGGTCCATCCATCCATCGCCCATCGCCCATTCCATCGCCATTCCATTCCCGAAATGTTTTTAGAGGCACTGTTTCTCTGCCTCTGATTTATAAGCTGCATGCCGCTGACCACTTGATTGCGTAGTCTCTTCTTCTCCCTCTATCTAGTGTGTGTGTGTGTGTGTGTATGTGTGTTTGTAATTTATTTACGTTAACACGCGCACTGGCCCAAGAGCACCTAAAACTACTACAATCCGCCGGCCCAGAGCCGGGCAAGGCTCAAAAGAAGAGCTTTTCCCATTTTCATTTATTTTAAATGGCATAGAAAATTGCAAACTGACATTTCTGTAGTGCCTGCCCCAAGTGTCCGACCGTCCGGAGAATCTCTATAGCCATGTGGCATGTGCACACAGCCGGAAATTCATTCGGGAAACGTCGTATCTGGTGGGTACGGGTACGGTAGAACGGAGTAAGGGTATGGTCTACTGATTACCATGAAATTACATTGTTTCGCACTTAAAAACGTGTTGGTCAGTGTACATTTTCGGTGGTCCAATCGGAGGCCAGGACTTTACCTAGCTTTCCCTTTTTGCTCAATTAAGTGACCTTCCTTCCTTCTTTTCGTATGCCCTTTTTAAAAAACGCCCTCTTGGGCAAGCCTCAACGGAAGAGTAATGTTTCTATGCAAACAAGTCTTTCAATGATAACTATATCCGGATGAAACTTAGCATAGAACATAGACCAGGATATAATCGCTACATCACATTAGTCTTTGGAAGAAAAACTTGTTTATTTCCAAGGATAAACGAATCGCAACAATGGAAGCTAAAGGTATACATACAGATCTACATAAATGCATGAACGTTTAAATACATATATACATTTAGATATATATGTGGATATTAGCTAAAAAAGATCGGAAATCAAAGAATCAATGGATACTAAAGAGTATCCCAACGTTCGTCGCCTGAAACTATCGCATTTATCTCTCTTTATTATTTGATTTGCGTTGCACATTCAGACACCCTTGCCACTGCTTCACAGTCGAATTTAATTGCTTGCGTTTATTGTTAAATGATTTGATTTTTTTTGACAGCTTTAGCAGGGGAGTGCTAGGTATGGCTGGGGGCATGCGTTCGCCAGGTGGCATGCCTCACCTCCTGTTAGATTTTGGGCTCTGCTTAATTTGTTAGGCATTTGCCTAAATTGAATGGAAATTGATTTTCAATTCAATCGCATTTTTTCCCCCTTTTAGCTTGTTCTCAATGATGCATGCCACACGCGATGCAAAGCGACAATAAAAGGAATGCCGCTGCATGCCGCTGATGTCCCGAATCTCTCCCTCATTTCTGCAATTCAGCATAATTCAATCAATGGCTTGCACATGCAACATGCATTATTTGTGTTTTTTTTTTGGTTTGAATAATTTGATTTTCTGTTGCCATCGGCATGTAATTCGTTTGCCAGGGATTCTGTGGCAGTTTTTCTTATTTGTATTACCAGATAAAAAATGCAAAAAAGGACAAAAATATCAGTTTTTCACCTTTTCCCTTTTCAGATCCATTAAGCTACGGTTGCTCTATGATTTCGTCGGGAAATCACACTGGAAAAGTCCAATATATTCCTGCAAAGTGTCAAAACATTGCCTATAACACGGACAGAGAAAGTTCTCTTTAAGTCTATACAATAAATAAGTTGAATCAGAGAACAAAAGTGGCATTTCAGTCCTTAAACTTGCAGATATCCGTTAAATTATGCTTGAAATTGTTAAATAAATTATATTTATATTCTGTTTTACTCTTATTTGACAATTAAAAGCCGATTAAACGTATGAAGGAGCCTAGCAACTCACTTGAAATTGAATTTTACAAAATACTCTGCGCTAATGGGATTGTAATTTTGTAAAATATTTAATAATAATCTCTCTTCTAGAATTCCACTAATAGCATAATTTTTTGAAAAAGTATCATTACGCCCAGCCTGCTACTTTGTAGGAAGGGGATGGGGATGTGGTTGGGGCTGTGGATGGAGTGTGGGTGTGGGTCTGGATATCCTTCAGACACAGTCTCTGCTTATCCATCTCCATTTCTCTATAATCAATTTTACTTTGGCGCTGAAAATGCAAACACCTAGACAGCCGCCTGCCACATCCCATCCTGCCACGCAGACACACATCTCTGTTGAGGGGTGGAAGTGTAAGGAGGAGAGTAAGCAATAAGCCAAGCCAAGATCTATCTAAGCATGGGTACTCCTGTCATGGCTTTCACATACCGAGCCACTGAGAGGACTCTTCTCCGGCTCCGTCTCCTGCTCATGGACTAGAATATTGGAACCGCAACCATTTCGCATGTAGCGGAATCCTCGTAGCATATAAACTCGGAGACAGTCCTCCGTGCTTCTTTGGTAGCACCGACAGCGCACATATTTAAAGAGCAAACGTTTATCTAAGTTGTACCGTTGCGGTTTCCGTTGACATTCAAATGCGGAAGCACCTGTCGCCCCGCAGCCCCAGAGGCAGCTTCACAGACAGGCGAATGCAAAATGGGGAATGGGGAATGGCGACTGGCGGCTGTAAGATGTTCGTGGCAGGATGGATGGGGAGGCAGTCGGCATTCACTTCCGATTTCACACGCACACGAGCAGTCACTGCTCTGACAGTAGAATACCTTCTGCCACATACGAACCACTTCCTCGAACCCTCCTCTAAACCCGCGCTGGTGCGTGCAATGGGTGTCTCTTGGTCTCTGGCCGGATACAAGCTTCTCGAGGAGTCAGAAGGACGTGGGGAGGAGGCGTAGAACACGACAAGTTTCTCTTGGAATCGTTCTCTTGCCACCCCTTCAGACGACTTAGGGGAATCTTGAAAGACTTTACCACTTTGTAGTTACAATTTTGAATTTTCAAGCACTCGCCAGTTCTTAAATGGTTTCGCTTACACCTCGAACATGCAATTGAACAAATTAATTACTTGACAACTTTACAAGCATCCTCTTTACCGAAGGAACAGCAGCAGCAGGACCTGGAGTAGGAGTCTGTGGATCAGCCCGCAGAATTGTGGTTCCTTTCTGTTTGAGCGGCTGCTCATTAGAGTGTCCTACGAAGGAACATCTACGCAGCAACCTAGCATCCCCACCAAAAACGTACATTACTTCCCCAAAAAGAGGGGACGGGCGATGGGGGATGCATACGCATCCTGATTCTGATGATTTCTGGGCTCATTAATAACGTGGCTCTTACTGATGCGATTCTGTCCGCTGGCTGTGTGGATTGTGAGTTATGCGTGTGTGTTAGTGCATGTTTAAGTGTGTGAGTGTATGTGTCGGCCATTGTCGAACAAAGTAGCTAAACGGCCAAAAGGGAACGTCATAGCGATGGCCCAAAATTACACAAGATACGATGCATTATAGGCCTCCATCTGACTGGAAGCTAAAATATTGAGATATCTTGAAGATAGACAGATAGATAGTAGGTTGTGGATCGTAATATAAAGAATCATCGGATATAGCTTTGTAAACTGCAGAGCATTGTTTATTATTGTAAGAAAAATAGTACGTGAAATTGCATTATGCAATTGATTTTCTGCTCACTAGATGAACGAATATATATTTTAAGGCTTTCTCCTATGGATTTCTTAATAGCTTCATGAGCTTCATTTACATGTTCTTCCACGCTTCCTTTTGGGCACCGAATTGCAGCACAAATGACGCAGACACGCCACCATCTCTAGCGGCAATACAATGGGCCAGCCACCATACGTTCTGTTCTGGTTCTGGGTTCTGTGTCTTGGGCAAGCAGCAGCCTTTTTGTTTTTGGCTACGTTCCCGCGGCGTACAGCCGGAAATTGGAAAAGCGTTGCTTTATGCTCGAAAGCGCGGGGCGAGGGGCGGGGAAAGCGAGAGACAGAGATAGAGAGAGAAAGTGCGCTTTGTGGCCTGGACTTGGTTGATGCTTCGGGGTCCCCTTGGCACTTTATGCATGCGCCTCTCATAAAGAGCAGAGGAATTCGAGGACGGACCGGACTCCTCTGCTGTGTGGCCATTGTTTGTGGCACCAGAAAAAGAGTGGACTACTGCCACACGGAGTGGTGTCCTGCTAATGTTGGCTGTTAAGCATGCATTGGCCATGTGGCCATAGGAGGATAGGGGTCCCTCCTATCCGTGGGGGATACAGCATGGATCCTCTCCCCGAAATGCGGTTCATTAAATGTTGTGTGTAAATTGGCGCATATTTTCCACAAATTATTACTATATCAACAAAAATCGGGCGGTAACCATAAAAACGCATCATCATCCAATGGATTTATAGGCTTTTTCCCTTCACTTTTCCCGGGCTTTTCATTGAATATCTGCGCAAATTGGCTTTTATTTTCATCTCCTCTTCTTTTTTTGTGTGTTGTGGCACAATGCAAACTAAAATCAGTCAAAATGTATACTGCAGAGGCAAAAGCGATACTTTATCTGTATCTGTATATGTGGCAACTGTATTTGCATCTGTATCTATGGCTGTGGCTGTGGCTGGCCGATGGGCGGGCTCTTCATTTGGGCATTTTACAAAATTTACGAAAAATATACGAAAAATATACATATGGGTAATTTTGTTTAGCGTAATTGCGGTGCCACTTGATTGGAGGCTGCCTATGCTGCCTGAATAAGCTGCCAATTCGATATTTGCCTTATAGTGAACATGGTTTCCTTTTTTTTGTGTGCTTTTTGGTCAAAATTGTTGATAAGCGCAGCGTCGCAGCTCAATCGCTGTCGAAATGAGGATATTCGATGCTCAGTTTTAATTTTCAGCTGCGGCAGAGGAAGGAGCAGCAGAGGGAGTAGCAGCAGTGGAAGGAGCAGCGGAGGGAGTAGCAGCAGTGGAAGGCGCAGTAGAGGGAATAGCCACAGAGAAGCCATGTTAATGAGCCCCCTGCAGCCACACCCATTGGCTGCAACTCCAGTTTCAACACTTTCTCGTTCTTCTCTGTCTGGTTCTCTGGCCGTTTTTCAATAAACGGCTCCCAAAAGCAAACAGACAACAACTACAGCGGAACAGCAAGGCGGGACGGCCAAGTTAATAAAAACCCGCGACACGCAGAGGCCCCTTCCCACCCCACATCCCCCGCCAGACAAAATTTCAGACGTCATCAAGCATCAAGCAGCTGGGGATACCCTTCTTCCAGAGGCAGATCTTTATTCTTGGGCGACCAAGAATTCAATTCCGATTTAATTCGTATTCTTAGCTAAAGGATTGATATTTGCGGCATTCCACATCGAATAACTATATCTTTTTCTCTGACAAACATTTGTATACCCGCCGAAAGGGTATGACGACATGTACATAGATACAAGTACGAGTGTATATTGGAGCTTTTGGTAAATGTTTTTTGCTCTTTATGAGACCACAAACTGTTCCAAAAGCTAAATTCCACGGATGCCAGGAAATAGAAGCCGTAGAAAATATGCCATATAGAGGCATCTCCTTCGGATGGGATTTAGGGGACGGGTTTAATTTTTACCTCCACAAGGGGCTTCTACCATATGTATGTCCATGCCCACATGCCATCGATAGGCGATTGCTTTGATTAAATAATTGATCAAAGTAAAGACAGCCTGACCGGACAGCCACAGCCACATTCGGCATCCTCTTTCTTTTATCTTATGTGTTTACTGTGTTTTGTGTTTTGTGCCACTTGACAGCGGAGATAATTAATTTTTGGTTGCACACCGTCGCAACTTCTTTTTTCTTTCTCTTTCCACATTGTCTTTTAACTCTTTGAGGCATGCCACACTGACACCAAGCCACTTGCATTCTCTCCCTTTGGCTTTTCGTCTTATCCTCGAGGCTTGTATTTTTTCATTGGTCTCTCATTCTCTCATTTCAGATTGCGGCTTTTCCGTTCATTGGTAATTTACGCTCGGGGAAATTCCTACGTTTCCGTACTCTTCTTAGTTCCGTTCAGTTTTTCCTCTTATTTCTTTGGGTTTTTATTCTGTTTAAAGCTGCGGACGAATGCGTGTGTGTGGGGGCCGTGTGGGGTGTCGGGGTCTAAGCTGCTTAGCTCCTGCCTGGCCCCTGGGCCTCCATTTACACGTGACAGTGATTGGGTGCCAGTGTCGGGGATTTATTTATCTTTTAAAAGTGTATTTATTGCCGCACAAGCCACAGGACCCTCCCCAGGAAAAGGTGAGAGCAAAATCCAAAACAGAAATTTAAGCAAAAAACAAAAACCAAAAAAAAGGAAAACTAATGGAAAGGAGATTTGAAAGGAGGCGGGAAAGGATCACTATTTCTGGTCTACACATTTCATTATACTTTACGGGGAAGGATATCCTATACTCTCAACAATTTATTTCATTTTTATCGGACATCAAGATGTATTGATTTTTGTTGCAGAGAAAAATCACCCGCACTGGCACCCGCACATGCCGATAATCTGGACCTAAACTTTAGGCCTGAAACAAGAGCAAGACGAAAAAAAGATTGGGTCCTGCTGCTTATGAGGGTCATGCACTCATCTATACCATCTCCCTCCTCGAGGATCTAATCAAAGTTGATTGATTACGTGAGCCAGCGGGGAGAGAGTAGCAACAGCAGCCCCCACATCCTCGGTGTCCAGTTGATGACACTCCCAGGGGAGCAACCAACCCATTCCTTCCTTCCTTCCTCTTGGCTGCCTTTATTTCTAGCTAATTTTTGATCATCATATTATATTTTTGGGGGGCCTGATGACCGCAAATTAGGGCTGACAATTTGCTGGTTTCTTTGTGATGTGGGTGCCAAAAATATTTTAATTAATTTTGCCCGCGTCCCAGGTACAAAATCGGCTTATTAATAGAAGGGTAACCCTTTCTAGAAAGGATACTCCATGTCATAGGAGAAAGGAGGCCTGGTTATAAAACGATTGAAGGGTGGAAAGTCTATAAAATATGGGAGAGGAGAAAATTCTGCTTCTAATTCAATTTAATGATGCTGCGTTGTGGGTTTCTTTCAATTAAAGGGAAACTACACTATAATTTTACATTTAAATAATTTTATAATCTCGTTCATACATTTTCAAAGCAAATCGAAGGGACAGACAACCTTTTTGGCCTAAACACTTTCCTGACAACAAAAACCACATTTTCATCACGAAAAAACTGTAGAACGGATGAAATTGTTTCGAACTAAATCTGTTTATTAACTTGCTGAAGAGGTACTCCCATTTGTGGGATGAGCAGGATTGTAATACGATTAAAGAGACTCCGATAAAGAATGGAAAGTATTGGACTCTATCTACAATTCAATAGAACGATGGAAGAAAGACGCCTTGATTATAATTTTTCGACGTATACATTATACTAATCATTTTCCTAACACTAAAACCTACATTTTCCTCTGGAATAAAAGTGTGCAACGGTGGCAGGAGACAGGATGCAGGAGGCAGGAGGCTGTTGTAATCGCATTTGACCTGAAAACCAATTGCAATCAAAACAGGAAGCGGCCTGCTGTTATTGCTGCTTTCTCTCTATTTTCCTCTTTCGGGCCAGAAGCACAAACTCCGCAAAGGGCTGTAGCATGACAAACTAATTTCATTACAAGCAGATGGTGCTATCCAGTGGGGGCATGGGCATTGTCTATACACTCCCTTCAGTCGAGTTAAGTCCGGACATAATGCCTGTAATAATAATCAACAGCAGCCCCAGACTCCAACTCCGACTCAGGTCTTACTTTAAGGACGGGAACGGGAATGGGACTCTGGAATGAGACCGAAGACCGAAGACCAAGACCTAGATCCAGACCGAGGAGACCATCAGGCTCTGAAATCCAAGAGATATCCGAGAGGAAAATGATAAGTAGACATGGGCACGGACACGGACACGGACATGCAGCTCTCATTTGCCCTTCTTTGCCCTGAATCTGAAACAATTCTCTCTTGGGACAAAAATAGAACAATTACACTAAAAATAAAAACAAAAGCCGGATAAGTGGGGCATTGGCATCCAAAAGAGGCGGATACGGGGGACGGGGCGGGGCGTGGCGTGGCGTGTGGCAAGCTGTGTGTAATATGTGCACAAATTGAAAATAAAGTTTTGTAACAAAATGTCGCACCGGAAATGAAACTCACAGCACGAGACTTGGCTCTCTCTCTTTCCCCATCTCGTTCTATCTCTTTTTGTGTGTGTGTGTGTGTGTGTGTGTGTGTGTGTAGCGAGGCGTATAAAAGAGCAGTCGCTGATGGTGGGCGTGGTCGAGGCCAAGTATTGTTTGCCTCTCTATTCGTGTGACAGTGGCACGAAGGTCTGGCCTGGTCTATGGGATCTCTGTCTCAGTCTAGGCGCAGTCTGCGCCATTTGAGCCTTTTGCCATAATAAAAGATGACATTTTATAGCAGTCATAGCCATGTTAAGAGGCGGAGAAGCCTTTGCCCCAGAGCTACTCTTACACTATAAGCTTTTCAGCGAAATTATCAATCAGAACCTCCCAGACTATTAAATCTGATGAAATGCAACACACGTTGCTGAGTGCTTAGAACGTATTGTTGGAAAAAGCAATAGATTTACATCGGTGAAAAGCCTATCGTGCTACAACAGCAGAAATCGAAGCCAGAGTCGGAGTCGGAGTCGGTGTGCCGGAGGCAAGTGAGAGAGACACAGCTGCAAAAGTACATAAACCCAGAAATGTCATGTTTATTTTCATTTCATAAGGAAATTGTCTGTCTATAGTTTTTGGCTCTATCAGAAAAGGAGGCTGGAGGAGCAGCAGGAGGTGGAGAAGCCGTGTGAGCACCTGAAAAACTTATCCAATCTTTGGAATTGCCTTCCGGTTTTTTATGACCGCCTCGCCCGTTCCCACGTAGAAAAAGACATGTAACATTTCGGAGCGATTTATGGTCCGTAATTAGCATACGAAATGCGTTAAGTGCACCACAAATTGCACTTCTGGTCGGTTTACTCTTAAAGCCCAGTTTCTGATTCTGAATCTGTTTTGTTTTCAATTCTAATTGAATGTGAGTGAGCTCTATTTAAAGGACACTAGATGGCGTTGCTTATCTGATCATATTTAAAGTATTCTTGATGGTTGAGCTATGTTATAGTGTCTCATTCAAAAGGACACTTGATGGTGGAGCTACCTTTTGCGTTTTATTTATTTTTGGCTCTTGATGGTGGGTACCATCTGATGGATGACTTCGTCGAATTATCTCCCACGCTCTGCCACTTTTTCGCCTGTCACTCAGATGAAGCGCGATTATATTCATTAAATATTTTTGAATTTCAATGGATTTCCATGTGTCTCTCCTGGTATCGCTCCTTCCATCGATGGGTACACACTTCTCCAATGGACCAATGGAGACATACGACATATACGGCCACTTATCTGATCACATCATTAGCATCATCAGAAATTTAGCTTTGTCATGGACCGCCTGCCGGCCCCTGGCCAACACCAACCGTTTAAACGCACCGAAAAAACGCACGAAGGAAAGTAGCAAGAGCTTCTGATCGTTGGGGGAGAGACGACGGGGGAATTACATTTTAGCATATGTCATAAAGGATTAGTCCTGATTTACGAAGGCGTCGTCGACAGCGGGGGCTAGCCGTCAAATGTGAGGGCGAGACCTTCCAATAAAGTGGGAGGCGGAACAAACGCGGAGCTGAACGATTTATAGAAGGGGAAGAGCGGAGCAGAAAGAAACAGGAGCTGGAATCGCGCGGATCAGAAACAGATGCAGACACAGAGCCAGGACATCGCTCCATTACTCTTTCAGAGAGGAGACAACAAAAGGAGTATCAGCATCAGCTTTCAGTTCGGGTTTACTATTAGAAATAGCCTCAAATATATTTACATTTTTAGTATGGCTTACACTCAGAGAAACTATCGCAAAATGGCAGCACACAAATCGTACCCGTTAAAGCTGAACAATGTCTGTTCTCTTCGTGTGTACAATACAAAGTCGCGGGTCTGGTGTTCAGCTGGGCCCAAACAAAAGCAAGAGAAAAAAATGTAATGTGTACTTGTGTATAAATATTTATATATTGAAATGCAATGCGAATCAATGGGGAGTCTTCCTCCACGAGCGGAGCAGGACCTAAAGTCATACTCCAGGACTCCAGGACTCGAGGACTGGTGGGATGGCCGCAATGCAATCGAGCCGCCAGACAAAATTGAATTTGCAGCAAAAGTTGCTCTGGATTCAGCATCCACTGCATCCGAATCCGCATCTAACGTTCTCTTCCTGTCTCCTGTTTCCTTCCTTTTCCCTTCCTCCTTCCTCCTTCTTGCTGGCACCATCTACTCCTCTCTCTTGTTGTGCTGTTTGTCGAATTTGAGCATGCGAAAATGCGATTTGAGCTGCTGCAGCAGGAGGTAAACTTCTCTGTGGCTCGTTCCCCCGAATAGCCAGAAATGGGGCAAATCGAAGGACCAGGAGCTGCAGCAGAAGTAGGAGCAGGAGTGCAGCTTTAGCTGTGACAAATCTTTATGCAATGTTGCATGTCGTCTGATTTGCCATGATGACATGCTGATGGAATAAGCGGGGGGATGCAGGGGCATGCACCGTGCACTACTACTCGATGGGATGTCGATGTGTCTCCATCTCTATGTCTATGTCTTCGTCTCTTTCCCTGCCTCTATCTCTCTCCATCTCTCTCTTTCTCTGCGTCTCTCTCTGTGTGTCTCTATGTCTCTCAGTGATTTGTTCAGTGAAGCGTTAAGCGCAAAAATTGGTAATGGCTGTGGCAGTGGCAGTGGCAGTGTTTCCTTCGTTTTTGGCAATCATTGCGCAGGTTTTATATTTTTGTCGGTTTGAAAAGGTTTTTTGATTTGGCCAGAGCCCGGAGGTGGAGGCCCGGAAAATCCAAAAAACACAGATAGTGTTCCACAGGATGCCACAGGACTCTTTAGGGACTCTTTAAGCTCCGAACTTTGATTAAGGATATGCCTCACAGAGTTATTATTCAATTAAATGTATTTTTGTTGGCCCGCGGGCTCTCAAAAAACATCAAAAGACGCTGGAAAATTAATGCGGCAGCAGACAGGCAGCATTTCTCTGTCCTCTCCCTTCCGCACTCTATTTTCCCCCCGTTGGCTTAAAAGCCACGCCCATCTGTAATTGCATTTCATTTAATATGTGGGGAAAATTTTAAAGAATTTACACGAAAATCACACATAAATAATGTAAAATAATGAAAATAATGAAAATATCAGCTATAAGAGGTGACCCCTGATCCCCTGGAAACAGAAACACGAATCCCCGCATTCCGGAAAACCGAAAGGCAAAAAGTTTTCCAATACAAAATGGTGTGCCAGCTGTCATCATGCCCCTGAGGGCACCTCCAGAGGACTGTGGATGGGGGGATTATGATGATAAGGAGGCGTGGCAGGATGGCAGAGTATGGAACTGTGGCACGGTGGTACGGTGGCAGTGTGGCACTGTTGAAAGGCTAATTTTGCACATTTGAACTGTAAATTAAGGAGGAGGAAAATGCGTTTTGTGGCTTTATCATTTGCCTCTGATGATGAGAGGCGGTAGGAGGAGAAGTTGGGGGGGGCGTGGCTGGTCAGGGGGCAATTTCATGGTTAAATGATTCAGAAAGAGAATTACGAAATTAGGCCTTGCCACCCTTGGACTCACCCGCTCCGCAAAACACAATGTAATTAACTTTTGTGCGACTGCTGCTGCCCACGCCCTCTGCTCCCCGTCCTCTGTCTCTCAATATATTTGATATTTATTCTGTGGCACTCTCCGTGGCCCTCTGGGTGCACTTTGGGGCAAGTCTTCAGCTCCATCTCCATCTCCCTATTTCTCTGTCTCTGTCTCTCCTCTTTGGAAAGCAATTTGAAACAAATTTTATTGCTAAAGTTTTTTGGGGGGAGGGAGTGCCTGTGGAGAGCACATGGAAAATTGTTCAAGTGCCGCCACAAACAGAGGAAAAACCATAGAGTGAACGGGCACAAGAGCGGCTATAAGAAGGTGTCGGAGGAGGAGTCGCTGAAGTTATGGTCTGATCCACAATTAGTTGGAGCCTAAAAGTGTGCTAACAACTCGAGGACTTAGCTTGGGAATTTGGTAGGGGGGAACCTACTGGCATGTGGTCAAAAGATTGATTCGACATTTGTTAAAGTCTTTTTGTTGTCCCTAAATTTTCTTCGAAAGCTGTACACATCGAGAAAAGAGCCCTGGAATGTTAATTATTCAGTTTTATAGTTATATTACTATTAATATTAATTAGAAATATTATATTTTATTTAAATAAATATTTTCATATATAAATCAAATATATTTCCTATAAATTACCAATTTAATTTCAGTAAATAAATGAATTATTTTCGAAAAAATAAATATGTTTTCTCAGAGTGTATCTGTTGATGAGGCGTTGAATCAATCAAAAACTAATGATATTCTTCCAAGATGTCAGGAAAGAAAAGTGTGAATGGTTGAAACTTACCGACACTTGAACATCGTTTGGCAGGAAACATATCGTGGAACGGGCGGCACCAGCAGCTTGAAGAACTGCTCTGCAACTGCTGACCCGAAAAAGAGGTCCAGCATGAGAGCCAGGAACCAGAGGCAGAGAGCATCGTAACGTTTTATGGCCAGAAGGGCAGCCAGTGCGTATGCGTAATAAACAAAACAACTGCAGCAGGACCAGCGCAATTGCCTCTGTACGTATCAGTATCTGTGTGTATGTGGGCTTTATTTAAATTTACAACCCAAGCATTCGGCACTGTTGAGCTTTTGCTACGCACCAGCACTGAATGGTGCCCCACTGCCCCTTGCCCCCGACTCCCACGTCCCTGGGTGCACATTGTGTGTATGTGCCTCTGGCTCACTGCCTTTCTGCCTCTCAGTGTTTGGCGTTTCCCTCTGCTGAATAATAAATTGTATTTTGCGGCATTTAAAAGCAATTTTTTAACATTTTTCAATCTCAATGGCAATGGCTGAAGCGCCTGGCACGCACACAATCATAAAGCACATCCTACATCCCACATCACAGAACCAGGATGCCCCCAAGAGGCAGAGGAGCAGCAACGGAACTGTGGCACACAGTTTTGTCTACCAATTTTGCAGTGAATTGTCCAGGGGATCCTCTGGAAGTCAAGGCGCTGTCAAATCGTAACAACAGCAGCAGCACAAGGAGCTAGGAGAAAAGGGGAGGGGGAAAGAGAGAGATGGGGGCAACCGGAGATGGGGGCAATTGTTGGCTTAGTCTGGTTTTTGGCAGGGGCAGGCGCAGACAATTTTCGGACTCTACTCCCTGTGCATTTAGTTAAGCTTCAAGTGAAGACAGGCAACGATTCGGCAGTGAAACAAATTGCAGCATTTACCCTGTTCCTGCTCCCTGCCGTTGCCCCTGTACTCCTGCCCAGGCCATTTGCAGTACGGAACAATAGTGGCAGACAGAACCCTGACTCGAAAATGCTTGTACTCGTAGTTTGTGGCAAACAGTTTGCATAAACTTTGATTATGTGTGTAAGCCCCGAGGCACAGTTCCCTCTCCACCTGTGCCACAAACGCATGTGGCAAGAAAATATTAGTGAGAGAACTTTGGATCAGAGAAGGCAATGGCTTTCTCCCAATCACCCAATCATAGCCTCATTTCCATTTATACGTATTCCCATTTTACACAAAAATCACAAACAACATTTTTGATTTCCCGACAACTAAATTGCTTTTGCTTAGATTCCTCCTCCGTTCAACAGATTCCTCGATCATTCCTCCAAAATGTATCGTCTGCCGCACCATCGTCGTCATCGGTAGAAGCCGAATAATGGGTGGGTGCCACACATCCCATTAAAGAGTCCAAAGAATCTTCGATCCCAGCCTCATACCCGCAGATTCCTAGGCAAAATGTGTAAGGATTTCCAGCAAATGTCGTGGGGCCCCAGCGGTCGTCCCAAGTTTGATTTTATGGTGCTGTTGACAGTGCCATTTATTACGGATGGGTTGCGTTTCTTCAAGCGATGCCACAAGCCCGATCGCCGGGAGTTTAAGCGCACTGCCGTGGCCGCGGGAGTGGGCATCCTTCTCATGGGTTTGGTGGGATATATCGTGAAGCTGCTGCAGATACCCCTGATCCTGAGCTCCTATCAAAATGAGAAATAAAGTTTCAGTCTACCCCGAGATTCCTGTGCCTGGTTTCTGGCGCTGCGCCAAAAGCCAAGCTGCTTTTTCGGTTGACCCCTGACTCCCGCCTCCGAGGGGGAGAGTGTTGACAGGCGAGCATTTCTCTTGGAAAAACACATGCGATGGTGCCAAAAAGTTTCCTTTCCATTCCTCGAAATCGAATCAGAGTCATCGAAGAGGCATCAGGTCGGGTTGGGGGCACTGCCAGATAAGCAGCAGCGTCGTGTGGCAACCTCTACGAGAGTGTCGTAGGTTGTGTCGAAGGTTGCCAGACAGCCAAAAGCATTGCCAGCTTAAAGTCAAACTGTCAGAGAGTGTCGTTTCTCCTCCACCAAAGTTTTGGCAGGGCACTCAAAGTTTTCCTTTCCCCAAGTGTCAGCATTAAAGTTTTTGCCTCTCAAAAAAAATTAGCTGGCGAAGCTTTTGTTTGCGGCTCCTATCATTTCAGTAGCAGTTGCAGCAGTAGCCAGGACCTTGACATACGAGTAGTCGCATTTGGCGTGTGGCTTGTGGGGGGGGGATGTTGCATGTGTCGCCATTTGCTGCTGTTATGTTTTATTGATGAGTCTCTCAAACCAAAATTGATGATACCCCGTCCTTGCATACATATTGCTGCCGCTGTCAAATGGCGTAAATTTATTCAAAGCTTTTGTCGGTTGTTGCGTCCGGTTAAAGCGGCATGCCATGCAACAGGCAACAGCGCAGCAGAGGAATGCAACTTGGTGGAGGGGACTGTGTATCCTGTGTCCACGCACCTGTGCCACAAAGAAAAGAGATAAGAGCGTGGGTGGGGGGGGGGGGGGGCACGACTTGAAGGTTATGAAGTCTTCGCGTAAAAGGACTGGAACGGAACGCAGACACAAAGCCAGAGATAGAGAAAAAATAGAGATAATGCAGTCAAAGGGAAATCCTAGAGGCAACATAAGACTCTCTGTACAGATGGAGCTGTCACTGTCGCCCCCTCCCCCACAAAGTCCTGGGAATTCAGTTACTTAGCCTGGACTCCACCTAAGAACACAGACAACGCACACACACCAAACGAACCAAAAAGGACCGAAAGGAGTGTCTCCTTAGCACTAGAAATTGTGTACAGCTGCAAGGAATTCCCCAGAAAATTTATTATGATGTCCTTTTTGGAAAACAGAGAGTCCTTGGATCGTTTTATGCAGCTTGTGTTTAAAGGAAACGTTTATCATTTACGGACTACAGAAATGTATATGGAGGTACTGTTTTCAAGTGGGAAAACATCGATTGCTGGAGTTATTTATCGAAATATAAGTCGAGGGCGCGACTTACACTCAGTTTTTTTTGTACTAAAAGTATTCCGTCAACCAACTGCACTTGCTGGGTATCCTTTATTCGGGCCAGCTTTCCTGTCGTGTTCTTGTTTCTTCTACTTCTCCTTTTGCTGCATTTTAATTAAAAGAGAAGTGCGGCCATTAATTTGCAACTACAAATTACACTCAATAAAACATGGGTCTGCCACTGCCGCTGGTACTGCCTGCCTGCCTGCCACACACTGATTCTTCGGCAATGCACCGAAAGGGACAGGGACAGAGAAAGAGTGTGTGACAGAGCGAGAGAGAGAGAGAGAGAGTGTGGCAATCAATTTGCACTTTGACTACAATTACTGATTTTCGACACTTGAAAGGATTTTATAAATTGCCATTTGGCCCCCGTAAAACCCCCAATGAAAAAAAGAGACTGCTGTTCCAGTGCCTGGTGTTGCTGCTGCTTTGCTTTGACTTTGGCAATTTGTTTTGGCCTTTTGCTTTTGCTCTGTTCTGGCCACAGTCCTCCCGTACACTCCTCATGCATGTGTGAGCCTTTTTCCAGGCTTATGCTCCTTTTTCCTTCTGCGACTACTGCTTTCCTGTACAACTTTAATTAAGTCACTTCTGTGCGACTTCTGTGGCCAAATGGAAGTCATGGCTCTGTGAATGGGTTAAGGGTTAAGAGATAGGGAACAACACGGGAGTGGGACTGCAGAAAGGAGTTGAAAACTTAAGTGATATTTGCTGGAAGGGAAGTGCCAATTAAGTTTCGCCTGAATGGAAGGCCTAATGACCTGATGACAAAAGAATATCACTTCAACCCTATACGAAAAACAAGTCAAAAGAATTGTGTGTCTAAAATATGGAAATATATATTTCCATGGATGGAAAACGATAATGTGTGATTTATTTCTGCAGAGGAGCTTGGGGAGAAACGATAATTGCTTTTCCCGGCGAAAAGAGAGAAATTTCAAAGAAATGACAGCCACACCGCAGAAAGAGTTATAGCAGATCATAGCAATGTCCATTCCGTTGACTTTCATCTGCTGCTCGTTCCCCCTTTCTCCCGATTCCATCTCTCTATCTCCGCAGCAATTTCCATGCAAAACTCAGTAGCCATAAGGCGGAAAACATTTTTACACATATGACTGACGACTGACGCTGATTGCGTTTGTCACGTCTGCGAAATACGAGTACTAGTACGCAAAAAACGGGGGCAATGTGACGGCTAAGCGAAGCAGAAAGGTGCCCCAGCAAATAGGCCATGGAAAGCGGTGTGGCGGGGTGCGGGGAAAGCCAGAGAAACGTGGAGAGAGGCAGAGATGGAAACCGAAAAATCCGAGGCCGCCGCTCCACGAATTTGTTGTTGTTGTGGGTTGGCTTTATGGTTCCCCTCTTTAAACGTCGCATCTCTGCCTCTCCCTATCGCTCTCTCTCCCTCTCTCTGTGTACGCTGTGTGCTACCCTGTATTTGCAGATCAAAGAAACACTTATGGAATGAATATCAGAACAGATTTCCGACTTCCGAGGAAAGCATTTCTTGAACGAAAATTACCAGCACTTTACTCTCATTTCGGAAGTGCTTTTCTTGGATATTTCGATCCAAGGGTATTTCCTAGTCGATAGATGTGTCTGTTTTGTGTGTTTCTTTTTTTCTGCATCTACGCCAAAACTAAGCAACAGACGACATCAGCAGCGGAACTGCAGTAAAATCGTCATCGATGAACTCGGCGCTCTCTTTACGCACACACACACACACACACACACACGAGCAGACATGACAATCCAGCATTGCGTATACGTAACGTGGTGCATATGGGGTGTCCCAGAAATCCGTTCAATTCTTTTGGGGTGTGTGCGTCTACAGATTGTCGCAGTTGCGACATATTTTGCATAATTTAGCGATTGAATTTAATGCTCAAAGGCGAGAAGCAGAGTTCGAGCTGCTCCATGCTTCATGTCCCCCGTGCCACATCAGTCTACGCCTGCCGATACATACATACATCATGCGGCTGTGGCCCCATCCATTCTGTTTTTCATTTATTAATTAAATAATTTTTGTTGCATTTGCATCCTGGCTGGATAATGATGTTGCTACTGCTGCCGCCGATAATGATCATTGCTGCACATAGGACACATACACGACACTGGAAACCAGACATGCGACAATAATTGCATGCAACATAATTAAAGCCATTAAAGCACTTAAGCTACCGGAAAACACACGACATGGCCATATGGCTGGACCCCACAGGAGCAGGAGAAAGACAGTGGATCACGGCAGGAGGAGAGGCAGAGGAAGAGGAAGAGGGAGAGGCACCAGTCATGTTTGCATATTGCATAATTATGATGAAACACACATTTAAATGCATTTAATGGCAGGGAAAAGCAGGTCGAAACGGATCGAAAGGCCCTGGACCCCGGAAGCGGCCGAGATCGTGGTTTGAGCCCTGGTTTTTGGGGTCAACCCTGGATGGGCAGGTAGCCTATGGTACTCCCCTCCTTTACCTCTCGTTCCCTGTACCAACCAACCGAAAAATGCTTTTAACGTTTATTGGTTTTTGTATTAAATATTCTACTGGTGGAAATATTTATAGAAACACATTGCCGTCCCATCAAAGGGCATATTTAAGTCAAAAATGAAATCACGGGTACAGATTGGAAGAATAAAAGGAGATCTATTAAATTCACATCTCTTTAACTGCTCTACTCTTATTAAATTCCTTCTTAAACTACATTTTCAGACCCAAACAGCAAACGATAAATGGAAAACAGAAACCAAATCGAAATCTGTGTCCAAATTCGTACAAGAAAATGCAATATTTGTTTGTCAATTACAAATTTCGGACAGGACTGAAACTCAATTGATTTTCGGAAATCTTTCACTTTCGATTTAGGATAATTCCTCAAGATTCGATATTTGGCAAAAAACGAAATTCCTTGAGGAAAATGTCTGGCAAAAATCGAGAGGAAAATTCGAATGCAAAATTTCAGCACTGCCACTGGATGATATTTTTCTTATTTGCCAATCGGCAAGGGGCAAACGGAGGGGCGAGAATCAATTGACAGATGAGTGCTAGAAATGGGCTGTGGGATGTCCGATGTAGGATTTTTGTTTACTAAAATTTTGCACTGTACAAATTATGCATGCAATTTAAGCGACATGATTTATGGCCAAAAGATTTTTCAAATATTTATGAAAACACGTCCGCCTCTCTAACTCTCTCTCTCTTTCTCTTTGTGGGATTATATGTATCCGTAAATATCTGTAGTATTTAGTTATTTGTGGTTTATTTTTGTGCTGGGGGAAAGGGGAGAAAATTTAATTAAATCTCGTCTCTCTCTGTGGCTGCATTTAAATTGTATTTTCCATTTACACTTTGTGACCATTTTTACGCGTCAACTTTTCCTTTTCCTTCTTGTTTCTTCTTCTGTTTCATGTTTCATGTGGCTTCCATAAATGTTGCATGAGGCGCACTTCCCGTTTCCTGTTTCGCTTTTGAAATTCTAGAGATGGGCAAAAACTGAGGCAAGGAAGCCAAGAAAAAGATTTTTGGTACAGCTCTGGCAGGAAGCTCAAAAGTTTTGTGAAGGAAGCGCAGGCCCTAGGGAGGTTGGAGGGGGCCTTGATTTCATTTTGGGTCAATTGTCCAGGCCAGAACGGTGCTCCTTGAGTAATTGACACATTTTCAGGAGCTGTCCTTCACCCACACCTGATGCTGCTTTTTATCTTTTCCAGAGCGTGAATGGAGTTTCAATTACCCGCATTTCCATGGAATGTCCATGGAGTGTGGCATGCCAACACTCGGGTTAAATATTTATTAAGCTTATTACTGGTCACACACACCTTCTGCGGAAAGCCCAAAGATAAGCAGGAAAAAATTCGAAGAAGCGAATGAAGAAGCTGAGATGCACTCCATGATCTATCAAAAACAAAATACACCAAAAAAGGAAGGATCTGAGGAATCAAGGAGATATGGCCACATCTTGGAAATAGAGTACAGATGTATATTTTAATCGTTACCCTTCCACTGATCAACTTTGAGGTACCCTCTAGAAGAGTACCGCTATCCATGAATGAGGGGAAAAGGCACACAATTATAATTATTTATTTTTGCGACAGTGTTTCCATTGTCTCCTCTGGTGTTTTCTCTCCTTTGCACTTCTTTGTGGCACTCAGTCACACAGTCCCTCCCCTGTCCACCCCGCTGTTGTTGCGCACTCTGCAAACGAAAGCGAAACGAAACTGTCGCGGGAGCTGGCCATAAATCATTTATGCAACAGACACACAGGGATACGCATGGTGCAGGGTATACAAAGTGGCATAAATCAACTTACATTCGTCCCCATACCTTCTAGAGCGGTGGGGTGGTGAGACGTGCCTGCAGTCATATGCAGAACTTGCAACGAGAGAGTTTTTTGCGGAGATGCTGCAGGAAAAACTGGAAAGAAGACGGGAAAAAACTTACGCGTTTCGCTTTGGCGCCTTGTCTTTGCTTTTCCCCATTGCCACGCCCTCTCTGAAAACTTACCCGTGAATTTTCCACCCTTTGACGTTCCTCTTTCTCCTGGTGCCACGTTCTTTGAATGCATGTCAGTGCCCTGTGTGTTTGTGTTTCTGCGTGCCTTTTGATAAGCGTGCTTTTGGATCCAAGGAAGGAGAGAGGCGAGACCCGTGGAGAGGTCGTCGAAGCAACAGCCAGAGCATAAGCTCAAGCTGAAACGCTTTTCGGCAGGACGAAGGGTGGCGAGCGGGGCCCTCAGTGGGAAAATGTTGAGCTTCCTCTTTTGCCAGTTCACCCCGTTTCGAGGCACTTTATTGGTAGTTGCTGTCAAAGTATGCAGCATAGTGTAAGTTTTCTCCCTGAATTTAATTTCTGACATGTGTGTGTGTGGGACCTGAGAGAGCGGGTAGGAGAGGAAGTAGTGCCGCGTGATTAGATTTTCACATGAGGGGGAAGACAGACAGAGGGAGGTGTACTTGCAGGAGCAGCTGCTTTTGTTTGGCGGCAGCGAAAAATATGAAGCGAAAACTTTTGATCGGAAAATATGTACATAAAATAAAAGAAAATTGCTTATAGATATACCAAAATCTACAACTTGTGTACATGTGGGGTATTCGAGAGAGTACCAAGGGTGCATTTTTTGTCGAGGGATATCTGGTATCGGTTATCCATATCTATATGAATAACCAAAGATACTAGAGATACCAAACATTTTCTAAAATATACCATTAAATACTACCATGTCCAGAATCGGTAGTGGTAATTGCCATTTCTATATAAATCGAGAAAAATCTAAGCGACTTGTTTTTTATACCCGATAGTAAAAAAAGTCTAGGACTTTCACACAGAAAGTTTACCATAGACTTTCAGACTTCGTTGCCATGGACCGCCTCTTACTAATTTTCTGTACCTATCTCACGAGGTGTCTACTAAAATATGTGTGCACTCTGGCGGAGGGGAGCTATACTGACTGAGTATCTGGTATAAATGGTCAGTTCCATTTGCAACTATTTAATGGTTCCTATGAACATATATGTATAGTATGTATCTTAGTTTTCCTATATATACGATAACGTATCTAAATTTTAAAAGCAAGGTACGTATGATTTTCATATATATTCTTTCCACTACTTTCCCTTAACTTTCCTTCTGCCCTACAGCTGTCGTATATTTTTCCCATTTTTTCAAGACATTTTCTCATTGGCCTGAAGGCTGCTCTCTTTTTGGGATGCCAGCAAACGATTTGCACGTATGTTTTCCGAACATCCGTCGATTTACAAAAATTATAATTGCAGCCCCAGTCCACAGCCACAGGCCCAGAGCGTTCCTCATTCAGGGGGGTGCAGGGGGATCTCAATGTGGGGTTCATGCCACGTTTACAATGCACTTCCGCCCCATTGTTGTTTTGCATGTTGACATGGCAGAGGAGCCAGAGCCAGGATTCAGAAACAGGAGTCAGACATATTACTCATACACCCTGCTGCCACCGCCGCTACTGCGGAGGAGGCGGTGGAAGCGCGGAATCGTTGCTGCGTGTTGACAATCATGGTCTCCTTTTTTTTCGTCTGCCTGCCCCACTAATGTGCCACGCCTTTCGGGAAGTGTGCTCGTGTGTGTGTGTGTGTGTGGCAAGCGGAAAAAGTTGAACTGACAATCGAAAAAAGGATAGGAAGGGGTGGGAAAGGCAAGCGTCAGAGCCAGTCAAGTGTGTGGCTCGTCTTTTCTTTCCACACCTCCCGTGTAACAACAATAGCAGCTGCAGCGGCTGCAACAATACAACATGACAACTTCCGCTGCATTCTGCCGCCTGCTGCGGGCACAAAAGAAAAAGCGGCGCAACAGAAAGAGAACTACAGAAACACAGAAAGAAACAAACAAACAAACACTCAATGCCTGAGAGAGTGAGGAAAAGCGCGTGGAAAACTGTAACGGAATCGCATTGTGTAAGGAAATATGTTTTTTCCTGCTACCGAAAGGGAGCGGGAGATGCAGGGGTGGCCTCATAGCAAACCTGAATCCCAAGTCCTGCATCCAACGATCGATTAAGAGGTGTATCTATGTATAGACAAAAATCTCGTAGATATATACATATATCTAATATATAGTATAGTAAATAGAGTATATACCCACACCGCGGATGCCCCTCCCCAGCATTGTGTGAAGGGGGCTGGAAATGAAATTAGTTTGATGCCCGATTCGATTCGATTTGATTTGATTCAAACGCGCACTGTAATTCCATTTAGTTATGCAAATTAGATGCCCGACAAATCCCCACGCTTATTAATTACTGCCCTCTTTTTCTGAACTCTCATGAGTGGTGGCTATATCGTTGTCGTCTCCATCCTACACATATTCCACATGCTCCTCTTCCTCGTCATAATCAATGATGAGATGATCTGCCTTGCGGCACATATCACCAAATGACAGGCATAGGCACAGGGTTCTGGATGGGTTCTGGAAGGGATGGCGGCATTAGGCAAAAACTGTTGCTCATGCTCCCCATTTACTATATTTACCCACCTGAGCAAGGCATATAATTAGAGCCAAGATCAATGCGAGCAGTCTGCTGGGGAACATGGCTAAAATATAACTGATTCGTAGGCTCCCCGATGAGAGAAAAACACTTTCCGATACCAAAGAGTTGCTCAAAACCAGTTATATTTTTCTGTTGCATTATTCATTCAAATCGTTGTCTTTTTCCTGCTCTTCATCTACCTCATCACTTGCCTCCAGGTAATCCGATAAGCAGAGGAACATACTGAAGGCATATTCGCAGTTATCGGGCTCATCATCGTGCGCTCTTTTGCAGTTTTCGAGCGCTTGACGATGCTCATCCGTGAGGGGCTCAAGCTCATCGATTTTAGCTACATCCACACGACCGCGGCTGTCCAGAAGGTTGGCTCTCGCAACCAGACAGTGGGCAAAGCACTTGTATTTCCTATCCAGATTGTCCAGATCCTCCTCGGAGCTGCTGATGTTCATCTGTGCCTGTAACTCCTCTAGGGTGATGTGACTGAAGTATAGGCATTCGTTCATCAAATCGGATTCATCTAGAGTGGTGGGCAGACTCTATTGTAGATTGTTTTAGTTGAATGTACAGATGAGTATTCTATAGAGAGAGTCCTACCTCTGTGAGGGCTACCAGTAGAAGTGATATAACGATAGAAACGTGCAACATTTCCAATATTTAGAATGAATATGGACAGCGTAGCGGAGTAACTGTTTGGTTAAACCAGATCTCAGCTATATATACACCCCATTGATTATCAGTTCAATCAGATCGGACTAATTGGCTTTGAGAGGAAACTGTTTGCGGGGAGAACAGTAGGAGTAGTCGTTAAACAACCTGAATCTCTCGTGCATTTAATTGGTATTAATTAATAAATATAACAAACTCTGACTGCTCCGATGAATAACTCAAATTTGAAACTTGAAATTCTGCACCATTTTAAAGCGTTTCTAGGGGAGAAAACTTTCATACATTTTTTACATTTTATACGCAGTGGAAATTCGCATAAAAATGTTCTGTCAACAGGAGGGTACGAGTATTTTCTAAAAAACTATTGCTGGTGCTGCAAACCGAAAATGAAGCGACAACTGCAGAACGAGAGGCGACAAATTGGGGCTGAAAGAAAAGGGCACGTGATGGTGAGGGGCATGCAATGGTGGCATGCAGTTTCAAACCAAGCGAAAACTTTAGACAACAAATGAAAATTCCAAGGAACCCTCACATTCGCAGTGAGGTTTTCGGTTTTTGTGGCAGGGAACTCTCTGTCTCTCTGCCACTTCGTTTATTTACGGCCTTGGGCATTCGTTTTTTTCCACATTTTCGTATGCTTTGGTGTATATTTTGGGCCCTGGCCAAAAGGCAAATATGTGTACTATGGAAAATTGCAACATTTTTATGGTCATCACAGGAGGTGCTAAACTGTGTCCTGTTTTGCATTCCCCTTCTGTGATATTTATCAGCGTTGCGCTGCATAATTGCATTTTCAATGGACTCCATATAAGCCATCAATTTTTCGTAGAAATGTAGGCTGGAAAATGTGCCATGCTTATTAGGATTACCTAATCGGTCCGTCCTGAAATGAATTTTTGTCTCATCAGAAATTGTCTTTGAATAATGCATGACAAAAACATTGTTTGGGTATGTGAGTGGATGAAAGGTATTGCTGAATTATTAGAGCTGTTCGATAAGATTTTAGAGGGCGAATGCTCTTAGAAAATTCAGAGTTTAAAATTACTATGCAAATAAGAATACTTTTCTTTTTAAAATTTTTCACTCTTTTTTTTACATTTTTTCGTACGAACGTAATGCCAATATGGAGGACGACTCTGTTTTTTCAGTGTAAACTTTGCAGGATTCCTGCGCAGCTCAAAATGAAGCCAATATTTCATCTTATTTAATATCTTTGGATGATATTATAATAAATATAAATTTCGTTGGGTGAAAAGTTCCCTTGTGTAAAAGAATGGACGGGTCTAAAGGGAGCATCAGCATCCCTACCAAGAATGCTGCTTCTGGCGCTGTTGCATGCCACACCTTTACGGAAAAGTTTTCTGCAAAGCAAAAAAAACTATGGAACAGAAAAAGTTGGCGTTGCTTTTTTGTATACTAAAAATAAATAGTCCGACGACTTTTCAATATGCGTGTCACGTATTTTGCATGCACTTTGATGGCATGGCCACGCCCCCACACAAACGAGAATAAAAGGCATGTGTGGCACACGCCGCATCCACAGGAGGAATGTCCCATGCGATTCCGAAATATGCGTGTAACCTGAAAAGCACACAGACAGACGGATAGAGAGAGAGAGAGAGAGAGAGAGAAAGACAGAGAGAGAGTGAGGTACTTAATGGTGCATCTACAGAGCCCTGCAGCGTCTGAAACAATGGATAATGCAACAAATTAATTGCCGAAATTTCAAAGGGTTGGCAAGGAGAAAAAAAAGTGGAAGTAGCTCCTTCAGGTTACAGCAGCAGCAGGTCCATTTTGGGTACAAAAGGACACACTAAAGCAGTTTACATTTATCAATTAGTACGAAATGGAGACCAAGGCAGAAGGCAATGGCAGGACTCCCTTCTGCTGGAGACCAAGCTACTGCCAAGAGTTCATTGCAATAACAGCTAGGAAGGGTCGCAGGCACCGCCCTCCCACTTTGGACCCACTGAAGTGTGAACTGGTGAAAAATAAACAGAGAGTTGCCAGATATCAGGAAACGCCATGTCCTTGGAGATGAAGCGGCATCCTTGGAAAGAAAGTCAAACCCTACTCTGTCGTTACTCCTGCTTGTCTTCCCCCCCCCCTACTCTTTGCTTTTCCCGTCGGTAATTACAAAATTTTTAATTAAATGTTAAGTGTGGAATGGGGCGAGGGTCTTCCCTTTAAGCACTCATAACTGTAAATGTGCACGGAGCAGAGCTTTAAGTTCCACTCTAGGACGATGATGATGACTTGACTCTTCTGTCTTCTGTCCACTCGCCTTTCCACTCTCCTCTAGCATGCCCCGGATGGACGAAACTATCTTACAGAACCATGGACTATCATCAAACGGAACGGACTCTCTCTCTCTCTCTCTGTTTATTTTTCCAACTTTCCGTGTGATTTTCACGCCTCGCTGCCATTCGGTGACAATTGTTTTCACTGCCAAAAAAAATGCACCCACACGGTGTCCATTGAATTGTTGGGTCCACAGCGACTGTTCAGAAAACAAGAAACCTCCCAACTAGGGGAAGAAATAAAAATTAGAAATGCTTCTAGAGGAAACCGTTCGGACGTCTTTTTGCGTTTCGAATCGGTTCTGAGTTCACATTTCAATCGATTTTTAGCACAAATTTCAGTGTTTGCAATTTTCAGATCTACTACAGTTTCTGCTGAAAAAAACTTCGATATCTTTCAATAAGGAATAAAGAGATAGAGTATCCCACTGCTCGCATTTATGTATGTATGGTATCTCTGGCATTCGACACACACCTTTTAGGCTTCGCTTTGGCTTTGTCAAATGCTGAAGAGAGCTTAAAGTTTGAGCTTAGTGCCGTTAGCCGGTGCCTCTCGAGTGTGCGGAATAGTTTTGTATGGAAAGAGGAGGATATTGCAGGGGTGTAAAAAAGGGAGGCATTACGTTAACTGAAAATAAACCGAGTGTTAAAAGTGGACTTACAACACACTGGCCATCCCAAACCATCCCTTTCCATCCATTTTTATTGCCGAGCGAACGAACGGAAGGACGGTCGAGTGAGGTCCGTGAGGCGTAAATAATCGCATTAGTTGCGAAATTAAAAATTACTAAATAAAAATAGAATAGATAAATCCGCCCACGAATGGGGTGATTCCCCCTCTGTTTGGGCATCCTTATTTAAAACGATTTACTGCTAATTGAATCGCCAGTGCAAAACGGAAAAGACACGAAAGGACAGAAAAGTAAAAGGTGCTGTCTGGTGACTGGTAGAGAATTTAGTAAAGCCAATGCATAAAATCTAATGTCCTGGAAGTTTGGGGCTGCGCTGCCTAAAATTTGCTAAAGAGGTCAAAGGTGACCATGGACTGGCACAACGTGGAAAAGTATCGCAATTTATGTCCCGCCATATACATATCTATTTACATACGACTATATCTATAAATATTTCATCTATACTCTGTGGCACGCTGGGCATGATGACCTCAATAGCTGCCACATCGAATGAAAAACGGGACGACGACGACTCTTCCGCCTGGCGCCTGTCCTTCTCTTTTGTGGTATGTCACGTCTTGGTGCAAATTTAAATCAAATCTCGTGGCAGCAGCAGCAGCAGCAGCAATAAAGAGAGAAAGCAATGGAGAAAGGGAGAAAGAGAGTCAGAAATCAGTTTTCTTTTGTATGGCGTTTGAAAGGTTTCAAATGATTTCAATTGTTGAGTTGCATTGACAATTCCAAAAAGCCGAAAGGATGAAGAGGTAGAGCTCAATCGCCTTATAGATGCTTATTCTCTATTTATCCCTTTCTTTCTTTTTCTCTCTTTCTGTTTCTTTGCATTCTTCAGTATCTGCATCTGTCTCTTTCTCTTGTATATAGTATCGCCTCTGAGCTACATAGTCCGAAGTTCGTGTAAAATGATATGCATTCTTAGCCTTTGAGTGGAGTCCATGGCTTCTCCTTTGACCCCAGTCTGGCGTGTGGCAGGTGCAAGACCTCCACATTGTGTATTCAACTCCAAGAACTTAACCCTTCCCCCAGACAAACGATACATGACTGCGACTGCGACTGAGTGTCGTGTGGCAGAATAACAACACTCATTACTTGAGTGCTGGCTGCAACTGCAACGTACTGTTTGCAGCCTTTTTGTGGCAATTTTCGAGTGCGCTTTCTGCAGTTTTTAACTTGCAACAACAAGAGTCAAGCGCTGCCTTTTTCTTCTTTGCAGCAGGTGCATGTTTGTGCCTCGTTTTGTGTGTGTGTCTTGTGCTGAAAAGTGCCACACCAAGCGTCATTGATGGTAACGTTGATGTTGCTGCTGCTGTTGCTTGTGTCGTCAAGCTGCCACTTGTCACATGGCAACAGTTTAGTTTTCCACTCACCCACACACACACACACACTTGAGGAGGGCAAGTGGCGCCTCAAGTTGCACTCTCACATACGGCAAAACGGAAATCAACGCAGTGCGCCCTCGTCGCCGGGCCAAATGAATGGAGACGAAAGAAAGCGCTCGTCGAGACACAAAAGGGGTGGGGAACTGAGGGACGAAACCGCCCACACCCTCCCCCCACTAGCCCACCCACCAGATTATCAGATGAGGGATACGAGGGAAGGCTTTAAGTGTGGAATTTATGCGGCATTATGGGGAATGTGAATCTGTGGGAGAAATAAACCAGAAAGCGCTGATATTGAAAAGGACGCCACAGAAATATCTTGGTTTTACACAAATATCTTGGAGATAAGATCTTTTTTCGTGTACCACTTTTATGCTATGTTTGCTAACAAGAGTTTAATTAAATTAATGCAAAACGCGTTACCGCTTCTGTAAACGATAATCTGAAGTTTGAAATTCTTGTCGAAATCATATCAAATACTTATATATTTAACAGAAATTCGTATTAGTAACACAAAAAAGCAAAAAAAAAAGCATAAAGGAGTATAAGCCAAATTAAAATAGTAACGTTTTTGAGACATTGATAAACGATGCAGCATACACTCATACACTGCCTCTTGCTGGCTCTACTCGCAGTGGTAAGTTGTTCAGATCTTCCTTTTGTAAGCGACTGATTTATCCGGTATACCATGGACACAGCTACTGCTGTCAACTAGAGCATATGCCCGACGTTTGCCCCCCCCAGAGGTGCTCTCATTCAAAGGCGAGCAGGAGATGGTAATTCCCCAAAGTGCCATAGCCATAGCCGCCCCTACAGCCATAACTACAGCAACAGCGACAGCAGCCGAAACCGATGTTGAGTATACCAGGGCCAACTCGACCAGCTCCAGAGAGATTAAAAAAGAGTCAACGAATCTTGTGGCACGAGAAGCAACGGAAGGAGCTCCCGCTCTGAAGAACATTCGACGTGATAAGCGAGAACTGCTTGTGGATACCCCGTACGACTTTCACACGACGCACTTGTTCTGTGACTTCGACATGCGGGGCAGGCACCGCCTCATCCCCTATATGCCGAACCACTGCATTTGGGTCTGGAACAACAAGTACGTCCACGAGGGATTCTACCGCCTCTACAAGATGTACCAGCTTGAGGCCTTCTCTTTTGGCCAGTACGCTTTGCGATTGTTCCAGATAGAATATGAAAATTACCAACCAGACCTGCCAAATGGACCTTGAATCTGTGGGAGAAAGAAACCAGAAAGCGCTGATATTGAAAAGGACGCCACAGAAATATCTTGGTTTTACACAAATATCTTGGAGATAAGATCTTTTTTCGATAATCTGAAGTTTGAAATTCTAGTCGAAATCATATCAAATTTGAACTAAAATCAAAGAAACCGCCCAAGAAAAATCAGCCGTATAGTCTCATACCAGCGCACAGGAGAAATTGTCTACATGTACTTATTTGTGGTTGACGGGGTTTCTTTTCGGGATCTGGTTCTTGGTTCTTCCCTTAGTGTACTGGGTACTGGGTATATTGCTTAGCCTCGCGTTTTTCGATGGCAAATCTTGTTGCCTTATAGTACAGTCCCTACGCCTTTGATGCAATAGAGTATCGCACAAACCCGTGATGCCCCTAGGTATTCATACATATTTCCAAGTACTAGAAAACTGGTTGCCATTTCGATAAGTGTCCGGTTTTCAAATTCGGCACTCCGTTCCGTTGAAGCCTATGGCTATATGGAACTGTCAGTTACTCTAGCAGGTATAAGAACACATACGCTCAAAAGAAATCTACGTAGTGCGATGAGGCCGAAATAAAGAACTCCTGGAGACACGCTCGGGATGGACAAATAAGCAACGAAACCCGCCCCAACACCCTTGATTATCAAATGAGGAGAGCGAGCAAAGGCGTTTTTTGTTTAGCAAAAAAATAATTGCCATTGAAATTTTTCTCAGATACAAAAATTCATTACTTCACAGGAATTACTTTTAGAGTCACTCACAAAAATTATTCAATAATTATTCAAATTATATAAGTGAATTTGATACGTTTCTGATACATTAATAAACGATGCAAGATACACCCGCACTTTGCCTTTTGTCGGCTCTACTCGCAGTGGTAAGTTATTCAGATCTCCATGTAAATATACATATAACCTCTGATAAGCGACTGATTTATCCGGTATACCATTCACCCAGTCACTGCTGTCATCTAGAGCATATGCCCGCCGTTTGTCGTCCCCAGATGCGCTCCCATTCCCAGGAGAGCAGGATATGATTATTCCCCAAAGCGCCATAGCCATACCCACCCCCACAGCTAAAGCGACAGCATCCACTGTGGGGTCAGTCAGGGTGAACTCCACCAGCTCCAGAGAGATCCAAAAAGATTCCACAAATCTTTTTGCACGAGCAGCAACAGAAGGAGGATCCGCTGTGAAGCACATTCGTCGAGCGAAACGAGAATTTTTTGTGGATACCCCGTTCGACTTTCACACGATGCATTTGTTCTGCGACATCGACATGCTGGGGAGGCACCGCCTCATCTGGTTCTTCCCGAATCACTGCATTTGGGTCTGGAACAACAAGTACGCACACGAGGGATTCTATCGACTCTACAAGATGTACCAGCTGGAGGCCTTCTTCTTTGGCCAGTGGAATGTGCGGCTCTTCCAGTACGAGCTTGAGAAGGCAACTTTTTACGCTAACTAGGATCGGAATATAGAGTAGATTCTCCTCTGCCGCTACCGCTACTGTCGCCGCTGCTGCCGGTTGTGCCATGATAATGAGAATCCGATGAGATTTATCCGTACTAGATGCCAGCCATCGGAATGAAATAGACTCTTTTATATATCAGTGTTTATTGAATATTAAATCGAAGAAAAACAATTATGTCATTCACACACGCACACCCACAGATCGGGAGGAGCAGGAGGCGGGCCAAATTAATGCGGACGAAAGAAAGAACTCGACGAGACACGAAAGGGATGGCAAAATGGGTGCCAAACCCCCCCCCCCCATACCACCACAGAATATCAGAAGGGAAGTGCGAAGTAAAGCTTCAAGTGTGGGAGCTATAAGGCGTTATAGGTAATTCTCATTAAAAATAGTGAATTATGAAAATCGGAGAAACAAGCCAGACAGCGCTGATATCGAAAGGGACGCCACAGAAACATCTTCGTTTCAGACGAATATCTTGAAGAAACGATTTTTTTTTTAGCACGTGCGACAAAAAAAAAGCACAAGTGGAGAAAAACGTATCCGATATAGTCTCAGAATAACAGTTACGTATGCATGCATTCAAAATGCCACCCGCAGTAACAATGTATCCATTCCGTGGCACTAGCGATAATAATAGAATACAAAATTGTACCTCATGCCTCATTGTTAGATCAGCTTCGATTTTACAATTCAGTTAGAATTTACAACTCAACTCTCAAATGTCTACACTTTCCTTTTAAGGAAGGAATGACCTTAGAAGTTGTTGTTAAATTCGAATGTTCATTGCTTTAATAGGAATTCGCTTTAGAATCACATACAAAAATTCTTGTACGAATAGTAGCAAAATTATATAAGTGAATTAGATAAGTTTCTGATACATTGATAAACGATGCAGATTACACTCGTACATGGCCTTTTGTCGGCTCTACTCGCAGTGGTAAGTTATTCAGATCTCCATGTAAATATACATATAACCTCTGATAAGCGACTGATTTATCCGGTATACCATTCACCCAGTCACTGCTGTCAACTAGAGCATATGCCCGACGTTTGCCCCCCCCAGAGGTGCTCTCATTCAAAGGCGAGCAGGAGATGGTAATTCCCCAAAGTGCCATAGCCATAGCCGCCCCTACAGCCATAACTACAGCAACAGCGACAGCAGCCGAAACCGATGTTGAGTATACCATGGCCAACTCGACCAGCTCCAGAGAGATTAAAAAAGAGTCAACGAATCTTGTGGCACGAGAAGCAACGGAAGGAGCTCCCGCTGTGAAGCACATTCGTCGAGCGAAACGAGAATTTTTTGTGGATACCCCGTTCGACTTTCACACGACGCACTTGTTCTGCGACATCGACGTGCGGGGCAGACACCACATCATCTGGTTCTACCCGAATCACTGCATTTGGGTCTGGAACAACAAGTACGTCCACGAGGGATTCTACCGCCTCTACAAGATGTACCAGCTGGAGGCCTTCTTCTTTGGCCAGTGGAATGTGCGCCTCTTCCAGTTCGAGTTCGAGAAGCCCAGTTTTTTCGAATACTAGGATTGGATGATGTAGTGCCTTTTGCCGCTGCAACTGCCCCTCCGCGATTGCCTCTTGTTGCTTGTGTCGTCAAGCTGACACTTGTATCAAGGCAACTGTTTCGAGTACCGTTGTGATTAAGTCGAGAAACGAGGTTTTGTCTTGGTGCTATTTTAATTGTAGTAACTTTTTTGATTAATATGTGGATTGTGACATGATTAAACATGTTTCGCACTTTATCCTAAAGATCTTAGATTTAACATAGATATATTAGCTATTTGGATGTCGTGTTGAAATCATATTAAAGTCTTTATTTAAATTGTAAAGCCCTTTAATATTAAGTGGGAAAAAGACGCCCAAGTCGGAATTGCAATTGCTCATACAAGACCGCGTTGGTGAGACTATGGGCTAAACAGCCAGAAAGCTAAATTTGATTAAACAGTGTAACAATCAATCATTTCTGCTGCACCGATGCTCCCAGCTCAACTGGAAAGCCAAGCTGACGCACATATTTCTCTTGATCTCACTGCATGCTTTTCCCCATAAGGATATCTCTGTTTTTGCTGTTAGTCCGTTAGCAAATGTGGCCACTAAAAGGAATTCGTTTCAGAAATACACACAAAAATGCTTAAACGAATAGAAGCAAAATGATATAGTTGAAATAGATGTGTTTTTATACACTCGTACATTGCCTGTGTCCGACGCTACTCTACTCCCCCTTTGGATGTATAGCCTCTGATATTCGGATAAGATTTATCCGGTATTGTTGGTATTATCCATTGAAACATTCACTGCTGCCGATTAGATCACATGGCATACGTTTTCCCCCCACCAGAGGCGTTCCCTTTCCCTGGCTATCAGAAAAACACAGTAACAGCAACCACTGTGGGATCAACCAGGGCAGCTCCACAGGGATCCAAACAGAGTCAACGAATCGTTGCACGAGCAGCAACAGGAGCTGCGGCTGTGAACCACATTCGCCGAACGAAGCGAGAACTGCTTGTGGATACCCCGTTCGACGTTCCAAGACGCACTTGTTTTGCGTCCTCGACAGGCGGGGCTGCTGCGATTGTGTAGGTGTGTCTAAGATGTGACCCATTGGCCTCCTCATTGGCGTCTCTGTAAGACACAATTGTTTTAACATAGAACATAGATGTATAGAAGAATTTAAATTATTATTTAATTTGGAAGAGTACGCCGGCCTTCTGGCTGTAGCTTCTTGTTGAAAAAAGGTAATTTGGTCAGAGTACTACATACCTTGCGATAATGTATAAATAATGTAGTCAACTCCGTTGCATGTACTCCACCTCAGAGCTTTGTCCACTCTCTGCCCCACACGGATGCCCGGACAACAGCTGGTACGCCTGCTGCTGATGCAGCATGACTGTAAAATTGTATACGTAATTTAGGAAAATATTAGAAAATCCCCAGGAAAAATAATCAACAAATAGCCAAGAACAATTTGTCTACTCTTTTGACTGGTAAACATATATTTATACTACATATATGAGAATTTTATGAGTATTATTCTTTTTGCTGCTGGGGTAGGCCTTTGGGTCGGGCTTTACGTTCTTTTTTTTCTTGATTTGTCGTCCACAGTTTGACAGATAGGTAACATGCACAGTGCAGCCTTAAAAAGCGTAATAACCTTTCCATCTTTACCCTAAAAAGCATTTTAATCGACTGATTAATAGAAGAAGATTCAAGCTGCATGGGTATTCAATGGTCGACAGAGAACATCTTTAAGGCGAAAGAGGCCTGCTCTGTCAGTGATAGTAATCGTGTAGCTTGCCCATCTGAAGCCTCTCAACTGGCACTCCTACCTCTCTCTCTCCCTGCCACAATATTTGTGCACAAGTGTGCAGTGTTGCATAAGCTGTAAGAATAACCTGCCGTCCTCTAGCCCATATGCATTGGCAGCCCATATACTTGCCACAGGACAGGCAGGCAGACACAGCCACTGCCACTCCTCTGGCATTGGGAAATATTTAGTTTCGATACGTTGCCTTTGGGCCAAACTCATTTAGATGTAAATTTTCGGAGCCAAGACGCTACCGGCTGCCGGCTGGTAGAGGAAGACAGGAGGGGAAGTGCATAAAATTTAATAACTACTAGCAAGTATTTATCCTTTGTGCTAGTCAATGGGCAAACAATTGGGAAAAAGGGCTGTGCACTTTGTGGCAGGGATAAACGGAGCGGATTAAGCACCAAGGGAAATGCTCTACATGTTGTACGACCACAAGTCCTTATCCCAAGTCCTTTGTCTTTGTCGCCGAAAGTGTGAAAAGAATTTTAAATGTGTGTGCAATCACTCAAAAGATGTCCGCTTCCACCCCCCCCACACACAATGCACCTTTTTGAGCTGCCACAGATTTATGTGGTGCCCCCGAAAAGAGGGGGTTGAGATAGTTGACCGGACCAGCCGGACCAGACAACCACTTTGACATCCATCCAGCCTCGTTCCCCGTTCTGCCGTTATTTTTCCGAGCAGCTTTTCAAGCTAATACTCTCGATCCGTTGGCACCTCTCGCTCCCTCTCTCTCTCTTTCTGCCACCTGCTTCCTGATTTCTGCTGCTGCTGTATGTTGTCTGGCTCTCGCTCTCTTCATGACAAATGTTTTTGTTTACCCCAACATAATTCTTTTGTGATTGATGTGCTCGTTCCTGCAGCTCCCCTGCTATGCTATGTTCCGGCTACAGTCGGATTTCCCTCAGTTTTTCAGCCCCTGACTTTTTCTCTTTGCTTGTGTGTGTGTTTGTTTGCATAGAAAAGAGGCAGGAGAGAATGGTATGTATGTATGTATGTACGTGCACCTCTTTGTCGCCCTGGTCTTGTGGCACTTGTAATAATTCGTCGCCAGAGTCTGGGTCACTTTCTGAAAGGTGCAGCAGCGGCCTTATCTCAAGTGTTTTCCCTGGGAGTGGAGTGGAGCACGGAAGAAGAGTAGAGCATTCCTAAAGGTGCGCCTGTTGGTGAAGTATTTATGGGAAGGTGGGGCCTAGGGCTTCATAATTTTGGAGATGGAAATTTACTTAACACAGCTATCAGAGTGGAATAGGTGTACGGATAGGCTAGTAAAATAAGATGCACTTAAAATCAGTTTCCACCTGAGAATGATTCTCTCGTACACCTATTCCTATCCGTACAACTATTTCACTCTGACGGCTGTGTTAAGTACAGTTATCTTTAACGACAATTATCCAGTTGATAGCAGAAAGCAATGTATAATTAATTGCAAAATGTTTCTATGAGAAAAAGTCAAGTAAGACAATTTGTTTCGCCGCAAACCAAAAGTTTGTCTTTCTTAATGTATAAAGGATAAATGATATCTTTCTTTCTACATATACTTACCTAAATATACTATCTCTGTCTTTCCCATTTTCAAAGAATTGTTAAGAGAAATTGAAATTGCAGCCAGAACGAACTGCTCTACTGTCAAAGTGCCTTTCCTCCCATCTAACAATACACACATCAACTGAAGGAATGAATTGAGCAAAACTGGTCTCCCGGACAGGCCAAAAGTTAATTTAAAACTTGTGGGAGACACCACCACCACTACGCATTTCCCGCACTCCCACCCCCGAGAGAAATAGAGAGAGATAGAAATAACAGATATCAGCAGAGCAGTTCGCTCCGTAGTTTTCCCAGATGACAATATTTCAAGCTTGTCTGCGAACGTAAAAAAGTTCTTTAAGCCTTAAAGGATTTGAATCAATATGCGAATGGGACATATGTCCGCGGATCTTTTAAGAACTTGAACAATCACCATCCCTACAATATGTACATATATAGGCACAATGGGGGGTATTAACCATATACTCGTACATATCTACATATATCCCTCCACCTGGATACACTTTCGAGAAAATTCAAAGAGAAAGACGACGCGTCGCGACATTGCCCTGGCGTAAATTGACGGAACATTTCTCCACCGCACTCTCTTTTCCCTTTCCCGTTTTCACTCCTCTGGTTTTCCCTAAGCTGTTCAAAACAACTGACAACCGCAGAAGTAGTGCGACTTTTACTGCGCTGCTGGCATCCGCCATGGGTTGCACTCCCCACTCCTTTTTCTGGGGCGCAACTTTCGTTCGCTTCCGGCGACAGCCGTCGCCCACCCCCGACAGTGCCGACAGTCGACAGTTGTTGAAAAGTCAGAGGAGTTCTGGCTCTGGCGGATCTCCTCTTCCTTCTACCTTCTTCATTCTAGCTTCTGATTCGGCCTCTGCCGCTGCCTTTGGCTTCTGGTTGCTGCTTTCTGTTGTTGATGTGCATTTGGCACTTGATGTAATTGCTCAGCCTTCTTCTTCCCCCCAAACAAAGAGTGGGTGGGGGGTGAAAAATGGTCATTGAATAGTTTTGCCGCTGCAATGAGCGTGAACGAGCATCAAAGTCGCTTTTAACCAAGCACGCAGTTGAAATTTATTACAAAATTCCATTAAATCTGTAGGTGAAGCATCAGCTTCAGGCTTCGGACATTGTTCGCAGCCGCAAAACTATGCAAATAAGCTGGGAATTTGTTAAATAATGAGCCAGGAGCAGGAAACCTCTCCTGATGTTTCATTTCTAGTAAGGGGAGGATGATGCAGCTGGAGAGTGCTGTGGCCAGGTAGACGGAATTACTGCCTCCGTAAAGGCCTAATTCTTTCCGCTGAAAGCTTTTTGGTGTTTTCTGAGGTGTAAGGAAGAGAAGAGAAACCTTTTTTTCAAGCCAAAAAAGCATTAGAGCCCCTCCACAGTACAATTTTGGTCAAAATGTAAAATACAGAGCAAGGGATCGCACTCTTTCGGAAAATCAGGAAAGGCAGTTTCTCCCAGAAGCTTCTCCTATTGGAAAGTCATTTTTCTTCGGATTCTTATTATCTTATTCTTGTAATATCTTTTTCATATCATTCATATCTCTTTCATTTGTCCCCGATTTTATAGTGCACACAGACACACGAAAATATTCGCTTCGCCAACCATTTAATGACATTTTGCTTTGCATTTGCAGAATTTCCTTTTATTTTTTCCTCGTTTTTACTCTTGAAATGAAATGAAATTTATGCGAAGTAACAAAATGCAAATAATTCCAACGAAATTTTCATTTCTCATACAAAAAAAAGAAGAAACACACACACAAAAGATTAACCCATTGAGTGGCGGCGGGGGTTAAACGGCTGTAAGCAGCAAGTGTCCGACGGGTAAATTCCCTCCGATTAACCCCTGTTATGGTGTGGAGGGGGGGATGGGTGGTGAGATATTGCTCAATGTATGCATCAGCAGCAGCAGGAAAAATAACCCAAAGAAGTCGTAGCAGCGGATACCCTTTTGCAGATTATTTTGCTTCGATTTGCTAACAAATACTTGATTTTCGCTTCAATTTCTCTGGTATATAGTGCTTCGATTTGCAAATAAAGGGTCTTGGTATTGGACTTGATCCACTCCATTCCTTGCTTTTGGTCCGGAATATATATCTATATGTGGACTATAGGCTTCTCTTTCTGTGGAAATCGTCATACCCCCTCCAAACCCTTTGAAGGGCAAAAGAAGAACTGCATTGCAAACATATGTATGTATATGTATTTATATGGCCATGCGGTCCTCCAGCTGTGGCCGCCTCTCACTCTCACTTCCACTGGCACTCTCTCCCTCTCTCTTTCACTCACTCTCGGCGCTGTGTGGCATGCGTGGCATGCATAAATTCGTAACTTGACCGCTTTTAAGTTGCATAAATTCTCGAATCCAAAGTGTCAACAGCACAAAATGCTGTTGTTGATTGTTGTTCTTGCTGTATGCCCCGTCCAGGGCGGCGGCTCCTTGCCCTCAGCCCACAGTGGCCTCCCCACCACCGATGGGTCATTGGGTTGATGATAAGCTTTACGCGTTCGCTGGACCATTGTCCTGCCTCTGTATGGCTGTGTGTGTGTGTATGAGTATGTGTAAGAGAAGAAAGATGGCCGCTTTGATCCGCGTTGATATCAGAGGCCACACCACTGCTGCAGCTGCAACGTCAGCGGCAGTAAAAAACGTTTCCAACACAGTGAAAAATGGATGAGGGGGGCAGTGGGGGGAGGTAGGGGCTGGGGCATTGTGTGGATTATGCGGCAACTGCAGCAGGCAGTGGGGCAGACACGCAGACAGTCCACGTTCGAGTGTCAACAGTTTGCGGCGCCCCCAAACCCCAACCATTCCCATAGACGCAGCAGGGGGAAAATGGCCGTCACTTTTTCAGTTAGTTCCGCGCTTAGTTGTTGAGTCCGGAGCCCCTCTCCTCCAACAACTAGTGGCAAACACACCTTTTTGTGCCATCATTCGCTTTACCCCCTTGCTTGCCCTATTCGTCTCTTGCGTCCACTCCATTGTTAGCCTTGAATGTGGCCACATGTGTGGGGGTGGCGTTTGGATTTCATTTCATCGCGATAGAGTTCTTTGACTCTAATTTAATTTAAAGGGAAATCACCCTTAAAACCGAAACTATATTCTATATGGATATTCAATGTTTATTCTATGCTTTGAACGATAAAACTGTATATTTTTGTTCGATATTTGTTCCAAAACAATCTGAAAATACGGCAAATACTTTAATGATCAAGGCATATATTGTGTTTCTGCTTCATCTTCCATTCATTCGATACCCTTCATCCAGATGCAACTTAAACAAAAGAAAACTCCATCGAGACTCCAGTGAAAAGAGGCACCTGCTGCAGGTAGCATCTCCGGTTGCTGTTTCAACCCGTTTTGGGCCAGAAAAAAGGGAAAGAGCTTGGCTATCAAGTTGCTTAAAAAGTTGTCACGGCGCGTAAGCCACCATACCCGCCAATGCTGCAGCAGCAGCTGCTGCCTGCAGTTGAGTGCAAATGAGAGACCCCACTTTCCCTGAGACAGCGAGCATCAAAATGTTCCCCGAGTATCTCTGTCTCTGAGTTGCAGCAGCTTTTCATTGCTTTTTCTTTTAATGTCTCCTTTGTCTATGTATTTATGCAGTTTCCATTGCTACTTCCATCTATAGCAACTTTTGTGTTACTTTTTTGTTACGTCGAAAAGTTTCCATGGAGAATAGAGAGCGGGGATTCCATTATGATATACGCTGTGAGCTGCAGGGTATTCCCTAGTCGATCATTGCCCGGGTTTCCCTTTAACTTTTTCGCTTGAAACTTTCGCAATTCTATCAAAGTACACTTGCATTACACTTCCACATCGCAACGCCACTCCCTTTCTCTCTGTGTGTCCTTCTCTGTATCAAAAATTAGTCAAATGTATCTGTGTTTTTTGTCCAATCGCACCATGCCAGACTACCATTAGCAAACATCCTCGAAAGTGGTACTGCACACAGCATACAGAATTTTTCCTTATTATACCTTATATGAGCAGGGTATTCCGATTTAGTTGAGAAGTTTGCAATGTAAAGAAAGCATTTAAGTACTCCCAAAAGTGTCTAAACAGAAACAGAGTTTTCTTTTTGCTAAGCCTTACATAATGGATCACTGTATCATAGAATATAGGAAATATAGGAAAGCAGTATAGGGAAAAAGTTTTTGTTTCTTAAAAGAATCCCATACAACTTTGGAAGTCAGTTAATTTGCAGGTGTATGTAAAGCTACTGCTATTTAAGAAAGCTCTTCGCTTCCCAATTTTTGATTTTGATTTCACTTGTACTTTGGATGGCCTGTTATGCTGTCTCTGTCTCTGTTTCTGGGTTCTGTGTGCTTTGTGTGGCATTCGGTTCCAAAGTGCCCCTCTGGCGCAATTTCATCACAATTTGGGTCAATTACACGCACTTGTCCAATTGAATATGCATGTGTGTGTGTGTGTGTGTGTATGTGTGCTCGAAAGGGAGGGAGAGAGGAGTGACTGGATAAGGAGACAGCTCGCCTCTGGCTTGAACTTTAGGTCGAGTGAAGGAAAGAAGAAAGGTGCCTGCTGCGTGTCTGGAGTTTAGCATAAAAGTGTAGTATACATTTCAGAGTTCGTTCCATCAACCTAATGAGCCGCTACTGCTTCACTGCTCCACGCGTGTGTGTGTGTGTGTGTGGCTTATGACAGAGTGCCCGCATGCCAAAAGAGAGCCCATCAATTGTGGCCATAAATCATGTGGGAATAAACATATAATCGTGTAGAGGATATAGCAGGATATATGCAGAAGGGTTAGGGGACTGCAGTTGCAATGAAATTACTGAGAAAAATCAACATTAAATGCAGTTCTCTAAAAGGAAGAACAAAATCAGAGACAGAATAGCCAGAAGCGAAGAACAAAAGAAAAGCGCCGAAAAAAGGAAACTGCGGCCAGTGCGAGTGCGAATAATTACTCTGGGCCACGGATACGTATAGATAAATATATATATAGCCGCCGCATTGGCTGTACCAGTTCACGGACAGTAAAAAACGGACAAATGTCCTGCTGTATAGCTGCGGTGAATGTTGACAGCATCGTGTGTTCAGCATCCCGGCATCCACTCTGCAGTCTGCACTCTGCATCCCCCTTCCTGTCACTGTTGCAGTTGATGCTGCTGCTCCTGCTGCTGCGTGCTGTGAAGCCCCAATGATCGATGTCGTATTGTCAGTTTCATAAAAATTCAAATAGCCAAGGCAACAGACAGTGTTCCTCCTCCTTATGATGCTGTTGCTGCTGCTGTTGTTGCTGATGGTCCTGCCCCCCAATGGGGCGTAAAAAGCTTTTGTCAAAAGGCTTAAACGGCCAGCGGGCAAACTGTCAGAGCTCGGTGACCCCCAATGTCCAGGGCTCCATTCGACGAGGCACTTCTTGGCTTTATTGTTGGCCATTGATGCCACAGCAGCACCAGCACCAGCACCAGCACCAACATCGGGTACAGTGAGAGCAAAAACCAAACTCGCAGAATGCTGTAAAATGCAATAAATTAAACAATATCTGCGCCAAATTGCTGGCCCATGCCATATAAGGAGTAGCTGCAAGTGCGGCGGTGGGAAAGGGATGAACTGAAAAAGGGTTATGGGATGCTGCTGCTGCTGCAGTACGATGTATTTTCCCCGGATGCTTTAACACAAATGCAGTATTCGTGCAGGATTTTTATTTTTTTTACATTTACAAGTGTGAACGGCATTCCGATTGCCCCTGTGAATGGCAAAATATAGCGAACGGTGAAAAACCTGTCGTGCAACAGTAGCTGCTGTTGGTTTTTGTTGATGTTGTTTTTTTTTGCGGGCCACCGTTTTGTTTTTTGTAGGAATTTTCCGTTTTCGTTTTTGTGGTTTTATTATCTGCCACGCCCCACGTTTCTCTCTTCTCTCTCTCTTTCTCTCTGTACCTCGCTCTGGCCTATAGGTTCTGGCCAAATACTTCGAGTCCGCCCCGCGCGCATTCTGGTAGGTTGGTAGGGGAGCCAAATTGAATGAATGCGTACATTGGCCAAACACGCAGCGATTGCTACAGGACAGGACATGGCATCGGAACATGACTAACGGCGGGGGCAGAAGGAGCAGTAACAGAAGCAAACGGAGCTGTGGAGCTGTGGAGCCGCAGGACCAACACCAGTACGAACACCAGCCACAAGGCGAAGCCATTTAATTCAATCAAAGACAAAGCTGCGATCCTGACAAGCGATGGCCATGCAGCATTCTCGTAGCTCTGACTGCGTAGCGTTGCCTACACTGAAAGAAACAAGAGTAGTATCCAGATAAATGGAAAATATGCAAATCAACGACTTAGTCCCGGAGGGGCTCCCTGATTGCGTCTCCTGCTGCTGTTTGTAGATTCTGTGCTGGGAAAAACCATAAGTGAGGCTCTAATTGTAACACTTTACCAGCAACAACATCATTTCCATTCACAGATAGAGAGAGACAAGCAGACAGAGAGGGAGTGAGATAGCGAGTGCCATTACCGTTTCTGATTTTGGGCCACTTCTCTGCTGGACTGGGGTTTAACTGGAGCGCTGCTGCTGGGCATATAAGGGGGCGACCTGTCAGTATGTGTTAAGCGTAAAGGTTTCAGAATGCCTGTCAATGCAATTAATTGCACAATTTACTTGCCTCACGCCCTCAAACACACTCTAGATATGGAATTCCCTACAGTTTGTGCGAAGCTCGTGTTCGTTCATGTCCCACGCATGACGAACGTCATAAAGTCTGTAATGATTCGTAGTCCATATCGATCATAGTTCCAGCTATCCTTGATGCCTAGTTTCTGGCCCCTCGTCAAGGTGCCATCTTTAAGTTGTGCCTTAATTTTGGTTTCAAAGTTGAACTCTCATAATTTAAACACGATAATTCTTATAGTCCCACAAATGAGATTTTATTTACTTGAGGTAATATTGCAATAGTATTTACTAGTATATTATTTGTTCACAGAAATTTTCAAATTGCTGGCTGAAAAGGTAAATAATATTCGTTTTATTGATTTTATTTCATATATTGGGACGTGACGCCTGTTGTGGGATAAATTAATAAGCATATTCAAAATGCAATAATGAGCGTATCGGGGCTGTGAACAGTGCCTGACATTACTATAGAAAGGCCAATAATTGTATACAATCATCAGTTGGACTCAGAATGGTATCGAACTGAATAAGGTCTATTTTCAGACCTTAGTTCGCGCACTGTACTCTGCATATTTATGTGATTTATATGAAAATTATTAAAGAAATTGCAAATAAAATGTCCAAATGTGATTTGATTGGGAAATCGAGGAGGATTTTAATGAATTTGACAGACCCTTTTCGAATGATATGAGGCCTGCCTATTAGGGGAGGGGGCAAGCCGTGTAAACACCACATTTATGTACATACATTTATTTATGTATCCCTGAATGCCTAACTCCCTCTCTGACTCCGTCTCTTGGGTTGGTGCTGTTATAATCCCATGGTCTTATCCTTTCACCATGCTTTGACACGCTTACAATTCACTCTTGAAAGTCAGAGGCTAATCCCCATCCGCCATTACACACTGGAGGAGATGCCTAGACACCCTTTGACCCTTTGCACCCGCGTGCTCTCGCCCACGTATCGCCATCTCTCTTTCTCGCCTTGTCTGTGATTTCTCGCGCTCATTTCGCGACACGTCTTCTCGACCCGCATACGTTGTCTCTGTCGCTGCCAACTGAAGTTTTCAATGCTTTTCATGCTTTTCCTTTTCTTTGCTTTGGCTTTCATTTTTATATGTTTTTTTTTTTCGTAACATTTTTAATACCCGCAAACAATTTAATTAAGCGGTACGCTTTTTATATGCTTGTTGGCTCTCGCTGGCGCTCCGTTTCAGTCCTTTCACACTCCGCTTTGTCTCTGTCTCTGTCGCTGTCTCCACTTTGTTAACCCTCCCTTTCCGTCCCATATATCTCTGTCTCCATTTCCATCTCCTTTCGGGGTCGTTCTTCATTCTGTCTTTAGCTGGTTTCGCTGGTGGTTCTCATCGTAATTTTCACTTTGTCAAACATTTGTTGACATTTCGTTAATGTCCTTCCACATGCAGCAGTAGCCCCTTACCCCTACCATACCCCCTATATCACCCTGTTTTTAATTGTATTTGATTTGATTTCATTTTAAGTTGTATGTCCACGCCCCCCCGTTATGGTCTGTTGGCCTCATAAAGACATTTAAAGTTTTATGTTGATTTGTATAGTATTCAACTTTTTGACTTCCATACAAAAAAAAGAAAAGAGCACAGAACAGAAGCAGAGTGTCTTGCTGCCTGCTCTGCATGTATTTCTGGTTATACTTTGTGATTTGTATAAATACCGGAAACGGAAATAACAGTCACGGCACGGAAATGGCACGCCATTTAATTTCCATGCACTGCGGCCGTGACTGCGACGGGTCTGCTGGGTCTCTCTCTCTCTCACGTTCTCTCGCTAGTTTAATCTCCATCTTTATCTGGGACATGCGTGCCTGTCGCTCTATGTAGCATTCAGCTGGATATTTTTAAAGCACAACATGGCGTATGGATAATTAGCTATTTGTGTGAGTGTACATCAAAAAAGCAATTTCAAGGGAAATGTCATTCATGGATATATCATTTTCTCAACTTCCTGTCAAGATATGTATCTAAAAAACAACACGATTAATCGATTAGGTCCTTCAAACTGTTTAAAAAATGTTGATTAACTACTAATTGTAATTATTTATAAAAAGTATTTTCTTTAGCACTTGAAGGAATAGACACGAGGGTGTTACTTATTCGGTAGGAGAGAAAATTTAAAAAAGAACAGCGTCTCGGCGGAGTTTTGGGGAACTCAGAGCGATCTATAGATAATCGATACCAACCAAACTATAAGTAGCTTATATCCGATTGGCGTAATCCGCATATCCACATTTTTCATCAAAGGACCCCTCGAAATGCCTGTCATTGAAGACCAGGAGATAATTTAGGTGTTTACAATAGTAGAGTCATTCCAATTGGATCATCTGCCAATGAATATTATTATTTATTTAATATTTGCATTTAATTATGATTCGACGCGTATTATTAATCTTATTTATTCATATTTTTTACAGTTGCGGCTGCTGCTGCTAAACTTATTAGCACTTGGGGCAGCCCATAATATCGCTCATTAGTTCTTAATTGGAGAAGCAATATACAATACAATACACCATAATATATATCTCTATTTATGTTTGCAAATCAGTTTTTAATAATTTTATAAATTCTCCCAATTGATGAAAATGGACCCCGCATTTTGCCGCAATGCCTACCGCATTGTCGATTTGTTTTGTTTTTTTTTTTTTATTAAATTTTTTTGTATTATTTAAATGAATTAATAAATGCATTTGTGGACAGGACGAGGGCTTTAATTGCTGGAAGGCAGAAAACACTAAAGGATAAATTTAAGCGCTTTTGTTGAGAATTAATTGCGAATGCATTAAACCATCATTAAAGCCCCCGCTCTAGGCAGAATCCCTGAAGAAGAGGATTTTGTCTCCCTGAAATTTTAGTGAAGATATTTGTTGAGAGCAGACAAAGTGAAAGTTTTCTTTGGATGGCGATATCATGATATGCAAATTTGCCAGCAGGGAGGCAAAACATCAAAGGCAAAAAGACCCCCCGCAAAAGCGAAAGAGACAATGACCCCACTGCGATCTGCCTTGCCAATCCCTCCCCGCACACCATTATTTTGGCTTCTCTACTGTTTTTTATTTGTTGGAGCCCATTTCGACAGCTTTACAACAGTCCGCATTTTATTTGCACGTTTCGTTTTACGGTTTTTGTCACTTGATATATACCTTAGCCCCCAGCCCCCTCTCTCTCTGTCTCCGCCTTTGTTTGCTTTAATTAAAAGTTAAGTAGGTGCGAGGCGCCTCAACAATGCCAGAAGGAGTACCGCTGGCAGCAGCAGAAGGAGAGGCAATGGTGGTTGGAGGCAAAGTCAACTCAAATGTTGGAAATGAAGTTGTCAACTTTTTCCACCTTCTTCTCCCTAGAAACAGAGAAGAGAGAGGGAGAGAGAGAGAGTGGGGGAGAATGGCATTCCCTTTTGTAGCTCCCAATTTTTGCAATTAATAAACTTTTTTAGCCCCCAATTTTGTGTATAATTGTTGGCTGTTGTGTGTATTCTACTGTTTGTGCAGCAGCAGAAGCAGTTGCAATTAGTTTTCCCAGCAGAAGTAGTTTTCCCAGTGCTGCTTTGATGCCTTTTAGGCACTCAAAATTCGGAAAATGAATGGACAAAGCAATGATGGGGATGAAGGGGTACCGGACAGGTGCCCCGACAGATTTTTGTGGGTCTCTCCGCCCGCCTACTTGACCATTTCTGTGTTTAGTTTCCCCTCTGAACAACATCTGTGTCCTGTGTAATTAACGTGCAAAATGGATTGAAAGTGCTTCAAAAAACAAAGAGGAAAATGGTAAAAGTGAAAAATACTAAAGGGGCAAGATAATTATAATTACTCATAATTTCCTGAAGAGATCGGAAACAAAGAAGCAAGAAAAGGACATATTTATCTCCTCCATCTTTCTTCAAATGATAATGGACGTGGCAAATGCTTTTTGTATTTGATTTTTGTGGCTGTAAACAGCAATAAGATTTCACGACGCTTGTGGTATTTTGTTTGGAAAATTATTGGTGGGAAGCGCATCGTATTGATCCTGAGAAAAGTAAATACAAATTGTTCAAATGATAGTCTCTGCCATTTAACCGACAGACAGGCAACAAACGAGAAGCATCGTCGATGCCATGGCCACAATCTGAACGGCGTTAAAATCTGGAAAAACAGTAACATGCAACAGCAGTAGCAGCACAGCGGCCGCCGCAGTCCATGCAACCGAAAATCCCCCGACTCCCACTCCCACTCCCACTCCCAAGGCTGTCTGAGGTCTATGGGGTTTTCCAGCGGTGTTTGGTGGCCAATTTTCTGTGGCATATTCCTGGGGATTCCTGCCGGCGTTGCCGCGTGGAGAGAGATGTGTGGGGTGTGGGGGTATTTAAACAAATTCCGGCATGTCTATAATTTCCCACAGTTTTGCACTCTTTTCGTATGGCTGTTCTTGTGCACTTCTTGCGTGTTTTAAATTGTTTTTTCCCACCGAACGAAAGGCTGTTTGTGTTGGGGTTTTTTCCCCGTTTTGCAATTAAATAAAACGGAATGAAAATGTTGCAGATACTCCATGGACCCTCTTCCCAGACCGCAAATTGAGTGTTAATAAAGTCATGTTAATAACTTTAACGTAGGAGTGGAACAAGTGGGAGGTGTCGGGAATTGGGAGAGTCTTCCTTCCGCTTTTGCTTCTTCCTTGGGAAATTAGCAGAGAATGACCTCAAAATTCATTACATCTGCCGGCCGCTCTGTCGCTCTCTGGCCAGAGCTCTGCATATGCCAGGCATTCCCTCACAACAGATGCGACTGCAGCTCCGGGACGGGACGGGAAGGGATGGGATGGGGTGGGAAGGGAGTTGTCTCCAGCAGCAGCTCGATTCCAAACACCAAACATCCGTTTTGGCCTTTCGCCAGGCCGCAACAAAAGTTACCCTTCTGACGACGACTGACGACTGCCTGGCAGCGGGATGGAAGGATGGCAGGATGGCAGGATGAAAGGCTGGCAGGCTGGGTGGCAGCCAAAACTACTCCTATGCCTCGCCCTGCTGGCTCTACTGCTGCACTCGTTGCCATGGCCATAGTCATAGAGGAAAAGGCGAGCCTCAAAATTTCATTGCAATTCATTCGAGTCAAGGAGGGGCGCCAGAGGCCAGAGAGTGCAGGGGTTGCAGGGACAATCGGCATCTCCTTTTCCTGTGACAAAAATGTAGCCAGAAAATATCCAACAGAAACCAAAAACGAAAGGCGAACTGTAACGGGAAATACCCTGTAAAACTTGAAAAGTAGGTTCTTATTGTAATACTAGGCAAATATTTTGAGGGAAACACAACCTATTGAGGAGTGAAGATTTCCATCGGTTTTCCATCATACCCTGCTCATAAGACTCTGCATATCCTTTGATAGGGTATCGAAAATAGAAAACAGAGGCATTGAATAAAAAGGGAAGAGCGCGAGAGGGACAGAGAGAAGGGGGGCTAGCTAGCGAGAGAATTGTAGCTTTCTTTTTTCTTCCTTTCGGCCCTCAAACAATGCTTGCAACCGAGGCAACAAAACAGCAAACAATTTGAGGCATTCAAATGTGCAACCAGGCAAAAGGGCAGAAAACGAAGAGCAGAGTGGAGCGTCGTGTGAAAGTTGCAGTCTCGTTCTGGTTGTTGCTGCCACTGCCACTGCCACTGCTGCTGCTTCTGCTGCTGCTGCTGCTGCTGCAGGTCCTGCTACTCCAGCTACTGGTGCTACTTCTGCTCCTACCACTGTAATTTGAGTGCGAAAAAGTTTGCATACCAAAACAGTAAAAGGCATTTATTCCAGCGTGAATCCGTTTGCCCAGCCAGGCAGTACAGGACGAAGACGAGGAGGCAGGAGAAGGGGCAGCAGCAGGATCTGCAGCTGTAGCTGGAAGCAGGAGTGGTACTCTCTTGCTCCTGGATGCAAGGCTACTTGCAAGTGCAGTCAATTGCCTATGTGGGTCAGCATTGCATTTACGCTTAATGAGCAGAAATTATGCCCGGCTGATGCTGCCACTCGTGGTGCTGATGCTGTTACTGCTACACGTAACGTTTTCCCCCGACGCTTTTTTGGGGAAATGAAAACTGAAGAGCATTGTCCGAGCATCGGAAGAAAGCTTAATATTGCCGTAGAAAATGCATCGTGCAACAGAAACATTCCTTTGCCTATGTGTCGCATCAACTTCTGCTGCTGCTTCTGCTGCTGCATGTACCTTAAATTCTTATAAAATGTAGTAAAATTGAAAGAGATTCACAGAAATTACAGAGGTGTAGAGGGGCAGGGAAAGACAGGTGGGAAGTGCGGTATACCTGGTGCTGCAAAAAGTAAAATAACAAGGAGCCAGGAAAAGGCAGCAACTTTTTGCTTGCCTTTTAAAAGTTACTTTTGCCACCAGCGCCACACTCCACACTCGACGTTCCCCGACACGCCAATACCCCACCTTCCGAACACATACTCTCTAACATATCCTTGTGAAACCTTTTGGCAGTGGAAAATGTGTTTGCAATATGAAGAAGTAACTCCCATTCCCAGCCGCCATAGCTTATCCCCAGGTAAAAGTTTACAACAACAGCAAGAGCAACAGCAACATTTAGTCGTAAATTATAATCAAAAAGGTGCCAGAAATGGCTCTCTCTTTCTCTCTGCTGCTGCTGCTTCTGTTGCTGCTGTTCGTGTGTGTGTTGGAAATGTAAAGGTAAAATAAATAAACAAACCGCTGGCTGCATTTTAAAGGCTTGGAAAAGTGATTTTCCGAGAGCCCTGGGTGTTGGCGCTTGAACTCTAGTTGATTTGCCAAATTGCTACAGCATGCACCAAGGAGAAATTCTCTATCTGCCAATGAAGTTTAGTGGCTGTTTTAAGGCTCTTAAGATAAACCTTGATTTGTAATTCGACTTTTATATTCACTTAATTGGTATTGCGTTTGAGGGAAACATTTAGAGAAAACCCTAGAATCATTCCTAACGTATTTGGTTACCTTTAAATAGAGATTTTATATTATATTTCACTAAACAAAAGATATCATATATAGGTTAAATATCCCGAAAACAGAGGTAGCATCGAGAAAGCCATTTTCCATTCTTTTAGAGAACGCTCAGCTTGCCGCTCTTCAATATGTAATTGATATTGGTGCATATTAGGATGTACTCATAAGAGGTAAGAAATAATGATTAATTGGTGGCGAAACCTTGAGTTTTATGCGATTGTGGATTGAGTTGCATGAACTGAATGTGTGCACCGTTCTCTCTCTGTATTCGTATATTCAGGGCATTGCCTCATTATCTTTGGATCTTATTTCCCCCTCCGCTCCTCTGATGCATCTGAATCGCATACTCATTTCAACAGCATTTCGTCCCGTCTCATCTCATCTCGACTCAATTCAATTTATTTGTTGTCTTTGAGCCGGGGCTTTTAGTGTGCGCCCGTTGTACCTTTCCCTCACAGTAAACGACAATTTTTGTTACTGCAAATTTAATGCCGAATCGTGTCGGAGAGAGATAGCGCGCCGAGGACCAGACCAGTGAGGAAACCGCAGTCTCGGTTTTTGACCTGTCTCTCTTTCTAGCTTGTGGCAGGACTGTACTTGGTTTTTGGTTTCACACATGGCTCATACATACATGATGCATGCAGCATACAGCGGCATGAGGCAGTCAAGCTAAAAACTCAGTTGAGTGCAAGACCCAAGAACAGGCTAAGGGTTATAGAGAGAGGAAGAGACAGAGAGAGCGAGAGCGAGAGAAAGAGAGGGAGGTGTAAAGATGAGGATGGCAGAGTGGAGAAGTGTATAGAGTGGATAGTGGAGTGCACAAAAGTGTAGGGAACGGTGTGAAGTGGCATGATGCAAGGTTAGGTGAGAGCCAAAGTTAACTTTTGCCACGACAAAGTGACATATTAGCGTACTCAACTTTACAAAAGAAGAAAGACGGAGAAGTGCGGAGTGTGGAGTGTCGAGAGTGTAGAGAACTTAACACTCGACTGCACACACACTGGTCTTGCCACGAAAGACACTTGAGGGTTAATTTTGTTATTTGCCAAAGAAACTTTGAACCAAAATTTTAGGCATGTGTCAGCCAGGGCTCGAGCTCAAGAAATGTACTCCTCAAGGAACCCAATTTTTATAGGATATTTTTCCTCTCCACAGGAAAGACGAAACGAAATCAAAAACCAATTAGAGAAGGCTCTGGAATTTTGGGAAAACTTTTTGCCGGGCGCTATATAATTTGCCACGCCCTTGTAATTGCCTCCCAGCCTCCCAGCAGCAGAAGGGGTTTGAGTATTCATGCAAATGTCTCATAATTGCAAAAACATTTTCCTACCCAGTAATTATAGACTTAAAACCTCTCTGTTTCTCTCTTTTTGTAATTTAAAGACTTTTTCCTTTGGTGCTTCCCTGAAAAGTTGTGCATAAATTTGGTCAAAGGGAAAACTTAAACCCTGAAAGGGCGGTACGGGACGGGACGGGGACTGTCCACCTTTAAAGGATGGGCCATGCAGTCGTACCAAATAATAATTAAATATAAATTAATACTGAAAATGCATACACATGATGGCTTATAAATATCAATGGAATCATTTCGATTCACCGCATTTCCATTGCAGTGTCAGAAGAGCTATAGCCCATATATTATATATATATGTATATAGGGATATATTCATTCGATTCTGGTATTTACATATTGCCCTACCAAATGATGCGCCATTTATTAATTATCTATTAAGTTCATTTAATAAACCAAATTAAAACGTGCCCAGCAAACTGCGCCAACTGCAGAAATTCAATAAAAATCCACACATTTTATGTTTATTAGTTTGCAATCGAAATTGCAAAATATAATAAAATATATGAAACGAGATAGCTGGCAATTTTCCATGGCATTTACAATATTTAATAGCCACTCAATCGGAGGGGAGGGGCAGGCAGGTGGAACAAAACATTCAATCAGCATAATGAATACAGAAAATGCATTATTAAGCCACTTGATTCTGGTCAATTGAGAGTGACAATGCCAGCCAGTCAGCCTGCACTGCGGTTGGGACCCTCCAAAACGAGTAAGTGGCTCAATTTCCGCAGATGTTTCATTCAAAATTATAATTAGTTTGCACAGTACTCAACGTTTAATTTGACAGACCGCAAATAAAACAAAAGAAGCCAGAATAAGTGCATATAAATGTTAGAACTAAATAGCGCTAATTGGATTTTAATGGGAGAGAACAAATCTTTTAAACTGCAAGAAAATTAAAGAAAATTGCTAGAAATATGCGGGTATTCAGATTTATCGAGTGCTTAACCACACAATTCCATTGAAATAAGGGAAAATGTATCTGTATTGACATAGTTACAGTTCCTTCCCCATTCATAGCCTTCACACTTCATCGTACAGATTTTTGCCTAATGAATACTCAGCCATAAACTATCCATAATCGTTAAAAACTCACCGGCAAACCCTCCACTAAGCCATAAAGAATGTAAAGCATATGTAAATTAAGTATCTCTCCCGTAAGAGAAGTGGCCACATTAGTTGGTAGTTGTCTTGCCGCAAAGTGAGTTGAGGGCTCCACGCGTTCACGCACCTTTCACTAAATTTACATTTGAGAAAGGAGGAGAAAAGGAGCAGATCAGCAGCAGCAGCAGGAATCCTGTGCTGTGCGCCTAATGCGCATTGAATAAAGTACTAAAAAAATAATTTGCAACCTCTGGGGCATAAAGCAAGGTAGGTGGAAGGCCCTGGTCCCAAAAGGGAAATCACTGGCAGCGACGCTTTTCAAAATTTTTATGTTTATTGCGTATACGCACTGTGCTTCACTGAGTATCTCTCCCTTTCTCTGTGTATGTTTGTGTGTATATTTTTCGGTGTATTTGTGGGGAATTTTATATATACTTCCGGTTGGCGGTTGGCAACGCCCCCACGACCTCGCCTCGAGTTTACATAATGTTGTTTTGACGCCGCCATATTAACCAGAGGCGGAAACGGTGCGTGTGGCAGTCGTGGCAGAGTGGCAGGAAATGTGCGCCGCCAGGTACTTTCTATGTAAATGGATACACGCATTTGTTACCCTTTTGCGGGAGGACTCCTCTCTCTCCACTTCACCGTTTAACCCTTTTTTTCTCTCTCTCTGTTTGCTTTGGCAACCCAAATATTTATGGCCCGTAGGCATATGTTTGGATCCAGCAATTTATTTAACCTTTTTAAATGTGTCCCCATATTCTGCCCCAACTCCTCTCCAGCCGTGTGTCACCGTGTTGTTTGCCCAGAAATTTGCGTAGATTTGTTACACATTACAGTGCGGAGTGGCCAGAGTTGAATGCAAAATGCGAATGCGTATCAGTGTTTAATTTTGTGGGGAAATTTGAGGAAATTTGTAAAATGAACAATGTATGTATGTCCTTTATGTAATTCCCTTCGATTACTTTAAGAGGAATATAGCTCTAGCACTCTTTCTACGGCTGTCAAAGCTAAAACCTGGATATGAATGGTAGCCCACACCGATAATACACAAAAAATAATCTTCAATAATAAGACAGTCTTCACTCACATCAAAAGTTATGTTTACTTTTCATATATGTATTTAGTTTTTTATTTACATCTGTCCGCAGGCAACCTCTTCACAGTAAAACTTTTCTTTATTTTCATTGTCACTTTTATTTACGATATAAATTGCAGAATACGCTCCCTTCCAAAAGGGGAGTGTGGGGGTAGGGAACGACTGACCAAACAATAAAAGCGCCGACATTAATCTTCTCTGGACCTCCATCCCCCCGCCCCCTCAGCGAGGGAGCGCGTGAATGGAAAATGGAGGCCTTGCCAGAGTTTCAGTTCCAGGCCCCATCTCGCTCCTTTTTGTTGCCAATTTCCGGTTGCAATGCTGCACGTTTCCGTCTGCGAAAACTTCACAACGATGGCGACGAAATTGCTTAAATGTAAATAAATCAATGGTAAGAAAATGTTTCAGCGGTTCAGACGGTTCTCGCTGTGGGTTTGGCGGTTACCCTCTTCTCTGTTCCCTGTCTTTACTGCTGTAAGTGTTGGCTTATAAATCAGACAAACTGCAGTGCAGCCGCACGCTTCTGACAGACAGACGAGCGACTGTGCATTAATGGCGGCTTAAGAGAGTAACGACACAAGGAGAAGAATTTCCATTAATTGCACGCAATTTTTGTTGTATTTCCTGGACGGCGGCAGTAACAGCGTTTTATTAGCTTCCCGCGGGCATAAATCAAGCAAATCGTTGCGGGGAGAAAACTCGTTTGTCATTTCCGACAATCAATTAAAACCAAATGTTGCATGAATACATGAACTTTTCATCATTGATCCATCATTCATCGCTGCCTCGGGTAGAAACCTTTCGTTTTGGAAAATGAAACTACATTCAAAATATAAATACGGTTGCACGATATTGATTGTTCTTCGATTCGAGGCTTTAAAAATAAAAAATGAAAACTATGGAAAAACGAGCATTGGAGAAGGGAGTAACATTTTCTCTTAAGTGTTTCATTCAATGTTTCATCCTCTCCATTGTTGTGTTGCCTTTAACATTCATTCCGGATTCCCTCTTCCCCTTACTTTTATATTTTAATCGAATATTGAATATTTACGAGTTTTTACGATTTAGAACTGCAATTGAATGCAATTTTTATGTCATTAGCAAATACAATGGCGCGGCTGCTGGCATTTTCATTTCCATTTCCGGTGTGACTTTTGTGTCGCTTAATTGCTGTACCGTACACCGTACGGCGGTGCGCCGCCTGATTGATGGGGCAACACAACGCAGAGATGGAGGCTGGAGCAGGAATGTCTCTCCAGGAGCATAAACAGGCTTTTAATTTATAATTTATGTGGTGTATTTTGATTAATCGATTTCAATTTGGTGAGTAAACGCCACTCTGCCACTCTCTGCCGCTCTATCGCTCTGCCTCACGCCCTCCCTTTGGGTGGGGTGTGGTCTGGTTGCCTGACACCAGAAAGCTCCTTCCGGCAGGAGCAAAATCGCGTGGCAAATATTTGTGGTTCACACACACAGGCACACACACAGATAAATGCATAGGTATATACATAGGTATACATGTGGCATATCTGGATGGGAAATCTAAACAGGACCTCGAAGGAGGTAGCAGGACCACCTCCCTTGAAGCTGCTCCAAAATGTACAAGTCGTCGACGAGTCGAGCGGTCAAAATTTGCATAATTTACTTTGGATGGTAGGCGTTTCATAACTGCTGATAGTGGCAGGACTATGATCTGTGACTCCTGTGGCTCCTTGGATCGCCTGTCGCCTCTTTCGAGGGGGGCCCTCACTTGTGTTGCTTCCTGTTTTCATTGCTTAAGCGAAAATGGTGTTAAGTGCTTTCGCATACAAAATTTACATGCCGCATCTCTCTCTGTGACAGAGTTTTTGAACGAAGTATCGGCCATGCTCGGTGCTTTGGTTAGTGGATATCGCGCGCTATCCTGGATGTCGTCGCTGTCCTCGATGTCCTGGATGTCCTCGATGCGGCTGGTACTGTTATTCCTTTGCGGTCATGTCGCTCAGCTTGACTTCCGTTTCCGTGTGTTTGCTCACGCGGCCTGTCAATATTTACCCGATTGCTGCGCTACAAGGCAACAATCCGCAGTCCCTCCTGCCCCAATTCCTGGCTCCTGTTACAGTTCCTGCCCTTCTCCCTGCTGCCAGACAACAGTCGCCATGTTCGTGAACATCAGTGTGCAACATTTGATTGTTCGGTGTCCCAGCAAATGTTTGCTCCTCCTCCTCATCATCCTACTGTTGTTGCTGAATGCCAGAAGGCATTCCTCTACCGGCCAAAAAAGGGGAAATCTAGTGGACCCTCGTTCCATTTTGGGGTCACTTTACTTTGAAGTTAAATAAGTGGAGAACAGCAATGAACTCTAGTTAAATTTTGGATGGTAACAGAACATAGTCACTCACTACCTGACCATTAAGTGTTGGCTGGAGCATGTCGGAACATGAGATCTCGAAGTCCCGCTTTTTGCAGGGTATCGAGCAGGTTCGAGCATACTCAATCCAGTTCTCTGATGTTCGAACTGATAGAATTTGCTGGACCACACTATTCGTTTGTGCAAGAGCCAACCAAAACCTCGCTTCAGATTCGTCTTTTTCTTTGCCTTTGTCGTGTTTAAACTCCTAACGCGTCGATAATGAAATGCATCTTAATGGAAAATCGGATTCCTCGGCAACAAGATGCGTCTTTGGCAGTGAATCTTTCCCGATACGAGGCTTTTCGGTTCATAAAATTATAGAATGTGACCCCAAGCCCAGCTCCAAAGTGTCACAATTTTACTTCGTTTTGTTTCATACATTTTATTAGGTTTAATTGTTATTAACTTTAGCCTAAAACTTATTACATTGTCAGTTAAATATTTTACATGCAGCTGCTTGGCATTTTAGATTTTATTTTTTATCCATTTTATTGTTTAATTTTAAATGTATGTTTTCATATCTCCATTTAGTGTTTAGTACTATTATAAGTAGCTTAAACTAAGTTCGATTTTCGTTTTTCCTTTACGTATAAAATGCAAACTGGAATTTGCTGCTCCTTTGGGAGGCTCCCCTTTTCTTAAGACTAGTTTTTCTTTAAATTCTCTTTGACGATTCTTTTAATTACAATTTGACCTAATCTAGAGGGGGAAGGGTCTTAGATCTATTCGGATTTGATTTATCTGTCTGGTAAGTGTATGTTGTCTTATGCCTTAGTTACAAGCATAAGAGTGGATAATGAGGATGTATCTGGGGGTTCTCTGGGAGTACGAACCAAAGGGTAAACAACATTCGTGAATTGATTTACTTTACTAAAAGTTTTTCCGCGTTTTCCTGCCGCTTTAAGCTGCTGTTCTTTTCTTTAAAAATATATTAACAATTCAGTTTTGCGTTCCTGCAGTGCAGTGTCTGCTCTGCTACAAAATGTTTATTAATTATGGCTAAAATTATAGCTATAAATGTTAATTGTATTCCATAATTTACACGACATCTTACTGAACTAAGTGGGGAATCCCATTCTGGCTTCCGTTTTCTGCTTTCTGTTTCATGCAAAATGTATTTATTGTTATCTTTTTACAGGTTTCAGCTCTCCTTTTTATCCTCACAATCCATCTACTGTGCCCCTTAAAAAGTGCCCTAACTAGGTTCTAGGTTCTTCCTTCCATTAACCATTCATCCAGTACTCGGACTCCTTTAAAATCATCCTTTCAATCCTTCCTCCATCACATACAACTTATAGTCAATTTGTTTACCAATTATTCCCCCGATTCCCGACTTTTCTTTTGATTTGCTGACCTTCCGATGATCCTTTGGGGTACGAGTATCCTCCCCCGATGTAGCCTCAGATCTTCACTGGGAACCTCTTCGATCAGCTGCTGCTCCTGCACTCTTTCCACTCCTTAATATTTAGCGTCAGAAGCGTGTCCCGGTGCCATGATTACGATCCTGGGCGATCAGGACATCCTCGCCATTCAGCTGATGGTGCATCTCCTCGGGCACGGTCTTCAGCAGCTGCGGCTTGCCCTGAAAGACATGGATATAGATGCTTAAGCGAATATGGCAAGGCATAGCAAAGCCACAGACAGGACAGATAGAAGATGACAGGCAGGACAGGCATAAACAACACAAATGAGACACTAAAGAGCCCGTCGTCTTCAGAAATTAACGAGGCGCACATCATTCGAACATACACTGAGAGAAACAGCCAGACCCGAAGATAAACCTAAAATATATGCAATATTTGCACTGTTTTTAGAGTGTAATCAAAAGCCAAACGTGAAACGAAGAAACAAATGGCCAAAACACAACCAGTGCCGCGGGCCAACAGCGTCAACAGCGTGTCCTGCCCTTTTGCGTGGCAGGAGAAAAGCTCAAGAAATGGGAGGAAAAAAGTTAAATAAAATATTGTCCTGGTAGATTCGTTTGGTTTTTTGTCTCTGCTGTTCATTTGCGTTTTGCTGGCCCTGCTATTCGGGTCATAATAATTGCAATCATTAGAGTCAAAAGTTGCCACACCGCAGTGTTCTTTTGGCATGGAATTGTTGTAAAAATGCGTAAAGTTTTATTGTACCCTATGTATTTCAGGGTATTCTAGGCAGATGAAAAACTTTGCGAGTCCAAATATCGCAGCAATCGGAAGAAAACTAGTTCTAAGCGCTTCTATCTTTTTTTGTATGGTGCAGAAAAGAGTCGTTTAAGTTCACTTCCATCCACAATGTACCAGGTATTTCAGTGTCGAGTCTAAAGTTATTTCTTAAAGAGGTAATGCAATGCCAAAGCATTGCCAAAGGACCCCGACCAGGATGAGGACCAGGAGCTGTTGGAATCGCATTGCGCTGGGCCAAGAGTACACATAATGGCATATTTATAAAGCGCGACTGACAGAGACAATGAATGAGAGAGACAAAGCGCGTGAAAGAGAGAAAAACCCAGGGAAAGAGACAGCCAAAGAATTTTCTGTTATTATTATTATATTTTTTTTATTGTTCTGCGGCTGTCATTTCTGTGGCACATTCCGAGGTCATTTACCGCACTCGGAACCCCGAATGAATGCATTTTCGTTGGTTCTTTTTTCGACAGAGTTTCAAGTTGTCTGTGCAAAAGGGGATCAAGGGTTATGGATTGCCAGAAAATTGCATTGTCAGGGAGTGGATGAGCGGATGAATCCTGGAATTTGAGTCATCTGTTGATCGATGGGCGCCTGCCGATGCTCTGCTCTCGAGGGCCAATCGATTGTAATGGAAGATATACCGGGAGACAAAGTGGAGTTGTATGGGACTTTTGGGTTTGGGGGGAAGGAATGAAAATAATCTGAGAGGGGAATACGAGTACCCTTTATTTTCCCCTGCCCTTTCTATTAGCTAGGTTTTTATCAGGCGAACCGCAAAAAGCCATTTTCTGCCCCAGCGGCTGCCCCATTTATAAGGCGAAAGAACGAAAACAAAATCGGGCCAAAGATAAATGCTTTCCTGCTTGCTGCTTCCTGCTTCAAAATCCTTGCCACCGAAAATCCACTTTGCATATTGATGCTTTCAACGTTTTGGACATTAAGAGAGAGTGCTGCTATCATCAAGGGGCGGGCAGCCAGGGAAGGAGCAGCAAGGAGTCCTGGACAGGTTCCGACAGTACGAGTACATCAAACTGCCACTTACCACATCGCTGCCATAAAGGCTCATGCCCACATTGACGCCGACAATGCTTCCGTTTCCGCCATTTGCCGTTGTCTGGTGCTGGTGCTGGTGCTGTTGCTGGTGCTGTTGTCCCGCTCCCGAAGATGTGGCTGCCACAAGACCCATGCAGGTCACCGGTTGGAGAAGTCCACCCTCGCCAGTGGCGGTCATCACGCTGTGTGTGAAGATGGGCGGCGGCGGCGTCGGCGAGAAGGTGGCCATTTGTGATGGATGTGACATGGTGACTCCGGTGATGGTGCTGTTCGTGGCGAACATCGGGCTGGTGGAGTACATGGGCATGGGATGGTGTGCCAGATCGATCTGTGTAGGCAGGAGAGTGGTGTGGAGAGAGTGGTAATGAGGTTTTAGTCATGTGATGATTCATATACATATGGCCCAAGGGTTAGTCACGGGGTGAAATGAAAAGCGAAGCCCACTCTCGCGGAGTCCTCTGCTTCGCTGTTTACTCCTGTGTGTGGCTAGCCACACGCATATACAATATTGTGGCCAGCGTCAACTCTGCGGTGGTGCCCCTCTGACCCTGCCTCCCTGTGTGCGGCAAGGTACTACAATAATAATAATAAAATATTGTCATACGGCTTGCTTATACCCCCCTTACGGACACAGAATTATGTCCTTCCCTGAACGCTCTCGATAAGATGGCTTTTAATAAAATTAAATTTATTTATAAATAACTCTAACAATGAAGGCCGAACAAGTTGTTGGCCGAATTGGTAAACATTTCAGACAAAATCGACAGGCAATACATTACACCTTTACGGTTCGATTAAGATATGTCTTTGGTCTAGATTTGCTCATTCATTGGATTGAACTTGAAAACAGTTGCTGCATCATTAATAACTATGATTATAGTTTTTTGTACTTGAAGGATATTTCGAAACTAAACCTCTTATAGACCTAGTTATTCTATACAATCTGGCCAATTTATGTTGTATATCGAACGAGTTTTCCATTTCTGTACATATCGATGAAATGTTGCGAAATATTTCCCTCTAAATAGATTTTCCTGCCAAACATTAAACTTTAAGTTAATTTTAACTAAATTTCTGGTTACACACACTTTTAGTGACAAAGTAATCAGTGCCCAAAACTCTAACACAACAGAACCAACAGACTACTTAATCGAATTTAAAATAATTTCCAATAAAAATAAGGGTCAAAATCAAACGGCCAACAGCAAAAAGGGGGTGGTTGGAAGCTGCTGTTGGCAAAACTCCTGCATGTCGTGTAAAACTCTCCAATAAATGACAATAAAGCCAAACAATGTCATTAGGTGGAAATGGTTGGCCCAGAACTGTTGTACCCTCGCAGCTTCTGTAGTGCTCCTGTTGCGGGTCCATGTCTGAAAGTTCCACTTAAGTGCATGTGCTGCCAATTGAACCTTGTGGCCATAAGTTGAGTCATTACGATAATTGTAGGGAAGGGGAGCTGGGGAAGCAGGAATGCAGGAAAACAGGACAAAGAATATTCTGTGAAACCTTGCTGGACAATTGGAACATAACTTGCGGAGAGTTTCAGGCACACAAAAATAAACGTACAGATACCTCAAGCTCTAAACTGTTTAGTTCCTACCCATTCATCATCTGACAGATCTGTCAGAATTACAGCTTCTGCCTTTGCACTCCTAAGCTCCTGAACAGAATCACTCTGCACTTAATAGAATCCTCCTCTGCCTTCTCTTCAATTCCGTATCGTACACCCGTGCGTATGCGTAATTTTCAGGAATATTTCTGATGCTGCTGCTGCTGGCATTGCATCCTCTTTTTTCTCTCTTTGGGGTATATGTCAGCTGTCGTTCTATTGATTTGCCACGAGTGTCTCTGTCTGTTCCACAGTCTCGGGTTGCATCTGATGGATTTCCGAAGGGTCCTTTCTCTTCTTATGACTCTTTTGTGTAAAAAGTAATTAAAAGTCCTCGCACTTGCAGCTGCAGCTTCAGCTTACACTTGCCACAGCAACCGAACTTAAACGGAAACACTCTTGAATCCCAGGGTCTCTTCAAGTTTATTAAACGAAAATACACACAAAAATCAAAACAAAAAAAACATATCATTTAAGAGACAGATCCCCCTCTAACCCTTACACACGCGTGGCATAGCCTTGTAGGTAGAGAGCCGAGGAGCAGGAGGCGCCACCACGGCCGCCCACATTGTCCACCACAGCCCCGGCCACATAGGTGCCACCGGCCGCTGTGGCCGCCTGGAGGTCGGCCAGTATCTCATCATCCATCATGACATTTACCTGCGAGTAGATATTCGGTTCGGCCCGCTTCAGCTCCGTCTGACCCCGGCCTGGCCTGCCCAATGTGGCGCTGCAGTACGGTGCCAAACGCTGGACGCCCACGGCACTGCCCACCATCGGAGCTGTCAAATCGCTGTAGCTTAGTTCAGTCTGGAAAAACGAGAGGATATAGATATAGATTGAGATAAGAGTACGTGTGGAACGTCAATCAGTTGGATAATTGTCAGGTGGTAAGGTCTCGTATCAATACGTCTGTCCGCAGCATTGGATTCCCACTTTTCTCGCTTTCCTGCTTTTGGCTTTAAAGGATAATTACTACAGTTTTTGATCGGCTTCACTTGAAGTGATGTCTGCCAGTGTTTTTCCGGGGAAACGCCCCATATGCAGCGCCTGTTTGTAATGTGTCTGCCTTCAACAGCTAACCAACACTGTCCCCACTCCCACTCCTACTTCTGGCTTTCCCTTGCCACATTCGCACATTCTCCCTTTCCAACCTCAACACTTGGCCGCTTATTGCATTTTGGTGCAGAAGCAGCTGAAGCAGACCCAGGGCCAGACCGGAGCCAGAGCCACACACAAGGCACATCAGGATGCGCGCATCCTTTGGCTCCTTAGCGTTTTCTCTGGTTTTCCTTGTACCTATTTCTGCTTTGGAGTCCGTTGCTGCTGCTGCCTCTACTGCTTCTGCTGTCCGCCTGCAACTTATTTTTATTAAATTCGCAAATGGAAAATTTATATTGCTGCAGCTGTGGCTCTTGCTCCTAGAGCTGCTGCTGACTTGGAAGCTCCCACTGGGCGTGTAAGTGTGGGCGGGGCCTTACATACAGAGTAGAAATTTCTACTTAAATGATTTTCAAATTATAGTTTTTTCTCTCTCTTTTTCTCTACCTCTCTCTGTTTCTCTGAATATTATTTTGTTGTTGTCTTTTCTCTGGGCGACCTTCAGGGAGCATTTCTTCAAGGTTCGTTGGAAATATTTCTTCTGCGTTCTGCCATTGAAATGACAGCAGCTTCTAAAGATAAATATATATAGAAAATACATACTGATACATATACATTTTGCTATCCCTAGAAGCCATTAATTTCCAATGAAACCTAGTTCTTTCAGTGTTTTTTGGGGCAACTTCAATCAGCAAAGCATGCATTGAATTCGGCTGCCCATCAATTGTGGCTTAAACAATAAACTGGCTATAAAAACCACTTAACCCGAGACCCGAAACCAAACCCCAACCCCTCCTTAGGAGAGGGATGGGTTCCAACCTGTGCTGTTCATTGGGTCATAAATTAAGATGAGTCTCTGCCACATGTGGTACGGGTTAAAAGGTTAAATGTTTGTCCGCCGACTAAGAGCGGATTAGGGGCTCGTGGGCTCGTACCTTCTGTTGCTGCGGCACTCCCTGTAGCTGGTGCTGATGCTGGTGCGGATGTGTATGCTGCTGTTGCTGCTGCTGATGTTGATTGGCGTAAGCGCCCATTTTGCTAACGGGTATAAGCGTATTATACTGTATATAGGGGCCGTGGCCGGGAGGCGGGCCCCCGGTCTTCTTGTCGACCACCGCATACGTGGGCATCAGGTGATCATAGGTGCTGGAGGTAATGACGGCGTTCTGTTCGGCCAGGGCAGCCGTGGCATAGGCCCGACTGTGACCCTTCGTTGTCCACTCATCGTCCACGTCGTGGCCATCTGTTGCAAGAGAAATGGGATGGGAGAGAGACAAGAGAGAGAGAGAGAGAAAAGGCTAGAGACCTTTGACGATGGGGGCACAGGGCACCTGTGGAACTCACCCAACCCACCTTGCGGTATGATGTCCGGATTCTTGTCAATGCTATCCAGACTGCTCGTCACGTGGCAGGTGTCCCTGCCGATGCGATGCATATCCTGCACTGATTGTCCGCCATTGTGGGCAAGGGTGCCGCCGATGCCCAGACTTCCATTATTGTTGCTCGCGAGGAGGCCCAGACTGCCATTGCCATTGGCGGTGGTGCCACCAGGACCTCCGATTCCCGCACTGCCAGTAGCGCCACTGCCAGTGCCACCTCCTCCTCCGCTGCCTGGATGCGAGTAATTATTGCGATCGCGTCCCGTTGAGCCGCGCACTCGCACCACAATCACAATGATGAGCGCCACCAGGAACACGCTGCCCACAATGCCCGCTAGGATGCCCAGGAAAGGCCGGATATCCTCGATGACGGGTGCATAGGCCAGCGACAGGTCTGCGGTGCGGATGTGTAATAAAATGGAAGAGAGAAAAAAAGAGGGCGACAGAGAGCCCCAGAGATGGTAGGATGAGCGCGGGATACATATTTCTTTATATTGTCGTGCTCCCTCCCTCGGAACAATCTTTCCTTTTACGCTCCTGCTGGAGTGCTCTTTCAGAAAGGCTATAACACTATTTTCAAACTGTTTGTGAGGCATGTTACATCTGTAAGGGGTATATCTATTCGTATGCTAATATGCTAATAGAAGTAGAGTATATTCAGCTTCGGACACTAATGTTGATTTTTCTTGTTTTCCTATGTCTGTCCTCTCTCTGTCTCTGCCCCTTCGTCCTGGCATTGTTTTATGAGCTGCTAACTACATTCCATTCTTGGTTCCTGGCTCTTCCTTTGGCTCTGCCGCATATAGATATCTGTTGTTGCCAGTTCCAGCCGCACGTGCCTCAAATTTAGTGTCGCTTTAATGAGCTGCATGTGTGCCCTACTCTCGTATGAGGGTCCACTGTAAGCCCCACCAGTGTTAAGGTTACTAATTTGTGTCTCGGTGTCCCACAGTCCCACAGTGTCATACGATACGGATAGGCGAATATTGCGGTAAAGAAAATAATAAATCCCGCTTCGACACCGGATTTATGTGTGTGTGTTTAAATGAAAATTATACAGATTCCATGCAGAGGAAAAATACTCAAGAAAGCAGTATTCAAAAGTAAATAACTAAAAAAAATTGCATATTATAAGAGTGCAGTAAAATAAAAATATATTGAAATAAATAAATATAATATAAATAATGATAAGAAATATACATACAAGAAATTAATAAAACTACTGAATAAAGTCAAAATAATAAAAATAATAACTGAAATTAGATTTAATAAAATATAATTGAGAAATAGGTGCCACCGCTACCTTCTGCCTGCTCCTCATCCTGCTCCTGCACTGCCGTGCCCGCATCGTGGCCCAAGACCTTGCCCTTCCCCACTCCAAGGAACTCCTCCTCATTGCATATGCAGTCGCTGGTGGTGGCCATCGCGGTGGTTGTGGGCCTGCGTCCCTGATAGAACTTTGTAAATGTGATTCTGACTGGAAAGCATGCCACAGAATAAGCCAAAATAGGGAAAAGGAAGAAGAAGACATAAAGAAAAAGAAAAATAAGAAAAGGGACAAAGCGTAAAGCAAAAAAGGGAAAGGAAACAGTGTCAAAGGCGGAAGTGAGGGAATTTAAAGCAAATTAAAAGACAAATGAAAGAGCAGTAAATGCAAAACCAGCGTCAATTAATTTATAGGCAGAACAGGACCCAGAAAACGAACCAGCAGCCAGCAGCCGGAACCCAGGACATGCAGAAAATTTTCAAACGTACGTAGGGCACTTCGCCGAAACGAAACGGAAGACAGAGAAACCCAGTCCCGCATCACACGAGTTGTGGTTCAATTTTGGTTCCATTTCCCCCTTGGGAAATGACAAATGCGGGGACCCAGGATCCTGCCTAAGGACACTCACCCGTCTGCTTTTCGGGATCCTTCAGTGTGTAGACCTGCAAAATGGTCGCATTGCTCCGTCCCTTGGTGTTGTTGGCGATGAGGAAGACATTGTAGCCCATGCCGGGCACTAGGCCGCTCACCTCGAAGTACGGTCGGCTGCAAAACGTGGAAGGGGAATCGAATCGATAACCACAAAAAAGCCAAGAGCCATGAGGCAAGAGGCAAGAGCCAAGAGGCATCACATGGAAATGCACATTCGAAAAGAGGAAATGGGAAATGGTTCATGGGACATGGTCATGTCCAGAGCATCCCACTGCCCAATGCCACGCATCGTTGGGTTTGTTGTAATGCAAAAGTCACACGGCGTGTGATTCTGATTGCTCTGTGTCCATTTCGATGTCTCTATGCACATCTCCATGCCTCCTTCTCTCTCTGCTTTCTTCCTTCTTCCTTCAAATTCGCTCCACTCACTTTAATCTGGAAACTTTTGGATTGCGTGTCGTTCCATTCATATAAACCTCCATTATAAATTCCTGTTGCAGACCACCGTCAAAGCCCTCGATGCACTCGATTTGGAAGCCCGTCGATGTCTGATTGAGTACCGTGCAATTTAGCAACGGATCCGGTTCGCCTATGACGGGGAAAACACACACAGAAAGAAAAAAGAGAGCAGAAAATCCAACGATTATTTCGATTATTTCCATTATTCTTGCTGAGACACACAGCATAGCATAGGAGATCAACAACGAGCCAGCAAATTGCATATCCCCCAATATTTCAGCTTTCCAGCTTTGCAGCCTCGAGAATCAATATGCCACAGCTCCCGTCTAATCCCAGACGGAGGACCAGGAGTTCCAAAATGGCCAAAAGTGCCAAAGTCATCGGCAAATAAGCACTGAAGGGAGTCATCCCCCCAGGAATAACAAAAGCATATGCAAAAACTGAACCAAAATGAAAAGCGGATGGCACTCCCTCACCCCCGTGCCCCAAGAAGAGGGATGCAACACTCACCTGCAGGGACTATTGTGTACACGCAGGGGTCACTTTGATCGCCAATCTCGTTGGTGGCCCAACACAACAGTGTTCCGTAGTCCTGGAAAAGCAAAGAAGGACACGGATGAGCAGGAGCAGGTAGCCGTAGTGCCGGTTGAGTGACAATGCATTTCGTTGGCTTAATTTATGCATGCAAAATGTAACATGCAACACCGTTGGCCGATGGCCGATGGCCGATGGCCGATGGCGACACTCGTCTCTTCAGTCTTAATTGAAAATTCAAAACCGCAACTCGTTTGGAAAATTATGTGTCCGCCTCCACTCTCTACCCCAGCGATGGGCTGATTTATATGACCCCTAAAAGTACAAGAGGGGTTGGGGAAATGCGGATGTGGAACTTACATTCTCCGTCATGGGCGTGTAGTGGGCGATGCTCCTGCCCCTGTCGACGGCCACCTGGGAGGCGGGTATGTCCACGGTTTCGCCCTGGCTGGCATTAAACTTCCACACGTAGGTGGCCTCCATGGGATTGGCATCGATCTCGCAGGCCACCTTCACCGTCTCGTGGCGCCCGGAGCTGTAAGTTGTCCTCTGGCCGCCACGGCAGACAGGTGCAACTGCAAAAAGGTACAGGAATCGAAAGATGAAATTGAATTGGCAAGAAATTTGCATAATTAAAGCAAAACATTCGACGGCTGCAACCAGAGAGATCCAGAAGTTGATTCTGCTTTTGCTTCTGGGATGGCATTAAATATTTAAAGGAATTGTTGCAACAACAACATTCCGGCCAACTGCGGACAACTGGTATGCCATTTAATTGATTTATTTTATTTATCCGAAGCAATTTGTCGTCCCTGACAGGCAAAAAGATATGGGATAAGTCAGACAAGTCTCTCGACTGTGATGTAATTGCATTGTGCAACGTGTTTGCTACAAATTGCAATCACAAAAATGGCAATTCCTTTTTGATTAAGATGTTATGCAAATTAACACTTTGTTCGGGCCTTTAATTAATTCGCTCCAGTCCTTCGGGGACTACTACTACTCACATCGTATGTCCAGCTGGACGGGATTGCTCTCGCCGTCGCCCTCCCGGTTGCTCCCCACACAGGTGTAGATGCCGCTGCGGGCCCGGCTGGCGTTCTGCAGCACCAAACTCTGGTTGGACACGGCGATGCCTTCGGCGGGATTGTTGGCTAGGATGGCACCCTGCGGGAGAAACGAAGGCAAAAAGCGAGTGGAAATTTTAGTCGGGATAATGGAAAGCGCAAATTGAAAATGTGCAAAATGTGAAATCGAAATTCAATTTACGGATAACTGCCGGGAATTGAAATAAATTTAATTTCTCAGGCTAATAACACTTTTATGTGGTATGTGGCACCCCGCATACGTTGAACATTGAACGGTTGAACGATGCATGCCCCTGGCAACGGCAGTGGCAGTGGCCGTGCGGCTGATTGAGGAAGCCGGAATAAATTAGGCATCCGGCTGCATAAATTTCCCAAGTGCGGGGGATAATTCAGTAACAAATTCTATATGTGCCGGTGTGGGTGGCATTCAATTTTCGTTTTAGAATTCAATTTTTGTGGCACACCTGAAATATGCAACAATTACAGATCCAGCCCCCAGCAGAAGGTAATTTATGGGCAAAATATAATGAGAATTACAATAATAATATGGTGTTTAAGGCAGCCACAAAAAAGGAAAAGTTTTCCGCAGATGATTATTCAGTGAATGAGCCTCCTCTTTTCATTCGACTTATTCCATAGAAAACGTGTCATTTTTTATTTAAAAATTACTGTTCAAAGCATGTTCATGTTGTAGTCTCAACAGCACTTGAGAAATACCATTATTCGATCTACTTATTGGCGAAATCGGATATCTCCCTCATTTCCACTTACATTGTGCCGCCAACTGACTTTGTAGATCCACGGATTCGACTTGATGTTGCACTCGAAGAAGACATCGATGCCCTCGCGCAGCGTAGCATTCAGGGAGTTGGTGCCCAGCTCCAGGCTCACAACGGGGATATCTGTGTGGGGATAAACCAGGAATCATCTCTCGTTAGCAAAAGATAAACTCAAAAGGAGTGAGAGTTAGCAGATGCCATGGCAACTGATGCTCTCAAAGCCAATTACTTTGAGTCGCCATCGCCCGCGCCCAGACACACGAAAGTGGCCCTCGCTTCCCGAATCCCTCGAATCCCAAGCAAAAGGTGTAATTATTGTGTAAGCCCCACAAATTAGACGGCCATTTAAGTTGTAGAAAATGCCATGCCCCTCACCTTACGCTATCCATCCGTCTGCTACTTTGTTTGTCTGCACTTCAGAGATATCTGCTGTGTTTTCGGGGTATATTGAGCCTGTGGTTGGGGTATGTAACAGCCAAAAGAGACTAGAAAATGGATAATATTCCTGAAAATACTACACTATGACTGCTACGACCACACACGGAGAAAAAACCATAAAAATGTTCATATTTTCATTTCGATTCACAAATTACAAAAATGTGGAAATTGCAAAACCAAAGTTTTTTTTTACTTAAATGTTAAGATTCATTTCGATTGAATTCGAATAGCTAGTAATTGTATTTAATTGTACTATTTTTTTGGGTTTTGTGACCGAATGTCTAAATTGATAAGTTATGGGTACGTCATACATATGTATGTACGATTCAAGGTTCTTCTGTGAATGTGAATGTGTTTTTAATGGAACTATTTAGGGGTACTATCCGTATTATGTATCAATCTCTATCGATTATCTTACATTCTCCCACAATTCTCTTAACTTCCAGAAATTCCAAGGTATCTCCTTGTCGTAACCCTCAAACAACGGCCTACTCTCTTGTTAATATTGTGTATTTTTCGGTGCTTTTGGCCAAGCAGGCAATTAGACCTTAAAAATGTTGATTTTTCCGAGCCCCAATGCGGATGATTGGGTGGGGCACTGGGGAGTGCTGAGTTACTGGGAGTCAAATTTTAACTTGATTAATTCAGAATTGTAGCGCGAATGCGAATCAATTAAGCTTATTAAGCAATCTATCAAATTGTGCAAACAACCCAAGCCCAGGCCCAATCCCCCATTCACTGCCTGCGTGCCCCTTTAGGGGGCAGATATTTCAATTGAAACAAGGCCAGAGGGTGGCAGGCTGAAAAGTAAAAAGGTAGGCAACAAAAACCGCACTTTCAGGGCAAACAGGAAGCGGTTCAGCCCTCTCGCTGGAATGGCGCCCCGTTGGTGCTTTTGGCCATTTAAATTTCGTGCAAACAGGTCGGAAAACTGTAAAAGCGTTAAGATGACTCTGGCTATGGCCGCTGCCGCTGCTTGCGGTGCTTGTGGCGGGTTAAAAAGTTTCGCAAGTTTTGTGCAAAAGTTTCGCCGCCGCTGGAAATTAATTTGCCAAAACTTGCCGCAACAGCAGCGGGCGAGGGAAATCGAAGGAAAACCTATAGAAAGTGTGGGCCAGCTATTTTTTACAGTGTTCCCTTTTTTTTAAAGCAATGCCCCCGATGGCCCGCTTTTGTGCTTTCGTTTTCATTAAAAAGTTGCTAGAGCGCGAGGAAAACATTTAATATTTAATCAGGATAACGCAAAACTCACGATAAATGTCCAATTTCCAGCCATCCTCCATGCCCGATTCGGGTATCATGCTCTGTTCGGCGCGGCAGGACAGGAACTTGCCGCGATCATCGATGGTGGGCGTGAATGTTAGCACCGAGGTGGTCATATTTCCATCCGGATTGGCCTGTGGAAAGAACACAAGCCAAAATTAAAAGCAGTCAAGACAAAGGAACGGGCCCCAAGAAAGGGTTGTCGAACGGGTTCAGGCACGTTTCATCGGCAAAGATTGGGGGCTGCTTTTAATTGGAGCCCCGTTGACTGGTACGTGACTGCCGTTCAGGCCTCAGCTCCAGCTTCAATTACCGCAAAAGCATGTGTACTGCTCAGCTCTCCCATTCCAGGAGGGTAGCAAAACTTTGCAACCGGGCCTGCCATTAACAGGGCTGACAGGCATTTCAAATTTGCATGTTTATAAACATTACACAGAGGGTAGCAGAACAGGGTATGCCCAGGAACTGAATGAGGATGAATCGGAGAATTCTCATGAATTTATATAAATATTTTGTATGGGATTCAACGCAATTCTATTCAAGTGAAGAGTATGTGTAAAGGGCATCACTTTCGCTGATAAATTCGAAGCATTCTAGAAGATTAAATCTACTTGGAGTTTGAATTTTAAGAATATCGTTTCATAGGAATCCATAGGAAAGCCATATAGGCTTAGCGCTTAATAATTTAATGTCGAAACGGAGTTTTCCAATGAAATCCTTAGAGAAAAATCCTTTATCTATCCTGATTTGAAACAGGATACCTTCCAGTCGTATCTTGGACTTCGAGGGGCTGTAGAGGAGGTTTCGGTTTCCCTTCCTTGTGGTCGTATTGTGTTCTGTGTTCACTTACAATCTCGTGGGTGTTCTTCATGGGGCTGCTGCCCTTCCACCAGGTAATCGTCGGCGCTGGACGTGCCCCGATGACAACGCAACTCAGTTGATAAGAATTTCCCGCCGACAGGGGCCGGTTCTCGCCCTGCAGCTTAACAATCAAAGGACGCACTGAAAGATACAGATACACAAATGCGACTTAGAGTGGGGGACCTAAGGGACTACTGGCACTCTCTCTGGCACCGGAACTGGCACTGGCACACTCACAGTTCATGTCGAGGACAACGCTGCTGATAATTGGCGTTGTCAAATTATTGTTCTCCGCCCGACACGTAAGCTGCATGTGGAGATTCCTGCGCTCCAGGCGCGCCAGCGATAGGACATTGCCCACCCTCCGCTCCGAGAGGGACTGGCCCACACTGGCGTTCTTGTAGATGGTATTCCCATGCAGCCAGGTAACCCTCGGCTGTGGCCGACCTGCACGACAACGCCGAACGACGAACGAGAAAAAGAATTATCGAGTGTGTGGTAAGATGGGGAGGTGATTGTGTGGTGTGGTGGTGTGGCATGTGGCGTGGTGGTGTGTGTATGTGTTTGAAACTGATATGTTTGTTATACGGCTTGGACTTGGCGAGTCCTTTTCCTTCGCATTTCAGCAGAGGATGCCTCCGTTTTCTGTTGTTTGTTCAGAAACTGCAAGAAGTGGCTGTGTGTGTGTGTGTGGTTTAGTGGGTGGAATGGTTGTGATTGTGTGTGCACAAGTGCCTTTCGCTGTTTCATTTGTTGTCTTGTTTGGCTTTTAGCAATTTTCAAGTGCTCTCAATGCAATTTGTGGGGCCATTGTGTCTGCCCCTCTCCCTCACCCTCTCCCTCTCTGTCTGTGTCTGTCTGTCTCGATGGGTTTCCATGTGTGGCATGCAGCAGACAGCTAGCCGTGTGGAAATTAAATAAAATGTGAAAATGTGAAAATCCTTCGCCTGCAGCTTGCCCGCGCGCTCTCATCACTTTTAATTGTCAGACACAAGAAGCGCGCGTCACAGCTTCAACACTTTTCCCCACAGAGAGAGAGACAGACACGTGGCCGCCGCTGCTGCTGAAAAAGGACTTACCGCCGATGGCCACGCACGTAATGTTAATGGCGGATCCCTCGTTGTAGGGCCCCAGTGTGTGGTCCTTGATGGTGGCCCCCTTGCTGTCCAAAATGATGACGGACTCGGGCGGAACTGTCGGGGCGAAAAATGGTAAGGGAATTAGTGACGAGACACAGGATTTCTCTAGGAAAGTGCACCCAAAGTTTTTCCCGGACCCACCTGACTGCATTCCTTGTTGGGCCGTAAGATGAAGGCCCGTACATTTACGTCGACATGTTGGACAAACTTTTAATTTTCCTGCAGCCAAATTTGCTTGTTTTGCTCTTGCCACTTGGCATTATTTTGACTGCTCTTTCAGACCGTTTATCCACTTGGCTATGTGTGTGTCCTAACCCTCTGATTATCCCCCATTTTGCTGGCATATTTGCAGGGGGCGATCCGCTCTCTACTAACCCTACTTCCCCTCCGCTCGCATTAGCAACAGCAAAAACTTTCCGAAACACGCCGGGAGTGGGGCCTAGGGGCAACTTTTAATCTAATATCTTCTTTAAAGTTTTTTCCATACAAAGTTCTGTAAATCCTGCGTTGGTTTTACGCTTCACATGTCACAGCCACACACACACACACACACACATTCCCCGTGCTCCAAGCCCCTTGGTTTTGTGTGGGGCATGTAGAACATGCTCAAGGAGTTGGTAAAACACAGCCGCCACGCCCTGTCTCGTGCCCCACGTTTACGCTTCATCTGGCAGCAGAAGCAGCAGCAGCCACTATTTACCAAACAATATTCGACCATTCGGTCCATGGCCCTCTCCGTTCTTCTGCTCTCTTTTGGCTATATATCTCGTCGACTAAACGCCTTTGGAAACGCATATAAATTTTAATGGTAAATTGCAAGCCACAGCCACAGCCACTGCCACTGCCTCAGTGCACAGGTGGCTCCCGCATTCCTGGAGAAAAACACAAGGAATGAAATTGCAATTGGCGAAGGCTCCTCATAGAAGGGGATTATCCAAAGAAGAAAGAGAGCTAAAGAGAGCAGAGCTACCGAGGCATGGGATACCCTTGCGATGGGAATAGTTAATATGTATAATAATTGGAAATACGAAAGTTATAGCCACAAAAATGGGATTTTCGAGTAAGGGTTTTTGGGTAAGGGTAGTTTTGCTAAAGTATTTTCATCCTAGAATTTCATTCTAAATTTCTTAGTAGAAGTTAAGGGGTTAAAGGGGCTAAGAAACAGTACCGACTTGAAGATTCTGTGCTCTAAATTTCTCCTTTTTTTCTGCGCCCGATTCCCAACGAATCAATTCCTTGAGAGACAGTGAGACGAAGCTCAAAAAATAGGGAAAAATCCATTGAAATGCCAACAAAAATTCAATTCAAAACTTGTCCCTTCTCTGCGCTCTCTCTTTGGCCAGCTTTAACCCTCTGGAAGCTGCAACTTTTGGCCAAGTTTGCACTTTAAAAGCTGTTTTCAGAGCCCCCTCCCATAGGGGATTGGAGGGTAGAGGAAAAGTTGGCAGCCCGAACATACAGTTGGCATCTTCTTCTGTAACTAATGTGTTTGTCCAAGAGCTGAGTGGTGGCTGCGGTTGGCCCAAGGGTCGCTGGCCACAGGACATGTCGCTGCACAAATTAGCTGCTCACTTATGCTGCAGGCCCTGCCCCGCCTACCCCTGCAACATGGAGAGTACGTGCATCTCAATACTGTACTTACTTATGACTGTTAAATTCACTTTGGAGTTACGCGTCGGACTCTTCTGGAAGTCTACGCGGCACCGGTATTCGCCCGTATCGTCCTCCGTTGTTGACTTGATGCTCAGCGTGCCGGCACGGCCTGTCACGTTAAAGGACAGCCGTTCCCGATACGTTTCGTCTGACCAGTGGGTGCCCCGGTCAAAGTTAGAGTCCCTTGTATCCACACTGGAAAAAAAGGAAAATGGAAGCAAAAGCGTCAGAAAGAGTGAGAGAGAGAGAGAGATTTTAAATGGGATTTTCCAAATGAAAACAAAAGGTGGGGCCTGATGAAAGTTTTTCCCCTCGTAATTGGGTTCTGCAATGAATTAATAACCCCCCACCACCCCCTCCCTACCACTTCCGCACCTCCATTTAAATTTATTGTTTTTCGCTTGAATTTTCCGATTATTGATTAACTTTCCATTGATATTTGGAGAATTTCGCGTTGTAATGAGTTCATTTTGGTGGTCAATCAATGGTCTTAAAGTTTGGATGGCTATTTCTGGCTTGCGTTTTAAAAAGTTTCGAGCCAGAGAGAGAGAGAGACGAACGAGTGCCTCGAGGGGGTAGTGCTATCGGCGAGTGGCGTGTGGCGGCAAGTGAGGCTCCTGATTTAGGTCAACATTTAGCCAAGTGGCCAAGTTAATTGGGTTTTAAAGCTGCCTCTCTCTCTCTTCACAGTCAACATATACTCGTAGTTAATTATGCAGCAATCGTTGTAATATTCAGCTCCATGAACCGTGGCAACAGTAATTTTAATCGAGGGATTTTACTGCCAGCTTAATCTAGATTTCGCCCACATGCAATTTATGAATTAATCATTGGAACGGCAATCAGATGGTTGCTAAAATTAGTCAATAATTTCTGCAAAGGGCCGCACTCCCCTAAGAATTCCACATAAATTCGCTTTTCACATGAGTAGATCTTAACTGCAGCTCTTTCCATCTATGTACATTGTACATATCAATGGCAGTTTTCTCCTGCTACCCTTCTCTATGGCCGTCTTTGCCACCTCTCTTTTTTCTCTGACAGCTTTTCCAATTGCTAGAGTCTGTGTTTTATTGCTTTTCAATTTTGATTTGTTCATGAACATATGGCGGGAACGACTCTTGAATCTTGATTCTTGCTGCTTGCGCAGGCTAGCTCTTGACTAGAGAAAGTGGCGAGGGGAGAAAGTAGAAAGACGGAGGGCAGTGTTCCAGTGGCACATAATGAGGTTCTGGCCATCGCCTGTCCTGACGCTGGGGCAATAAAAAGTCAATGGCATTGACGGACTAGAATCGAGCTGAAAATTAAATTCTCGCCAAGTACAGAGCTCTGGCCGAATGTGGCCCGAAATAGTGGCTAGAGGATGGGAGGCGATTGCGATGGCTTTTCTGGAGTTTCTTTTATGATTAATTTACTTGCTGAGTGGTTTTTAATTACCAACAAGAGTTGGCCATTGCCGCGTATCGTTGTGCAACGCTAATTACTGCGAGACGAGTATTTTTGCTATAGTCATTTGCCTTGGAAGTCCGCCCATGAAGAGCGGACGACCCTGCCCTGCCCTGCCCTGCCCTTCCCTGCTCTGCCCTGCCCTGCCCTAACCGAAAGTTCAATTAGTTCTAGCCGCCGCCTGGCAATCAGCTAATCAGCGCCCCACACACATGCCCCTTGCTGTCTTCTCTTCTCTGCTCTTGATGGCGGACAAATCCAATTAAAGTTTCACGCCTTTGATGTACTATGTAACTGGAAATGGAAATGGAACTAGAACGTGTGTATCTGTGAGATACTTGTACAAGAAGCCGAACATAATGTCAGACATGAATAATTGAAAAAGTTTTTGTGCTGTCGAAATGTAACCTTGGAGAAGCCACCCCCTGGCCACCCGTTTTCCAGGGAAAACTTTCATCAATTTCTGTGTGGTGGTCCTGGTCCAGCCTCTCTGTATAATTTTCTAGTTATGCTAATTTCCATGCCAGACGATGCATAGATGGGCGAACATTTCGGGAAAGAGTGGGGAACGTATGCCTTAATTAGCAGACATTAAATCAAAATGAAAATGAAAATGAAAAACCTGACATGTGCAGGTCCTTGCCTTGCTCTCCTCTCCTATAATGTTGTCATTTTCTGCCTCATCTGTTGTGTATCTGTCTGTGTTTGATGTATCTGTGTGTGTGTGTTTATGTGTGGCTGTCTGCTCTCGTATCTCGTATGTCTATCTGTCTGTGTCTGTGTGTATGGGAGTGTGCGTGTGCTTTTGTGAATTGAGTGGCGAGCGGGTTGAGTGCGTCAAAAGTTGTCTGTGGTAATCAATTTTGTTTATTTATGAACCCACCCCACACTCCCCACTGAATTCGTGTGTGTGTGTTTGTGTATCTCTGTGAAAATGTATTTGCGGTCAAAGTTCGGTGTGAGGCTACGGCCTGTAGTTGACACAAAAGCTTAAAGAAGAGGACTTAAACCCTCTTACGACTCACCTGTAAATGGGCGTCTTCAGGCCCACCTTGTACCAGATTACCAATGCCACACGATCCTCGTAAATGGGCGGCGTCACGTTGCAGGGAAGTAGGCCGACGGTGCCCATTATGGACTCGGAAAGAACGGGCGGACCTGCAAGGCAAAAAGAGAGAAAACAGATGAGAAAAATGTTGAGCCAATGATGAAAGATGCTGTGACACAGACACACACAAAAAAGTATGAACCGGAAGCGGAAGAAGCGGCAGCGGCGCACTCGGCGCGTAACAAATGATGTATAATTAGCCGAGGGCATTAGCACTTTGTTTTGCTACCCCGAGAGCGGAGGGAAAGCGGCGGCTACGATCTGCAGCTTTGGACCCACTAATAATGCCATAAATAACAGAGGAAGAAGCGACTGAAAGGACACCAGAGAGAGAGCAGACGCAGACAGAGTCAGAGATAAAAGTGACGTAATGGGTGCGACGTCTTCATCGTCCTTCTGCCGGCGTCCTGCGTCTTGGCCGCGTCTTTACATTAAAGTGAAATTAGCGAGCAAATCCTTTTTCTATGCTAATTTCTTTTGGCTTTCAAGACGCGCGGATTGTTTTGGCCCCCGCCAAGATTCGTTTTTCTCGCTTTTTTCCTTCTTTTTTTACTTCTTATATTCTTCTTCTGCCTTGCTTTTGCTCCATTTTTTTTTAGTTATGTCCTTTGGCTTTGGCTTATTTTCCGAGTCTTTGCTCTTAACAATTTCCTTCCCTTTCAGCTACGGCTGCGGCATTTATTTGTGTTATTTTTGGCCTGCACTTAAAATTCGTTTGCCTTTTCATTATTTTCGAGGCGGCCCTCAAAAATATTACAATGCAAGAGATCGAAAAGGGAGAGATAAAAAGAAAAATAGGGAAAGCGAGAAACAGAGAGAGAGATAGGGGTTGCTGTTTGAAGTTGACATTAATTTGGGGGCCTCTTCTGGGAGGTGCCTTTTGTTGAGTGGAAAGGAATTTCTATATAGAATTTTGTGCATACACTTTACAAGGGATACCATATGGATACCATAAGGACATGTCCAGCCGTTTTAGGCACAGAAATTACAAAATTTTCTTAAATAAATGAAAAATTCAAAAATTTCAATAGAAAATCCACTTATTACCGTTCCTAGAGGGTATCCCCATATTCGATCCTCAAATCCCTCCCTTTAAATCCAATTTTAATTTAAATTTTATAAGATTTTTGCGCTGGACTCTCGGACTGTCTTAATTTTGTGCTTTCGAAAACTTTTCGAACCCTTTTTCGGGACATTGGCAGTCCCTCGTCACAGAGTTTTCCATCCATTGCGTGGGGTGTTTGTATCTGTATCTGTGCCTTATTCAAATTTAGTTGTCGACTAATTTGCATTTTGCGTGGGAGAAAAACAGAGGGAAAACAAAGTTATTAAAATCCATTGGCAGCAGCCGCAGACGGCGGCAGCAGTTCCTCAACTCAATTACATGGCTCATACGCAGCGGTGTCCCAGTCGATAGAAAATTCGATGCGCTGCGGCATGGACTCGTGGACTGCTAAGTCGTGAAGTTGGGCTAGCGATCCCCGATAATGCAATGCATAATTTATAATGATAATAAATGGTTTTTCCTGGCTCCCTGTCCATCGATTTTGCATAATAATAAGCCAAGTCAGACAAGGTGGTGGGTGGGTAGTCCTCGTGGCTTATTTTCGTACCACATCCACATCCACATCCACGCGAAAGCCCAAAGAGTCGTTTAAAATGTCATGTTGTCTGTGCCGGAAATCGCCCGGGTAACCATTTTCTGTGTGTGCGGGCTGTGGGTCGGGTCCGGGTACGGGTCCGGATCCTGACTGCCGCCATGTTTCGATTTTCGCTCATTTCATATGCAAATATGTTCGATTTGCCATTAACTAGAGAACAGTAGGTACGCAGGACCACCGCAATAATAACAATGCTCCAATGCTGGAGGATGTGGGATGGAGAACACACATTCGCCTGCACTGCCACTGGCCCTGTCAGCAGGGAGGAACACTCAGAAATTTACATTATCCTTGCGTCTCTCGTTAAACGAAATGCCAACATTAGCAAAACATTTAATTATAGCAATTAGCTAATTAGAGATTTTGCCCCACCACCACCCACCATTTTTGCCCCAAGGCCCGAACGTAAATTGTGTCCATTCTCCCACTCTCTCCGATTAAACAGCAAAAATCAATCGGAAAATGCCCCATTTCGTGGGCCATTATCCTCCTGCATGATTTTCTGCTGATGTTGGCAAATATTTTGTGGGTGCTATTGGGGTGGGCTTTGTATGCATTTTGTGTGGTTTCTGTTTCAGTTTGGACGTTGAAGGAAAGGGTAAAATCGGTAGGGAATTTTTAGATTTCCAGGCAAGTTGTCTTTCAGGAATATTTAAGAGAAATCAAGAGAAGTTAAGCGAAATTCCATTGACATTAATTGCCACAACACGGCTGACATTAGGAGTGATGTTTTTCAGTGGCTGTCACATAAATGGGGCAGCAGCGCTTGCCACTCATTAGTTTGGCCAAAAACTGCACCCGTATTTTTGGGGGTGGTTGTCATTGCGTGTCTGTTCGGGTTCATGTGTGCGTGCGTGTCTGCTGTGTGGCAAATTAATTGCACATAAAATTATAACGGAACGCACTTGAAACAAGCGACAGTCTTCCACCTTGCCACACACACAAACATTTGATGCCACTCACAGATGGCAGTCGGAGTCGGATGGCAAGCCAAAGGTCATAAAAACACCCAACAGTAACTGCCGAGTGCCTCCTTAGAGCCACGCCATTAATTAAAAGCAATGTGTTGATTCCATTTCTTATTCCTTGGGAGAAACCCTCGCTCCTCGTTCCCTGCTCCACCCACTCTGCCAACAATTGGCATTTTGGTTTGACTTTAAGAGCATTTATAGCCAATTATTTTTATGGCCCAGAGGGTGGCCCCCAGGAAGGTGTCTGAATAAATGAACTCCAGGATCGATCCTTCGATGAATGTGACATGTATTACATTCGATTTTTTTTAGACGTTTCTTAATATATACTTTGTGATATTAAACAAAAAGTGAATTTCCTTTGAATTTTGTCCAATGAGGACAATATGAGTAATTAAATGTTGGAAAGCACTTGAAGATATTTTCTCCAAATAACACTACATCAAACCCATGATTATCATATAAAACCTATAGCACAATTTACAGCCTTCCGATGTGTTCTCAAATCACAAATCATTTAGGCATAAATTCAATTATTATTAATTATTTTCACAAAGTGATTCATTAAAAAAATATTGTTTTTTTGTGTGACAAATGTCCTGGAATATGTATCCATTCGCGGTTTCCTTTTAGTCCAACCACAATGCAACAGTGCAGCAGAGACAGGGATAGAAATAGATATGTTACTTGGGGACAAAAAAATATGACATTCTATGAGTGGATGTGGCCATAAATTAAATTGCTTTAATTAATTTTCTCATTAAACGTCATTAAATTCAATTTGTTTGAAAATCAGCGGGCAGGGTCAAAAGAAAATTTACCACAAAGCGGAATAAAATATAGTTTTTGCTATGAGGGAATCCCCCGTTTTTAAACAATACTTTAAAGATAAATTTAAAGAAACGAAACGGCCCAGAGGAGAGGAAAGGACAGAACTCTCTGGCACAAAATCTGGTAAAAATTATTATGCAAATTTGCTTTCATATTAGTGGCTTTTGCTCTGGCAGGCTCCACTGCCATCCTCCCTGTGCTCCTTCTTTCACTTCTGGAGATGGAAAAAAACGGAATCTGCGAATGGAGACATGGAGACATGGCAGCAGCCAGCGCCAGAACTTCACTTGACAACGGCAACATTTGCTGATTTGACAAAAATATGCACACAGAGCTAGAAGCGCACAGGATATGCCAGAGGAGAGGCAGAGAAATGGAATGACATTGCCGGAAACTCCACAGCCAAGAAATTGGCAGAGAAATTTAAATAAAAATCTTGTCAATATTGGCAGCAGATGCAGCAGCAGGGGCAGAGGGGTAGAACAGAGGAGTGGTGTAGTGTGGAGTGGAGTGGAAAGCGACCCCCTTTCCCCCTTAAATATGAGTAACAAAAATGTTGTTTCAAATAAGTGCAAACATTTGCATAATTTGCTAAAATCATGGTGCCATCGAAATACAATCAGAATGAAATAATCTTTCGAAGCTATAGATACCTTTTAAGAATCATATTTTCAACAATAGATAAGTAGTTTTTGAGGGTTGGGGTGTGTAGAAACATATGCGAATGGGATTCTTTTCTGTACGATTACGATTGATAAAGGGCTTACTGAAAGACACATAAGGCTCTAAGGATGGCCGAAGCGAATGAAAAAGTATGAAATGCCATGGAGTGAGGTATTCATTCATTCAACGACCCCTCCGCTAATTGTTCTCAGCGTCAGCGGGGAGAGGCAGAGGGAGCATTCAAAACTGTAATCAAATAAAAATCAAATAAAAATTTCCAAATTCAAGCAAGCCCTGGAGGGCGTCCTGGATGGAGGTCTTTCAGTTACAATTAAATTAAATCTGGAAGCGGCAGGAGGTCCGTCTGGCAACTATTCATGTGTAAA